>NC_072037.1:11768436-12068436 GCF_027791375.1 Indicator indicator
GTCCCCCACGCACTCCCATAAACTCCCACATGAATAAGTCACCCCAGCCCAGCACCACCCCCATCACAAATTCCCCCACAAACGTCACCCACACCCCACTGTCACCCCCCCCCGCCCGCTGGCGAAATTACACTCTGTGGTAGTACCCCCACCCCTCGACCCTAATACACGGTTGAGACAGGCCCATTTTGGGTAGATAAATGGAGCTTAGGCTTGGTGTGGTAAATGGAGGTTTTTAGGCCCAGGAAAACCTTGGTAAAAAGTGCCAAGTAATGAAACCCACCTTGCGCCCGCACAGACCTGGCTGGGTGGGGCCCTCATTTCCCTGCCCCATTGTCTCCCCCTGGGCCCATGTTCCTGAGGTTCAACTTGTGACTTTTGGTCCCAACCCCCCCCCCCAGCTTTAAACCTTAAAGTGGTCTTCCCAGCAAACAATAGGGGCAAATCACTGGGAGCTTCAGCAAGCCTCTGCAAAAGCATTAAACCCCTACCACTGAGGGATGTAATTTTCCTCCTCGGCACCCTCGATTTCTGGCTTTAATAGAGATGTGCTTCCACATTACCTAATCTGGATATCTCTTTGTAGCACATTGTAATTTTTACAAGAAACTTACCTTTGGATTCCTCTAGTGATAAAGTAAAACCTCTCCAGAGCCTCATTTCCCCACCTTCCAGACTTGGAAACTCACAGAAGCTTATGTTGAAAAGGAATTGATTATTCAAAGCTCTCGTGCTTCATAATCTACTTAAAACATGTAGATTGAGTGTCTCATCAGAGAAGCTCCACATTTCACTTTGCTCTGGAGCCCTTTGGGTCATGTGCTTAAGGCCAGGAGACCTCTGGCTGGTTACTTACCAACTGTGTGCCCCTCCAATTACAGGTTATTAATTTGCTTTACATTCAAGAGACAGTTCCACATGAGTGAAAAGGAATCCTGTACTGCAGAGCCCTTCATTACCTACTCTGTCTGAACCACAGCAAAATAAGAATGATACTGATTTCTTTCTTCTTTTCATTTTTTTATTTGTTGGGGTTTTTTTTTCCCCTTACTTCTGGTCTGTGGAAGATGTTTTACAGTTTTAATGCAGCTGTTTTAAGTGTGCCTGTTCCCATTCAAGGGCAGCTGATGTACTTTGTAATGCCACTGAACAGCCACCCAGCTCTGTTCCCCCATTGTATGGCAGTGATAGGTGTGTTTGCTAATCAAGAGGAGAGCAGAGCTTGCTGTCTGACTTGTTTATGTTTTATTTCTCACAGTCAGGCTTTAGAGGGAGGCACAGAAAATATGTAAGCATCTCTATTATTCAGTGATGTACAGCAGTGTACAAACCATCTGAAGGGTGTTGCTGATACCTCCTAGTCAGTCACTGCTGAAGCTGGGAAGGTGCCAGGGTCACCACACAGCCCCAGGACTATTCAGAATACCCCAAACCTGACATAGGAGCAGAGATTGATAGAATGGGTTGGCTTGAAAGGCAGCTGAAAGTTCATCCAGTTCCAATCCCCCCACCATGGGCAGGGACACCTCCCTCCCACCAGCCCAGGTTGTTCAAGACCTCATCCAGCCTGACCTTGAACATCTCCAGGGAGAGGGCAGCCACAACCTCCCTGGGCAGCCTGTGCCAGTGTCTCCCCACCCTCACTGTCAAGAATTTCTTGCTAATCTCCAGTCTAAATCTTCAGAATCAGGCAGTAATGTGTGCTGAGCCCCAAAGCTACACCCAGGTACCACCTTTCTCAAGCCTCTAACATTACTAACCTGGAAAAAAAAATGCATTCACAGAGACAGGCCATTAGAGAAATTGTTAATCAACTGTCACTGCATCTTGATTTATTTGTGATGGCTTCAGTTTTGTTCAGAAATAGTGAGCAAAGTGGTGGATTTCAATCAGCAGGGTTCACAGAAAGCCTGTGGGGAGTGAGCAGATCAGGGAGATGCTGCTTGTTGATTTTCTTACAGGCTGCACTGTTTCTCCTCCCCCTAAGCGGAGTGGGAGCAATTTGGCCCCTGGAACTGGAGAATCTCCTGTGATGTGCTGGAAGCTCAGCAGCCTGGTGTCCACCAGATTTATTTCTCCATCCCATTCCTGGGACTTTCAGCCTCTGCCCTGGTTCCCTGCTCCTCTCACCGGGATGGCAGCTCTGGCAGGATCCTGCCTTAGCACAGTTTTACTCATGGCTTTGTAGGTTTTATCCCAATCCTTTGCAAAACTGTTTTGAGCATTTGGAAAAATGTTTCCCACTCCCCCCCAAATCCTGTAATTTGGCATCTTTGTAAATCCATGCTCATGGTCCCAGTAGGAACTGTGATAAAACATCATGCATCGAGACAGAAAAGTTTAATGCTGCAGCCAGAAATCCAGGAGTACAGGAAAATTCCACTTGGTTTTGTATGGAAAACATTTTGGGCAAAGAGAAAGGGGAATTTTTTATTCCTTTTTTTTTTTTTTTTTATTCCCTACTGGGATACCTTGGGGTTATTTATGTTATTTCTTATAACCTAGAGGTTGGGGGGAGCAAAAAGTGCCCTGAAATTCTCCTGTTATCCCCTCTCTGCCTGCCTGCAGCTCAGGTTTTAGGTGGAGAAGCCTCATCTGTCTGATGACATTTCTGCCTGCTGCTGCTCCACCATCGTGGAGTTAATTTTATGAATCCCTTTTTTTAAACAGAATGCTTGGGTTTGCATTGTCATTCTGCTCCCTGTCAACCCCCTGGCTTTATTCCATTCCTTTTTCTTTCTTTCTTTTTTTTTTTTTTTTTTTTTAATTCTGTCAGCAGATGGAGAATATTACTCTCCTTAACTTGTGGGGTTTTTTCTCTTTGTGTGTGTGTGTTTTTTTTTTTTTCCCCCCATATCATGTGAAGTGGATATCCTCAATTAATACTCTAATCTGTTTCCTCATTAATTCCCTGTGGTTTCCCCTCCCTGTTTGGTTTGGTTTTTTTTTTTTTTTTGTTGGTTTTTGGTTTTTTTTGTTTTTTTTTTTTTTTTTTGCTGGGTACACTGAGTCCTGAGTGCAGTTCTGTAAACTCAATACATTTAAAGATTCTTTAAAGGAGCAGCCACGAATTTCATGACAGAGGAGCAGGTCCTTAGGAAAGAGGAAATTTCAGGGAGCAAACGGATTCGTTTCTTGGAGTTTCAAACCTGTTTATAGCCGGGGTGTAAATGTGCTCTGCTAATAATATACTCCACTAAAAAAAAAAAAAAAAAAAAACAACCACAAACAGCAAACCCAGGCAGGTTGCTGTCAGCTCACCCTCAAGTGAATTGCTTTGTTAGACATGTGACACACACGCCCTGCTACCAGCACTTCTTGTGGTGTTTTCATATGCAGATGCGATGGCAGGGTGGGTATCAAAACGTCCGCCAGCCGGGATGGGGATTTATGGAGCGGGTTTTGCCGTCACTTGTTTCCAGCAGAGGCAACAGTGGGTCAGCCAAGCTGTGCAGATACACAGAGGGGCTTCTCATTGCCCCCTGAAAAGGGTTCACAGGGTGTTAGGGATTGGAAGGGACCTCCGGAGATCATCCAGTCCAACCCTCTGCCAGAGCAGGAGCATAGAATCCAGCACAGGTCACACAGATGGGGCTGGAAAGTCTCCAGAGAAGGAGACTCCACAACCTCTCTGGGGAGCCTGTTCCAGTGCTCTGTGACCCTCCCAGTGAGGTGGAACCTCCTGTGCTGGAGTTTCTATCCCTTGCCCCTTGTCCCTTTGGTTTTGGCTGCTTTTTTGGGGAGAAGCTGGAGGTGATTTCTCTGACCTTTCTTGGGGGTTATTTGCTGCTAAGCTCAACACGTTGCAAGGGAACTTGGAAAATTCAGAGTTGCTTTGCTGAACTGTTGAATTCTACTGAAAAAAAAAATAAAATCAAAGATGCTACAATGTTAAGGGGGAACTTTAGCCTAGGTCCTGACTGCAAAGACTGAAAGTAAAATAAATTGCCATTGGATGCAAAAGGGAAATAATGCTAAGGTCAACAGAATTCATTGAATTGCTGATGGAAATATAGAGCAGAGGCATCAAGAGTTCTTTTTCTGTCTCTTTTTTCTCTTCTGTTGCTTCTGCTTGCATCTTTCCTCTCTCTTCCATGGCCTTGCCAGGGGTATCTCTGTTTTGACTACTGTGTGAGGTAATGGAAAAGAGGGAGGGAGTGGGGAAGGAGGTGAAGAGTCCCCTGGATCCTTCCAGTGGGGTCTGAGGAGTTTCTGAGTTGTTTTTAAGTTGTAAATATATCTATATTGTACTTGTGTTGTATGCTTTGTACACACTCATTGCATTTCATGTTTCCAGATTTTAGTTTGCTTGTAAACAGAGCTTCATTTGCTTCCATCCCAGACTGAGCTGCTCTGGCAAATTTATTTTGGGGGTAGTTTTCACCACAAAGAAATACCAAGATCCCTAAGTTTTAAGTATCTTGACTGAAATATTTTCCTTGATGAAGGATTTACCTCCTTGCCCCCCTCTGTCCCCTGAAATAGAATTTTAGCAGCTGCACAGTAATTGTAATCCCAGTCAGCACCTCGCTGGTGTTCTCTCTTTGCCCTAAAGACAAATAATAATAGAGGAAAGAGAACTTTCATCTGTAAAATTAGGGAGTTGTCAATGCAGTAATTACAGCAGTTGAAATGCATTTTGGAAGTTTATTTTCAGTTATAAAAGCTTCAAGCCTTTGGGCAAATTGGAGAAATATCTCCTCTAGCCCTGCTGTGGCAGAGCCATTAGCACCTGCAAAGTTGAAACACGGCAAGCTGCAGCAATTTCTTCCCTGTTTTAGGATTTCTTTGACACAAGCCAGGTCATTATTTTTGCATTTTGATAGGATTGTGTCACAGGCTTCACTGTGACATCAGCCCAGCGTGGCTGGGAGACTAAAAAGGATGTGGCAAAAATGAGGTAGGCGTCAGGGTTTTCACCAAGTGGCTTTGTTGAAGTCCTACAGCTCCTTGTGTGCTGGCATGGGGAGGGAGGGGTGGGGGTTAGAGGGCAGCACAGCAAACACCCAAAAGTCAACAGTAACTCCTCTCTCCAAATTCCCTCAGTCACAAAGGGGCAGAACTCTTTGTGTTTTAGTCCCTGGAGCAGGCTGAGCAGCAGCAGCAGCAGCAGAGGAAGTGTGCATCCTCCCTAATTGCTGAGGCAGCGTGCAGGCTAAATGTCATCTTCTGACTCCTCTGCAGTCCCAGACAAGCTCGTTATGAAGATGCTGGCACCACGCCTCCACTCCCTAGACTGCATGACCAATGGCTGGGTGCTCTCTGGCTTCCCAAGAGACATAGAGCAGGGAGAAGAGCTGCAGAAAGCACACCTGATTCCAAACAGGTAAGAGAGGAAATGCAGCAATCACGACGGGAGAGAGATGAAAACAAAACAAACCCAAAATGTGTTGATGGCAAGGGACAGCTCCTTGGTGACATGGGAGAGGCTGTTGCATCCTATTTCTTTATTCCTTCCTCAGCTAGCAAAGGGGTCTTGCTCCATGGAGAGTAGGAAATAGAGAGTTGGCCTTACAAATCCTCCAGATGGCCAACCTGTGGGAGAGAGGTTTGTTCTTCTGCTTATTTGTTTGAGTTGCCTCTGAAGGCAAACCATGAGAAGTGGATTAAAGTTTGGATTCTGTGTTTTTATTGGCAGGAGGAGGAGGTGGTGGTGGTGGGGTGGGACCTACATCTTCTTTCTTTAGCATTGGCATAATATCCTGGAGCTGTATTAGTACTGCAAGGAGCTCATTATGAGACTTTTGGGGGTTTGTGCCGTAATTAAAAACAACCTGAGGATGATATTTTTATGTGAGCTCTAATGAAGTGCTTCCAAAGGCAATATAAGGGAAATGAGCATCAAAAGACAACTCTTAGGACTGCCAGGCAAATCAAATGGAGTTACTCCTTCCAGCTGGTCCAAGGGTGGTGAGGATTTGAAATGCTGCTGTATTCCCCAAAGCTGAGAGACTTCACTTTGCTTCTGAGAGGCTTCACCTTGCTTCTCTGAGGCTTCCTGGGCCAGGCCATACCACTGGTTGACACAGTGCCCATTCCAAGGGCATACATTGGGAATTTGTAGGCTTTATGCTTCCAGGAAGCTGCTGCTTCTCTTAAAACTAGTAGTAGGAAAGGTGTATTGCACATATAAGGGTTTAAGTTGGCAAAGTTACTCTTCTTTTGTCTTCTTTGTGGCTGCTCTCCATCCGGTCCCCCAACAGGGTATAGTGGAAAGATGTAAAAGGGTAAGATGGAGTTGGGGAGAGAAAAGAGGAGAGTGAAAAGGGAGGGAGCTAGCAGTTGGGCCATCAAGGTCTAAAATTGAAAGTTTTTGAAAACAGCACAGCTTTATTTATTCAAAGTAAGACCAGATACACCTTAAACAGGAAAAAAAAAGGGAGAAAGATTAGATCCAGTTAAAAAAACATTTCCCATGGATTATTCTTCATGTGCAGGTAGAAGGTGGGTCCCAAAACCTGTGTCTGAGTGCCTGAGCTGAGTGTGAATGAATGCTCAAGTGTATGCCATCAGTTCCTTTGCAGGATGGAGACCTCAGCAAGTGAGGAAGAACAACTCCTTGTAAAATGGGATGTGTGGCAATTTGCTACTGGTCCATTTGCTCAGGCTTTATTTTCTTTAAAGAGCTCTGCACAGTCACAGCCCAGGCAAGAATTTGGCCCCTCCTGTTTTGTACAGGGATTGAAGGGAAGGGACAAAAATAGACTTCATGCTACCTGATTGATTTTTTTGGAGCTGCTGGTTTCCATGAAACTGAAGGAGGAGGCATATAAGGGAGAGAGGGTGATTATAAACAAAAGGACATATTGCAGCATGGGATAGCAGGGCAGTAATTCAGCTTCAGTTGTGATGCTGGTTATAAAACACTATCTGCAGAGGTGGTGTTTCTGACACCAGGAGGGGAAGCTGATAGAATTATAGCCTTGAAATCAGGCTGGGAATAGGATGGAGAAATCTATAAATCAGACACAGAACAATCTGCAAAGTCTCATTTTTAGGAGGGCTCAGTTGATGAAATTAGATTAAAATAAATTTACATATATATCAAGTTTATTATTAAAATCCAGTCACATCAGGAGCCAAAATTATTTGTGAAGGAGCCAGTTACTCTGTGTTTTGAACCCAAAGTAGACCTCTTTGGCTGATCAGAACACAGAGTTATTGTCTGCTTGTCAAGTCACAAATCTATTCCTTAGAGCTAATAAATGGTTAGTGTTCAAATCCTATGTTTTATCTGACTCCCACCTCATAAAGCTGGCCCACAGAATACTAAATTATACAGCATTGAGCAGGATCAGTCTCCTGACTCCTCCATCTTATGGAAAGAAAAAAAAACAAACCTAGTAATTGATGGGAGAAAAGAAGGAAAATAAAGTTATTTGAAAACAAACAAAATGGGCTATAAAGTTTCTTAAAATGTAATAATAAAAAAGAACCCAAACCAAACCCTCATACAACATCAGGCAAAGAACTGGCCTGGAACAAGGAGCAAAGAATTCATTTTCCACTGAGAAAAAGTAAAGCCTCCCTCCTTCCCTTCCTCCCTCCTCCCCTCTTCCCTTCCTCCCTCCTCCCCTCTTCCCACCCCCCCCCCCCCCCCCCCCACCCCCCCCCCCCCCCCCCCCCCCCCCCCCACCCCCCCCCCCCCCCCCCCCCCCCCCCCACCCCCCCCCCCCCCCCCCCCCCCCCCCCCCCCCCCCCCCCCCCCCCCCCCCCCCACCCCCCCCCCCCCCCCCCCCCCCCCCCCCCCCCCCCCCACCCCCCCCCCCCCCCCCCCCCCCCCCCCCCCCCCCCCCCCCCCCCCCCCCCCCCCCCCCCCCCCCACCCCCCCCCCCCCCCCCCCCCCCCCCCCCCCCCCCCCCCCACCCCCCCCCCCCCCCCCCCCCCCCCCCCCCCCCCCCCCCCCCCCCCCCCCCCCCCCCCCCCCCCCCCCCCCCCCCCCCCCCCCCCCCCCACCCCCCCCCCCCCCCCCCCCCCCCCCCCCCCCCCCCCCCCCCCCCCCCCCCCCCCCCCCCCCCTCTTCCCTTCCCCCTCCTCCCCTCTTCCCTTCCTCCCTCCTCCCCTCTTCCCTTCCTCCCTCCTCCCCTCTTCCCTTCCTCCCTCCTCCCCTCTTCCCTTCCTCCCTCCTCCCCTCTTCCCTTCCTCCCTCCTCCCCTCTTCCCTTCCTCCCTCCTCCCCTCTTCCCTTCCTCCCTCCTCCCCTCTTCCCTTCCTCCCTCCTCCCCTCTTCCCTTCCTCCCTCCTCCCCTCTTCCCTTCCTCCCTCCTCCCTCTTCCCTTCCTCCCTCCTCCCTCTTCCCTTCCTCCCTCCTCCCTTCTTCCCTTCCTCCCTCCTCCCTCCTTCCCTTCCTCCCTCCTCCCCTCTTCCCTTCCTCCCTCCTCCCCTCTTCCCTTCCTCCCTCCTCCCCTCTTCCCTTCCTCCCTCCTCCCCTCTTCCCTTCCTCCCTCCTCCCTTCTTCCCTTCCTCCCTCCTCCCTTCTTCCCTTCCTCCCTCCTCCCTTCTTCCCTTCCTCCCTCCTCCCTTCTTCCCTTCCTCCCTCCTCCCTTCTTCCCTTCCTCCCTCCTCCCTTCTTCCCTTCCTCCCTCCTCCCTTCTTCCCTTCCTCCCTCCTCCCTTCTTCCCTTCCTCCCTCCTCCCTTCTTCCCTTCCTCCCTCCTCCCTTCTTCCCTTCCTCCCTCCTCCCTTCTTCCCTTCCTCCCTCCTCCCTTCTTCCCTTCCTCCCTCCTCCCTTCTTCCCTTCCTCCCTCCTCCCTTCTTCCCTTCCTCCCTCCTCCCTTCTTCCCTTCCTCCCTCCTCCCTTCTTCCCTTCCTCCCTCCTCCCTTCTTCCCTTCCTCCCTCCTCCCTTCTTCCCTTCCTCCCTCCTCCCTTCTTCCCTTCCTCCCTCCTCCCTTCTTCCCTTCCTCCCTCCTCCCTTCTTCCCTTCCTCCCTCCTCCCTTCTTCCCTTCCTCCCTCCTCCCTTCTTCCCTTCCTCCCTCCTCCCTTCTTCCCTTCCTCCCTCCTCCCTTCTTCCCTTCCTCCCTCCTCCCTTCTTCCCTTCCTCCCTTCTTCCCTTCCTCCCTTCTTCCCTTCCTCCCTCCTCCCTTCTTCCCTTCCTCCCTCCTCCCTTCTTCCCTTCCTCCCTCCTCCCTTCTTCCCTTCCTCCCTCCTCCCTTCTTCCCTTCCTCCCTCCTCCCTTCCTCCCTTCCTCCCTCCTCCCTTCTTCCCTCCCACTTCCTTCCTTCATGATTTCCTTTCCCATACAGCATCACCCCAAGAAGATAATTCTTTTACCACTGGGGAAAACAAACAAAACAAACCCCAGTCACAACAACAAACCAAACTAAGTCAGGTTTAGGGTTTCCTTTAAATTCCAAGTTGCAGAGAGTGAAGTTTTGCTTCCAGGCTGCCGCAAGAATTCCTGCCTGTGTCAGACAAAACCTGGCTGCCAAAGCCCCGCTCCTTCTGAACTCCCTGCTGGCTGTGTTCCTCCCTGTGAAGCAGTTCCTGCTTAAGTGGACAGGATCCTGCTCCTATTGAACTGTGGCAGCCTTTAGGGCAAATAAGAAGCTGAATCTATTAGTGGGCTCCCAGCTCTCTGGTTAAGGAACAGCCTTAACCACTTAGTGCCTACGGGAAGTGGGAATCCAACCTCAGGTTGGCATCTGAAGCTCACAACTCCTAATGCAAAGGGCTACATTCACTTCCTCCTCCACAGATGGCACTGGGTTGGCAAGGGGACTGCAAATTGGTGGTTTAGCCTTTTTTTTTTTTTTTTTTTTTTTCAATTGGTAATGCCTGAGCAGCAGTAAGAAATGTATTGGATAGCCCAGGATAGATCTGATAGGTCAAAAAACTCTGTTTAATAGCTACCCAAATCCTCCTGCTCTCTCCCAGGCTCACAGTTAACAGAAGATTCAGCAGCAACAGCATCATCTGCTCTTTATCTCTTGTCATTAGCTTCAGCAGGTTCATCACCAGCTGTCTGCTGGGTCTGGGCCAGCTTAAGGCAATCAGCAGTTTAAGGATTCCCTGAGCCAAGGGGGGGTCATCTGGACAACTGTCTAACAGCCTATTTGCCTTGACTTTGGTGTCTCTTTTTCCACACTCTACTTGTGGCCTCCACCCAATGGTATGGAAAGGAGTGTCACTGGCTTTTGTGTGAAAATACTTTCCAGGTTCCTTTCTTCTACTGAGAAACAATTAGAAGCATTTCCTGTTTGTCTCCTAACACTCCTGATTTGAGCAGCCTCTTGTTTGCAGTCCTGTGTGGCCTGCCCTGGGTGATCCTGCTCTGGCAGGGGGATTGCACTGGGTGATCTTTCAAGGTCCCTCCCAGCCATTCTGTGATCTGTGGTGCGGCTGTTCAGCTTTTTCCCAGGTCTGTTTATCCTTTCCTTTCCTAGAAGCCATCTCACGCTTCCAATCATCCACTCTCCCTGCTCTCTACCTTCCCTGATCTTTCCAGCTGGTTCTTTGCTGAGATGGTACAACTAGAGCTGAGCTTTCTGTCTATATATTAGCATTATCATTTCTATTTTGATCTTAACTCCATTGCTTATCATTTCTGACCCTCTACGAGATGCTGTTGTGATAGATTTTGGAAGACTGCCTGGTGTGTGTGGGCTGTGGGAACTCTGCAGTGTCTCTTTCATTGAAAATATCCTGAAGCCCCACAGGCAGACACAAATCTCAACTGAGCATCTACAAACTCAGTGAGGAGCCTCAGGACCCTTTAACTCAAGATCTCTGCAGTTAAAATTGCAGCCAGGTTTGTGGCCAAGTCCTCCTCAAGCCAATAAAGTGAGCCCCTTCCATCTGTGCCCCATGAGCTCTGCTGCTTAGGGTGTCCTGGGATTCCATAGATAGATTCAGTCAGGGTTGGAAGGGACCACAAGGATCATCTAGTTCCAACCCCCCTGCCATGGGCAGGGACACCTCACACTAGAGTTCCTCTGCTCCATCCTTTCCTCTGTTTTCCTCCAGCTGATCTGAATCCAGGGTCACTGGTTTTGCATTTCCCTTTTGATTAATTACATCCCAGTGGGCAGACAAGGCTGGGCAGGGGTGAACTTGAGGCCTGACCAAAGAACAGATCTGTACTTCAAATACCCATTTGTCCAATATTAAAGTTGGGGTTTGGGGTTTTACTTTCCTTGTAGAGAAAATAACCTGCATCACCTCCTCCAAAGCAAGGTTTCCAGCAGTGTTCTATTTGCTCTTCACAACCATGTGGTTGTATCCCTGATTTTGTCATCTCCTTATATAATAGATTGAAAGCTTCCTTTTTGCATCACATTCCCCCAAAACCTGCATTCAAACAGTTTAGGATAATGGAAATTCCTAAATTTCTAAAGTAGGAAAGATGTTGAAAAAGGGGGGGGGGGGGATCAGAATGGGAGAATTAAAAAAAAAAAAAAAGGCAAAAATAATCTTGCTTTATTTATTTATTTTTAAACTATTTGGTCTTTACATGGGGCTTTCATATCTCTGCAGCTGATCCCAGTGTGGATTAGGGATAATAAACAGCCTATTAATGGAGGCCTGAACTAGGAAATGGAGTTTGAATCAGCAGCCAAATTCAATGGCTGGTGAAGGTTAATAACTCCATTACTATCAGCTCTATTTTTTAGCCATTTGAAGAGCTAGGTGTTAGCCTTATCTTACTCCTCATTAATTGAGCTAATAGAACCCCAGTGACCCTCCCATGCTGCCATTATCTGAGAGTTTACCAGGCATGGGCTGGAATACTTATCACTGAATATGGTTCATTCTTCCAGCAGAAATATTTTGTTGTTGTTGTTCAAGACTGTCTTCAGGATTTTTTGGGGGTTGTTTTTTGTCTCTTCAGTTCCTTGCTGCCTTCTGTACCCAGCTACATATTTGGATGTTCAATGTAAATGATTTAATTAAAATCCTATCAAGGAACAAGCTAAGTCCTCCAAAGAGGAAACATAATAGTGATTGAATTCTGAGCAACCTGATCTAGTGGGAGGTGTCCCTGCCCATGGAATGGATGATCCTGGAGGTCCCTTCCAACCTATTCTATGGTTTGACATTCTTCTGACAGGGAAAAAACCTTACAGGGGCATTTGAAAAGCTTTGCTCTCATTTAAATGATGGATATTGTGTGGTTAGAAGAGATGTGGGCTTAATTAATGGCATATAAACCTCTGATGAGTACCAAAGAAGAAATATTATCAGTCTGTCTTCTTTTCTCTCAGGTTTGAGGGGAAAAATAGAAACAAACAGACGAGAGAAAATGATGAGGTAATCAAGGTGCTAAATCAGTACAATAAAATCTGCCTGCTTCAGGGAGGGAGAGAGAGAAGCAGTAGGAAAAGTCCAAGTGACCTAGGTAGGATTTGGATTAATTTATAAAGAAAGTAGAAAAAAATAATAGTCAGGCAAATTCTCTGCTTCAATCATCCTCCTTTTTTTGTCTCTTCTGATTAGGAGGCAGCTTGCTCTTGGCAGAGCCATTACATGGTGGCTGCTTTACTGACTGTTGTCTTCACTAACACTAATTGGTTTGCTTTTTATTAGCACTGTGCATAGCAGTGCTGCCATCTCAGCCAGGCTCTTCCTCCTGCCTCCCTTGTTCAAAGCCAGACTGACTGGTTCACTAAAAACCAAAGGGAGCTAGAGGGGCAGGAACCTCTTCAGGTCAGTGGGATGCTTGTAAACTACATTTCAATATCTAAAAGGGACCTGCAGGCAGGCTGGGGAGGGGCTGTTCAGAAGGACCTGTGGGGATAGGATGAGGGGCAGTGGTTTGAAACTGGAGCAGGGCAGAGTTAGGTTGGACACCAGGAGGAAGTTCTGCACAGTGGTGAAATACTGGAACAGGTTGCCCAGGGATGGGGTTGAGGCCCTATCCCTGGAGACATCCAAGGTCAGACTTGATGTGTGCCTGGGCAGCCTGATCCAGTTGGAGGTGTCCCTGCTGAGTGCAGGGGGATGGGAGAAGATGACCCTGGAGGGTCCCTTCAATGCACTCTGTGAATCTGTGCTCTCCCTCTCTTCCTGAGGAGATTGTGCTCTCTCTTCCCTCACCACACTGATCTGATATTAAACAATCCAACAGATAGGAAATTGGATGATTGCACTCAAAAGATGATGTCACTCCTGTCACACGTTCTGCCTGACCTATCTCAGTACCATATGAGCCTTTCTGTCCTGGGGGAAGGTGTTAAAATGCATCTTGAGCCAGGAACAGCAAAGCATCAAATGCAGGTTCTAAATCCCTCTATAGGCTTCCTGTGGGATGCTGCATTTGCTGTCACAAGCTGCTTCTGCTCCAGGTATATTTGGCTTCAGTTGTGGGAGGCTGGTATTATTTTTAGAAGTTACCTCATGCAAGCTCCTTTTGATGGCTTGAGCTTCTTTGGTGAGCTCCTGGATACTGCAATTAAACAGATCTCTGATCTCAGCAAGCTCAGGAAGAGAAAGAAGAAAAGCTTCTACTTTTAAGTCAATAATTTTATTTTTTTTAAAGGACCCTCAACCACCTGCACAATGCTCTCATTCTTTTTGCTGCTGAAAGGAAGGATATTTTCCTGCAGTAGCTCTCTCTCTCACACACACACAAATGAGGAGACATTAGGAAGCCTGAAGACTTTCTGTCCTGATTACCCTTCTGTTGAAACCATTTTTTTCTCAGAAGGTGCCTCCATTATCAAGGTTGCCTTTCAATACCTAACTGGGGAGAGAGAAGGAGAGGTAAATCTGTGAAAGCAGAAGAGTCTGGGCTACTTTTCATGCCTTTGGCAGTGGCAGCAAGTTTTAGACAAGGCAAACCAAACCAGCAATGTCTCTGCTTGCTCCACATGGGAGCAGCTACAGTCAAACTGTGAGAGCCCTGGGCTTAAGCCAAGTTGTGCCCACGCTTTCAAGGCAGAGCTCCTGGCTCCTCCTTTGGCTGCCAAAATTAGATGCCCTGTGTAGCAGCAGCAGTTTGAACAAGGTGACTTTGGGGAGGTGACATTGGGTTGTGTTTGGATCTCGAAGAGTCACAGGACTTTGAATGATGTCAGATTCAGCTTTCTCTCTGAGTACTCAACTCTGCAGCTTGGAAGGAGCCAGCTCGATCAGACCACACTTTAGAAAGAACCAAGACCTAAGAAGGTCTGATCTGAGGCTAAACAGGGAGTCCTGTGCTATTATGTGCTCTCAGTCACACAAGGGCAAAGGGCTGGCTTGCACCCCTGCAGACAAGAATTATTTACTGAGGTTGTCTCTAGCTCAAAGAAGAAACTGAAGATTTTTACTGAACCTAGTAGCAAGTTCTGAAGTGTTTGTATTTAAACCTTCCCCAT
Source organism: Indicator indicator (assembly GCF_027791375.1). Classification (NCBI taxonomy): domain Eukaryota; kingdom Metazoa; phylum Chordata; class Aves; order Piciformes; family Indicatoridae; genus Indicator; species Indicator indicator. The sequence goes on from NC_072037.1 coordinate 11,782,731, forward strand.
CTTACTTAAACTTCCCTATCATACATTTAAACATAAGGAATTACTTTAAGGGTGCTGGAGCCCTGGAGCAGGCTGCCCAGAGAGGTTGTGGAGTCTCCTTCTCTGGAGAGCTTCCAACCCCCCCTGGCCATTGTGCTCCTGGGCAAGCTGCTGTGGGGGCCCTGCTTTAGCAGTGGGGTTGGACTGGGTGATCTCCAGAGGTCCCTTCCAACCCCCACTGTGCAGGGATTCTGTGAAATCAAAGTATTATCATGTACCTAGCAGTCAGGTCACCCAACCTGTGCTTCTCCCCTCTGCATTCTCTTTGCTTAGGTTTTTCTTACCACTTTTTGGTGACCAAAGAGCATCCCTGAGCTCAATGAGCTCACAGACCTAGATTCCCTCAGCTCTCTCACTTTGCTCTCCATGACTGACTCTCTGAGCTGGGATCCAGCAGTATTCCTGGTGCTGTTTGAGTGCTGTGGCACTGAACCTGAGGGGCCATGCTCCAGCTCTTCTCTGAGGCTGTTTGGTGCAGAGTCACCTTTAACTAACAGTTTTTCTAGGAGGGCTGTGCAGGAGGAGATGGAGCTGCACACAGCCGTGCACCATCAGTGCATCTCTGGGGATGTACCCCTGATTGCTCTCAGCAGGATGAAATGTGCTGTGCTTTGCCAGTTCTGACTATTTCTCCAAGGACTAAAGCAGTCCTTTGCATTTCCCCCCTTCATTTCCTCAGTAGTTCACACACAAATGAGAGCCATGGACATGCAAGCTTGGGTGTGTAGAATTGAGGAGCTTTTGGTGAGGGAGATACTGGCTTCAAGATCTGCCTGGAACCGGAAAACTAACAGAGGGAGGAAAACTTTTAACTACAAGGATGTGGCAGCATTTGAATTTGCAGTGGGTAAGAGAACACAGGCAGATGAAATCGAGGGGAGTGTGGCATGTGTGAGAGCTGTGGGTGAAGATGGTGTCTGAGAGAGCACAGTGGGAAAAGGAGGGCTGTGCAGTGTTGTCAATCAGCTCCCACTGTGTGGATCTCTTAGCATTGCCTTCAGTAGTGTGGTAGCAAAAGTTGGCTGGATGGCATCCCAAGGAAATGTCAAAAGGTCACCCTTACATCTGTACAGGGTAAAGCTGAGTTTATGGAAGTCTGTTCCTGCATTTGCTGTCTGGTCCTGAGAGCACAGGGGCAGAGGGCAGGTTTAGGTTGGCGATTAGGAAGAAATTCTCTGCAGTAAGGGTGGAGAGACACTGGAACAGGTTGCCCAGGGAGGTTGTGGATGTCCCCTCCCTGGAGGTGTTCCAAGCCCAGGCTGGATGAGGCCTTGAGCAACTTGGGCTGGTGGGAGGTGTCCCTGCCCATGGTGGGGGGGTTGGAACTGGAATATCTGTAAGGTCTCTACCAACCCAAACCATTCTATGAAGTGCTGCTACTTCTGTGAACATAATTTAAACTGATTTTCAGTGTTTAGGAAGAGTTCCTCCTCACAGTGAAATCAAAGGATTTGTATTGGCCATGAATGTGTCATAAAGCTGAAGAAAACAGAAAGAAAATAAAGAGGTCATGAAGTTTCTCAACCCTTTGAGTGCTGAAGGCTCTTCAGATGGAAAAAGATTTTCCCTTAGCAGCATCTGCAGTAAACCACTGAGCTGTCAGAGCTAAGTGGTGGCCAGGGTGAACCTGCCCTAGAGTTTTATTTTCTCCTTTTAAAAGTCCTTTCCTCACAGAATTCTGACTCCAGTTGTACATTTCTAGCCTCCATGGATGAGAATCCATAGGATTAACTGGTAAAGGAGCAAGATCTTAGCTTCATTTATAATCCCAGCTTGAAGAGCCATTTATTTGCTTGGAAATGTTGCTGCCTGTCCATTATTCTGAATCCAGGGGGGTTATTCGCTTTCAGTCAATAAATAACTGACATGCATTTTGCTCAGAGATTAGTACAGAATTCCTTGCATTTTACAGTTCTGTCATTCATGCAGCAAGGAGCTGAAAAAAATCATCCAATAAAACACAGAAACCCCAATGACAGCAGGAGAAAAGCTTGGTCATAATGACAAGGAGAACTAGGAGCAGATTAATTTCCTCAAGTCTCTTCTACCTCCTTCTTTGGCTGTGTATTTGCATTGCAAACACAGCAAGTTTGATCCACACAGCTTCCAAATTTTCCTTTCTGCAAAGAATTTGAGAGCAGCTTCCTCTGGTTTATTGAGCATCCCTTTGCCTTACTGCTGAGTGGGGGAGAGCTCCACACTCAGGCTGAATGGTTTGGTTTAGCTGCTGCTTGGTAGAGAATTTCTTCACTGGTTCCTAAGCTTCTCACCAGGCTGCCTCCTTCCCTTCCATCCCTACCTGCCCCTGCCACAGCTCTCAAACTGTTGGTTTACCTTGTTGATGTTTTGTCTATATTTGCTTTAAGCAGCTGCCCCTCTTTGCATGCAGCACTGGGACTCATCCCCTCTCTCCTATCAACAATAATTAGCCTTGTAAGACTAATGGAAGAAATCGTGTCTAATTACCCTGTTGAAGGCCCAATTATGTTATTAACATTTGTGGGCTATAAGCTAATGATGAGGCGAGCCTCTCATTTGCATAGCATTAAGTTAATTGAGCTGGAAGCTATGGGGTGGATAGCAGTGATGATAGCAGGATTCTGTTACAGAATGGATAATGATGTCCGGAGCAGGACGATTCACCTGACAGCTTTATTAATTAACAGCGATCTGATTACCTACAAGAAATGGCAAGTGGCAGTCCTCCTCAACGAGGCTGCAGTATTTTATTTTCTTTTTTTTTTTTTTTTGTGCTGGAAGATGGCTGTGTCACTGCTGAAATTCTGGGGTGATTGATGGCAGTGGCAGTGGAAGCTCTCTCCTGGACGCCTGCACAAAAATCTGCTCTGGGGCCCTTCCATGCCCTTGTAAAAATGTGCTGTGAGGGTCTGATGTGTCTGAATGCTCCTAATTCTTACACCAGGAAAGGCTGGGCCAGTGAATTCATAGATTCATGGAATCATTCTAGTTGGAAAAGACCTTGAAGATCACCCAAGTCCAGCCAGTCTCTGACTCTACCAAGGCTGGTGCCAAACCATGGCCCTCAGCACCACATCTCTGCCTCTTTGAAGCACCTCCAGGGATGAGGATTCAACCACCTCCCTAGGCAGCCTGTGTCAGTGTGGACAGCCCTTTGGGTGAAGAAATTTCTTTTAATGTCCAGCCTAAACCTACCCTGGTGCTGCTTGAGGCCACTTGAGGGAAGGGACTTTTTACGAGGGTTTGTAGTGACAGCAGAAGAGGGAATGAAGCTTGAGGACTGTGGATTTAGAGTGGAGATGAGGAATAGATTCTTGACAGTGAGGGTGATCAGACACTTGAACAGGTTGCCCAGGGAGGCTGTGGATGCTCTCTCCCTGGAGGTGTTCAAGGCCAGGTTGGATGAAACCTTGAGCAACCTGGGCTGGTGGGAGGTGTCCTTGCCCATGGGCAGCAACCTGGACATAGCACCAGGCTTGGTAGAGTTAGAGAATGGTTGAACTGGATGATCTTCAAGGTCTTTTCCAACCAAAACAATTCTGTGATTCTCCTGGTTAAGTGCCTTTGCTAGACTTTAAACCCTGCATCCTCCAGGTCCTCATTAGCTTTCTGTAATCACTAACTCAGACACTCAGTGCTGGCCAGAAATATCTTTGCTGTCTGAATTCATTGTTCTGTGAGGTGCTGTGCCTGGCTGTATAAAGCAGACAAACAGAGCACCAAGCCAAGAGCTGATAGCTCAGGAATTATGTATTTAATTCAGAGTTCTGCATAGAGCACTCATAAAAACCTGATCATGATAGAGGGGCAAATAAACATTTGGGAGCATAAATATCTCTGTAGGAAATGGCTTTGTGGAACATTTAGTTGTGGAGTAATAAGAAGAACAGAGAAAATCAGAAGACCAGAAATCTCTGGGTGCTAATCTGCTGGGTTATATATGTTGCAATGATAATAATGTTGAGAGAGAATTTTTATGGGACCAGTAGCAACAAATACATTGAGTCCTGCTTTTTTTTACTGATGTGTTCATCTTCTTATGCTTGCCCCACTTGCTATCTCTGCTGCTCCAAAATGCAGCATTAAACCTACAAAAGCAGTGGATGAGACCTAGGGGTGCTGAGCTGCTTCTGTGTTGGACAACAGGGTGTCAGTCAGGGACTGGAACAGGCTGCCCAGGGAGGTGGTGGAGTCCCCATCCCTGGAGGTGTTCAGGAAATGTGTGGCCATGGCTCTTGGGGACAGGGTTTAGTTGGGCTGACAGCTGAACTTGATCTTACTGGAAGGTCTTTTCCAACCTTAATGATTCTGTGATTCTGAGATCTCTGAATCTGCACGAGCTAAGTGCTTTGAGAAGGGAAACCCTTTGAGTCTTAGGTCATGAGCTGTTCACTAGAGAAATGGCTCAAACTCTGCACAGGATTTGTTGTTGGGCTGGACTGAAAGAGAAGATAAAACTCCCTGAGGATTTCAGGGCAGGTGATGCTCTTTCTTTATATTTTGTTCTTCTGGAATGTTCATTACTGAAGTATTTAGGAGTCAGTCCAGCCAGCAAGGAAACCTATTTTAGAAAAGCAGAGATCAAAAAGTATTTTGAATGACCAAACTGTGGAGCAAGAGATCCTGGCAAGCCAGCTGATGCTCTTGGCAGTCTGTAGGCTGGAAAAGAAGAAAAAGAAGCTGTAAGGAAAATAAAACCAACCTGGGAGCAGCTAATCAGGCTAGAAGTAATATTTTTGGCTGCAAGGATTTGGAGGGCTGTAGAGACAAATAGAATAAGATTAGAAAATGTTTGTCCATCCTGTGTGACAGGTGTGGGAGGAGATGTAATCATTTTTTCCTTCTCTCTCTTTACTTTTTTTTTGTTTTCCCCTCTCTGAAAACAGCAGCAGCAATAAGCTGGCAGGCATGGTGAGAATGCAGTTAGCAAAAGTAATGGGAGTTGAAAGTCTGACCTTTTGTGATGGAAATTTGATGGGGGGCGGGGGGGGAAGAAAAAAAAAAGGGGGGGCCTCTGGATAATTTCTCTGTCCAATCAGAGATGGGAGAGATGTCTTGATCCTGGCTGCCTCATTTGCATGCTGACTGATCTGATTTGAGAACCCAATCAATATTGGGAAGTCCACAAGCAAGGAGCTGTTTTATCTGAGGGGTCTGCAGGGTGGCATCTCTTGTTTTTCACTCCACTGGCCTGATCTCTTCTTCATGTTTCCAGGTTTTTTTATCGCCAAGATAAGAAGTTGAACATATTGAAATGCAAATAGCCCTTTCCACACTGAACTAAGATAGAGCAGCTTTGGGGTTGTTGTGGGGGGGTTTGGGTGTGATTGATTGTATCCAGGCCACTTCAAAAGCAGCAGAGAAAATGTTTGCTGCACTGCCTCTGATTTCTTGACACTGCCAAGTTCTGATGTTTCCTGTTAGCAATCACTGGCAGGAAGGGAAGTCCTGGGAAGGGACTTTTTACAAGGGCTTGTGGTGGTAGGATGAGAGAGGATGGCTTGAAGCTAGAAGAGGGCAGATTTAGACTGGAGATTAGGAAGAAATTCTCTGCAGTGAGGGTGGTGAGACACTGGAACAGGTTGCCCAGGAAGGTTGTGGATGTCTCCTCCCTGAAGGTGTTCAAGCCCAGGCTGGGTGAGGCCTTGAGCAACCTGGGCTGGTGGGAGGTGTCCCTGCCCATAGCAGGGGATTGGAACTGAAAGGTCTTTAAGGTCCCTTCCAACCTAAACCATTCTGCGAATTAAAGTAGTATCTTAAGCCAAAGTTTTGCAGTTATTTAACCCAGAAGCTAGGGACAAACTAAGAGCATTTTGTAGTTGTGAACAGCGAGAAGTATTTAAGATAATTTAGAGGGTTTTTTTACATCAGGGTCAAGCTATACAAGAAACCTTTGTTTCTTTAGTACCTCAAGATTTATTTTTCCCACCTGTTTCTCCACCTGGACAACCCCTGGGCTGGCCTGGGAAATGAGATGTTGAGCTCCTCCTTTCTGGGGCTTCTTAGGCTTGCTCTGCTTTTTTTTTTTTTTTAGAAACAAACAAATATTCACTAAACCTCAGTCTTTTTTTTTTTTTTTTTTTTTTCTCCCTGGTGAGCACCTGCATTGAACTGCAAAGCCATTCTGCTTTTCTGGTTTGATGTAGTTCTTTGTACAAAACAGAGCAGTTCCAACAGGAGGGCAGAGATGGATTTTCTTACTTTAGTGTTGTGACACTTGGCTGGGAGATGTCAAAGTGAAGCTGGCACATCTCGAAGCATTACCCTGAGCACCAGCTGTTGGCTGCCCCTACCTAACACAACCTGCCTTGAAAGTGGTGTGGTTTTGCAGCTGGCAGAGCAGAACATCCTCTTGGGTTCATTGGAATGGGCAGATTTGAAGGGGGGACATCATGCTCTTGCTGGAGAGTGGAGCATGTGAAGAGGAGAGGCACAAAGCAGGGCATCAGAGAGAGCATGCCACAGGGACTCTGCTTCCCAAAGCCAAATCCTGGAGGGAATGGGTGAGAGGGAAAGATTAGGAGCTTTACGTAAGAGGACATCTGAAAGTCACTGAGCTGGTGTTTGTGCAGCACTTGGAAATGTGAAGCTCTGAGTAAGACAGGAGGTCATCTCCCACAGTCAGGAGGCTGACATTATCCTTCATTAGGGACCTGTGGAACTTCACCATCTTCATCAGGGGGCTACAGAAAGAGCATCTTTATCCACCTGCTTCTTTGCTCCCCATGGATTGCAGAGGCTAACCACAAGTTAGTGCATGTGTTGGTGCTATTGATCTGAGAGCACCTGGTGTCTCCAGCAGGTACTTCTGTGTGGGTTGGGGATTTCACTGCTAGAAGAACTGAGGACAGGAGGAACTTGTCTGAAAGGCCTCTTTGAGTCAAGAGGATCTGTTTCATCAAAGCCTGTGGTCTGTCAGCTGAAGGGGAGAGCTTTGTAAAGCCCCAGAAATGGTAAACTCCTCCTTTCCTGAAATTGTTGTTACAAATAAGGGGAGTTGTTTTTATGAAAAGGGGGGTGAGGGGGAGACCTTCTGGCCCTCAACAGCTCCCTAGAAGGAGGTGGGAGCCAGGTGATGTTGGTCTCTTCTCCCAAGGAACAAGAGATAGGACAAAAGGAAATGGCCTCAAGTTGCACCAGGGAAGGTTTAGGTTGGATACCAGAAGAAACTTCTTCACTGCAAGGGTTCTCAAAGACTGGAACAGGAAGCCCAGGGAGGTGTTTGATTCCCCATCACTGGAGATGTTAGACACAGAGATGTGGTGCTGAAGGACATGTTTTAGCACCAGACATGGTAGAGCTAGAGAATGGTTGGGCTTGATGATCTTAAAGGTCTTTTCCAACCAGAAGGATTCTACGGGGAGTTAGCTCCACTCAGCAGCTCACTGAATTAGACACTGAGCATTCTCCCAGATGGGAAATCAACCTCCTTCCTCTCTCATGTATTTTAGATTGTCAAACGAGGTGAGTTACAACACTGTGTGTTACCCTGGATAGCCACAGCAACCCAGCTCAGACCTAATGCTGGTTTATTTTTCTAAGTACACTTCTCTCTCCACCCTCTGTTGCTGCTCCTCAGGATCAAAACCAAATAATAAGAGCATCCTGGTCTGAGTCAGGCAGAGTGTGGCCAGCAGAAGCAGGAAGCCACACCTCAAATCCTGGGTTCAGTTTTGGGCCACTCACTCCAAGAAGGACATTGAGGGCCTGGCAGGTCGAGAGAAGGGCAACAAAGCTGGGGAAGGGTCTGGAGAACAGGGCTGGGGAAGAGCAGCTGAGGGACCTGGGGTTGTTTGATCTGGAAGAAGAGGAGGCTGAGGGGAGACCTCCTTGCTCTCTACAACTCCCTGAAAGGAGGTTGGAAGTGAGGTGGGAGTTGGTCTCTTCTCCCTAGAATCAGGTGACAGAATGTGAAAAATTCCTTTGCTGCAATAGTGGTCAGGGACTGGAACAGGCTGGGAGGTGGAGTTCCCACCCCTGGAGGTGTTTAAGAAATTTGTGGCCATGGCACTTGTAGACAGGGTTTAGTGGCTACTGGGGACAGGGTTTAGTGGCTGTGGTAGTGTTGTGTCAATAGCTGAATTTGATAATCTCAGAGATCTTTTCCTACCCAAACAATTCCCTGATTCTATAACATGTGGGCATGGCTCTTTGGGACATGGTTTAATGGCTGTGGTGGTGTTGTGCTGAAGGTTGGACTTGAAGATCTTAGAGATCTTCTCCAAGAGAAACAATTCTGTGATGCTGTGATGCCATTTACCCTCCCAATATTCCCCCTGCACTGAAGCCAGCCTAGAATATGAGTGTCCCAAAAGTTGTAAAACAAAAGACTATCATATGTTGCACCTTTTAATCATGTAATTGCTAAGTGACACTTAACTCGGAGGCTTTAAGTTACTCCTTTGTCAGCCAAGCCTTCTCCTCCTCCTGCCCCTTCTCCTTCCTCCCTCCCTCCCTCCTCCTTATGCAAGCAGCTTTTTGCCGAGTAGGGCTTTAACTACACTGAAGTTTGGCTGGGCTTCTCCACATTACAGCAGCAACACGCAAGCAAACAATTGAAGTCTTTGAGAACAATGAAATATGTATGGCTATCTCTGACAGCCCCATAAAGCAGAGCAATTAGCCGCGTAATCCGAGAAAGCCAAAGCCACCGGCAGCCCACGGCAGCTCCCTATTAGTTAAATGCTTTTTGTACGTCCTCATCCCATCAAATCAACTAACACTTCCTTTAATTGGCTCATGAATTATACAGCCCTCGCCGCATTATAATTTAATCAGCAGTAAACATTCCTGGGGCCCCCCTCTGTAAAGTCTGGAGCGCTCATTAATTCCTTAATTTCAGCAGATGGAAGGGGAGCTCGGATGAACGGTGGCACTACAGAGAGCCTTGGGCAACGGAAGAAGGAGGGGAAGGGGGGAAGGTGTGGGGGAAGCCGTTTAGGGTTTGGGTTTTGGTTGCCTTTTTTTTTTTTTTTTTTTTTATAAGGGCTGTCAGAAACTCAATCTGTGAGCTGTCAGCAGCTTGGACTTGGTTTTTTCCCCTCACCCTTCCTCCTTCCCCTGCCTGCCTTCACCCCATCTACCGCGGCAAGTGACTGACGGATTCATACGGAGGCTTGTCAAGCCGTCTTTAAACATCAAGCCAGCGGGGGTAAACCAAGCCCAATGTAAATTAATTCTTGTCTTACGGGCCCCCCCGCCCCCCCCTCGCCCCCCTTTTCTCTGGCCCCATGAATATTTCATGGCGGGCAGCATAAATATTAATTCTAATAGCTCTGCACAGTGGTTATTATTTCTGTTTTATGACAAATATTCATAAAATATTCAGGACCCTTTTTTAGAACATTTACACACTTGATTGTGAAATTTCCCAGCTTCCTGGGGACACAGTAAACATATTGGGGTTCTCTTGATGGACTTTTTTCCTCTCTTAATTAATACTCCGCTGTGTTAATATTTAATGGGATTTAGTTTTCTTTTTTCTTTTTGTTTTTCTTTTCTCCCCAGAAGTGAGCCCTATTCCATTTGAGGATTTATTTGACAGCTTTTAAAAGAGGGAATTTTTATTTCCCCCATTATGAAATGGGTTTCCTTTTGACACACAGATAAAATGACACATTAGAATCCCTTCTTTTATTCCCTCCCCTTGCCCCCAAATCAGGCACTTTTATTTTTGTTTCAGTTTGTTTGTTTGTTTATTTATTTATTTGCGTGTCACTTCTTTTCTCTTGATTTTGTTTTTACTTTACACACCAAATACCCTCCTAACAGCAAAAGTCAGCATTCTGGTGATGGGGATAGGGGGAGTTTAATGTAGTGTTTTAGGAGAACACTGAAGATTAAACATCAGCTGCCAGGAACTGGATTCCATTTATCTAATAAGGAAGGAAAGTTGCCAGGTTAGGAGTGAGGAGGTGCTAGAGAAAAGCTGCAGACAGGTAGCAAAGGCAGCACCTCTGAGATGAGTTTGCTGGTGCTTAACCCTGGAGTTCTTGCACCACTCCAGGTTTGCTTTGCAGAATCTAATTACTGCAGGGGAAGGCTGCAAGGCATCTAAGGGAACATGGAGGCTACGTTTGGGGAAAAGGGTTCAGGTTCCTGACCTCAGGCATCTGGGGCTGCAGAGGCTTTCAAGTACCTGAGCCTGAGTTTGATTAACCTTGCAGGGAGTGGAAGTGGTGCCAGCCACGTTACCCTGAAGCTGTGCTGGCTGCCATCTTACTCTGTGATTCATAAAGCACTGCTGGAGTGAACTCCAGGGGGAATGCAAAGATGCTGGAACAACAGCAGAGAGTAAGGAGGAGGCAAAGAATGGAAATGAGGGGGGGAAATGTAAAGAGGTTTGGAATGGAGGTGCTGATGCAGCCAAGCCACTCAGGACATCTGGAAAGAGTTAATATTGCCTTCTGAAGAAGCTTAAATATGCACTGAAGCCCTTAGAATGAAAACATTTGCTCTGCCTACCTATGTCTTCCACTGTGCCTATGTAAGGCTTACACAGCCCAAAGGTCTTCAGACCACTGTGGTGTGCAATGGCTCTGGCTGCCAAAAGGCTTGGGTTTCTTCATGGTGTGACCCTGCATAGAGTCAGAGAACTGTTTGGGTTGGAAAAGCCTTCTAGGATCATCCAGTGCAACCATCTACCCAGCACCACCATGGTCACTAAACCATGCCCTGAAGTGCCATGGCCACAGGTTTCTGGAACACCCCCAGGGATGGGGACTCCACCACCTCCCTGGGCAGCCTGTTCCAATCCCTGACCACTCCTGCAGGAAAGCAATTTTTCCTCATCTCCAACCTAAACCTCCCCTGGCACAATTTCAGGCCATTTCCTCTTGTCCTACCACCTGATACTAGGGAGAAGAGACCAACCCCACCTCACTCCAACCTCCTTTTTCAGGGAATTCTAGACAGCACCAATATCTCCCCTTGCTTTATCCCAGCTCCAGCTCCAGCCCATTGTTCTGTAACCCAGCCAGCCAGTGCCACCCAGCAGGGCTGCACCTCTTCCACCTGCAGAAGCTGGCAGGGCACCTGCTGAGCTGCTGCTGAGACACCAGCCAGTGAGGGTGGGATGCAGGAAGCACTCAGCCACCTTGGCTGTCTGGGCTGGTGGAGGCTGAGCAAATCTATCTGGTGAGTGGAAAGCATCTACCAGAGTCATTACTCAGCACTGCTGCTGGAAGGAAGGAACATCTGCAGCTCTGAAGGATGTTGTTCATCTTGCTCCCCTGGCCAGAAGCCATGTCCTGGGAATAGTGCCCCACTTAGCTGCCTTTTGTAGTTATTGGACAGAAATGCATCCATTTGAAAAGAGAGATCCAGGGTGTGGAAAGAGCTCTTTGTCATCACGTGGAGCATTGCAGGAGCTCAGTGAGCAGAACATTTGTGCTGCTGCTTAACCTGTGTCTCAGTGTTGCTGCAGTGTACTGTCCCTTATGGTCAAAACTTAGAGGCTGAAATCACTTCTCCAAACACAGTCAAGCTTGCATCTTCCATCACAAGACAGCTCAGAATTTGAGAGGCATCCAAGCTAGCTTGGAGAAAGCCTTAAGCAACCTGGGCTAGTGGAAGGTGGCCCTGCCCATGGCAAGGGGATTGCAACTAGAGGATCATTAAGGTCCCTTCCAACCTAAACCATTTTATGAATCTATAAATAAAACCTCCCAACAGCTTCTTCCATAAATGAGAGCTAAGAATCATTTCATCCATCACAGCTCCTAAAACCAAAAGATGTTTGTCAGTTTTCACAATCTGAAAGAAGGTTGGAGTGAGGTAGGAGTTCTCCTTTCTCTTTGCTTTTCTCTTCTCTTCCTCTTCTCTTTTCCTCTTCCCTCTTCCTCTTCTCTTTTCCTCTTCTCTCTTCCTCTTCTCACTTCTCTGTTCCTCTTCTCTTTTCATCTTCTGTCTCTTCTCTTCTCTTCTCTTCTCATCTTCTGTCTCTTCTCTTCTCTTCTCTTCTCTTCTCTTCTCTTCTCTTCTCTTCTCTTCTCTTCTCTTCTCTTCTCTTCTCTTCTCTTCTCTTCTCTTCTCTTCTCTTCTCCTCTCTTCTCTTCTCTTCTCTTCTCTTCTCTTCTCTTCTCTTCTCTTCTCTTCTCTTCTCTTCTCTTCTCTTCTCTTCTCTTCTCTTCTCTTCTCTTCTCTTCTCTTCTCTTCTCTTCTCTTCTCTTCTCTTCTCTTCTCTTCTCTTCTCTTCTCTTCTCTTCTCTTCTCCTCTCTTCTCCTCTCTTCTCCTCTCTTCTCCTCTCTTCTCCTCTCTTCTCCTCTCTTCTCCTCTCTTCTCCTCTCTTCTCCTCTCTTCTCCTCTCCTCTCCTCTCCTCTCCTCTCCTCTCTTCTCTTCTCTTCCCCTCTCCTCTCCCTCTCCTCTCCCTCTCCTCTCCCTCTCCTCTCCCTCTCCTCTCCCTCTCCTCTCCCTCTCCTCTCCCTCTCCTCTCCCTCTCCTCTCCCTCTCCTCTCCCTCTCCTCTCCCTCTCCTCTCCCTCTTCCTCCTGCTGGCTGCTTCCTATTTTCCTTTGCTTTAGCTTGGCTTCTCTCAAAGTCTAGCCAGCAAAGTCTGCTGTAGCTTGGACATCACACAGGCCTCTGATCTCCACATTCTTGGTGGTTTTTTTTTTTTTTTGCTTTAAAGCAGCCTGATGTGGTACTTTGTAAACTGCCAGAAGCACTTGCTAATTTAGTAGTTAATGACAGTCACAGAGAGTGTTTTTCTTGCCCCTGGAGAGGTTTTAGGCACAGCTGGGGTAGATTTGCCACTATCAATTATGCACCATTTTAAACAAGAATTGGCCAGCAGGGGCCTCTTTTTTTTCCCTTTTTTTTTTTCCCCTGTCTTTTTTTTTTTTTTTTTTTTATTTCAGAGTGTGAAGAATGGGAACATGGCAGCTGGTACCTGCCTGAGAGGGGGCAAAGATATATAGGAGTCAAGAAGATGAATAGGTCACTATTTTTAAAGTTGCTGTTTCAACTCAAAAGTTTAAATGCTACCTTATTAAGTGGCTCAGTGTTGTCTGTTGATGGTTGTTTGAGGGTTTGGGGGTTTTAATTCAAGCATCCTAACTTTATGGCAAGGCTTGATCTGGCCTTGGGATAGCCACAAGCAGGTTGGATGTGGCCCTGAGCAACCTGGGCTGGTGGGAGGTGTCCCTGCCCATGGCAGGAGGGTTGGAACTGGGTGATCTTTAAGGTCCCCTCCCTGGGTGATGTTTAAGGTCCCTTCCAACCCAAACCATTCTATCAATCTATGAATCTGGTTTAGAAATCCAGCTAAGGGGTCAGAACCTGTCTCAGCTCTCATCCTGCATTGACTTTTCATCCTTAGGTGAAAGCAAGGACTGAATTCAAGTAGTTTGAATCATATAATCATAGATTGGTTTGGGTTGGAAGGAACCTTTAAAGCTCATCTAATCCAGTCCCCCCAGCAGCCAGCAGGGACATCTGCAACTAGAGCAGGTTGCTCAGAGTCTCAAAGAACCTGACCTGAAATGATTCCAGGGATGGAGCTTCTACCACTTCTCTGTGCAACCTGGACCAGGGTTTCACCACCCCCAGTGTAAAACATTTCTTCCTTCTGTCCAGCCTGAATCTCCCTCATTTAATTCAAACCATCACAGGCCCTGCTCAAAAGCCTGTCCCCAGCTTTCTGAACCTCTTTAAGAACTGAAAGACCACCAGAAGGTCTCCCTGGAGCCTTCTCTTCCCCAGGCTGAACAATCCCAACTCTCTCAGTTTCCCAAATTTGCCAAAGGGGCTCAGCTTTGGGCTCCCCTGCACCAATGTCAGTGCAGAGCAACTCCAGGTAATGGGAAATGCCATGAGTGGGAACCAGACCTAAGGAAATAGCTCAGGTCTGGAACAGTCAACATCTGCATCCAGCTCGGACAGCCTCCTAAAATGATGTGTGGCTGGGTTACAGGACCAAAATGGGTGGAAGGCTGTGACTTGTAGGCAGAGTTTAGTCCTCTGGCAAGGCAGTGGAGCATTCCTGGAAGGTGGCAGGAGTGTGCCTTCATCCCTAGCTGAGTGGTGCCAGAATCCAGGCACACAGCACCACAGTCCTCGTTTTGCTGTGGTAGGTGCATGAAAGCAGTGATATTGTCTCCACCAAGCAGGAAACTCCACCAAAACAATTCTCCTGAGGACAACTCTGAGCACTCTCTGTTGTTAATAACTTGGATTATCAGGGTTGCTTGCCATCTGGAACCAGTGCAGCTCAGGATTAGATGGATGCTGCTGTGTAGCTCAAAAAAAAAAAGAACAACAAACCCAAACCTTTCTTCATTTTTTGTATTTTGCCCCAAACTGCTCTCTCACCATCAGCCATGAAATAAATCTTCTGCCACCCCTACTTTTACCTTCTCTTCTCTCTCTTGGTGAAAGGAAGCCATGAGGATGAGCTCTAGGATCTTAGATGGTGCTGTTTGAATAGTCAGAAGCCAGAAGTGATTGGGAAAACCCTTTTGGAATGCCAGATGGCTGGTAGGAAAACAATGTTCTGCTCCAGCTGTTAGGGGCCTTATCTATTTCATCACCATCCAAAAGTGATGGTCCTCACTTGAGGAGGTACACAGGGAAGGTGCCACCAGCATGATTGATTTGCTGGAATTTAATCCCTCTAATGTAGCTGAAGCTGCAGGAGATGAGGTAAGTGATGTCAAGTACAGTGAGGAAGAGGAAGGATACTCACACAAGATATATTTTATTTTCCTTTTAACATTTGTGTTCCCAGTTTTATTATCTGTGAAAGGTGCCAGACAGGAGTGGACCTTCTCTCACATCCCTCCCTTGGGACAGAGAGCAAAGGAGGAGGACAGAGGTTTGCTGCTGAACCCCTTGGCTTCTGTCCTGCATCTAGCAGCACTGTTGCCACTCAGTGGTACTTCAAAGAAACTTGGGGACATGGTTTCATGGCCATGGTGGGGTTGAGTCACCCAGGGAGGTGCTTAGGGTCCCATCCCTGGAGATATTCAAAGTGAGGCTCAACAGGGCTCTGAGCAACCTGATCTAGTTGAGGATGTCCCTGCTGAGTGCAGAGGGGTTGGACTGGATGAGCTTTGGAGGTCCCTTCCAACCCAAACCATTCTATGATTCTGTGGTTGGACTTTAGGCCTTTTCTGACCAGGATGATTCCATGACTCTGTGATGCTACTTAGGGAACTATTTCTCCTTGCAGACCTGGGCTGAGAGGCTCTGCAGAGTCACACCCCACAGAGCACCAATTTCTACCTGGTTCCCAACAATTCTGGGGGGCTGCTGGGTAGGTGCTGAGCCTGTGATGGAGGAGGAAGGACTCTTGGTGTCTCCCCAGGGTGTACCTCACGTTGCTGCTGGCTGACATTATCCACCTGTTGAGGAGCTGAGCTAACAGCTTGCCAACTCTGAAAGAGAAGCTGCACTAGATGCTAATCCAGCAGGATAATGTAGTATTCTTTGATATGAGGCTGTGTTTTCTCACCTCCCTGTCTACCAGTTCTGATGACATCTTGTTTCATATTTCCCCTTGATAGAAGTTGTGACACATTACAACGTACAAAGCCTGGCTGATTCCTAAAGGGAGCTTTACAGAGGATGCATTTATGTCAAAAAAAATTACACTGGGTGTGTGAAAGGGGCCAAGCTCTGCTTGGAGGTGAATCCAGCACTGGCAGGGAGGTGTTTCAGGTACTGCTGTAAATGCTGGGTCAAGGCTGTGGGTGCAGCTCCCTCTCTTAAGAGTGTGGCCAGCAGCAGGTTGAGGGAGGTTCTGCTCCCCCTTTACTCTGCCCTAGTGGGGCCACATCTGGAGTACTGGGACCAGTTCTGGGCTTCCCAGTTCAAGAGGGACAGGGAACTGCTGGGGAGAGTCCAGAGGAGGCTACAAAGCTGCTGAGGGGCCTGCAGCAGCTCTGTGAGGAGCAAAGGCTGAGAGCCTGCAGAAGAGCAGCCCCAGAGGGGATCTGAGCAATGCTCAGCAAGAGATAAAGGCTGGGGGGCAAGAGGCTGGGGGCAGACTCTGCTCAGTGGTGCCCAGGGACAGGACAAGGGGCAATGGGCACAAACTGGAACCCAGGAGGTTCCATCTGAAGAGAAGGAGAAACTTCTTTGGTGTGAGGGTGCTGGAGCCTTGAAGCAGGCTGCCCAGAGAGATTGTGGAGTCTTCTTGTTTGGAGAACTTCCAACCCCCCTGGGCATTGTGCTCCTGGGCAAGCTGCTGTGGGTGCCCTGCTTGAGCAGGGGGTTGCACTGGGTGCTCTCCAGAGGTCCCTTCCAACCTCACTGGGACTCTGGGATTTCCAAGAGAAATCCACCAACCCTGTTACCTGGACATTTGGAGGGTCAAGCTGGTTGTGGCCTGAGAGAAGGACATGGGTGAAATGCTGCTCAGCAGTAGCTGGAGGAGCTGAAGGAGATCTGTCATCCACCCAAGGCTCACACTTCACAGAGAGATGTAAATAGGTTTTCCTCATGTGAGTAAACCTCCTGGGGCTGCATAATAGACTGTGTGTGGTATATGTCTCCTTCAAAAGGATAATAAAGCTTTTCTAATTGGAAGTATTTTAAGTCTAGACTGGAGCTCTGTCACTGCCTTCCTCCTTCATCTTTTTTTTTTTCCTTTTTTTTTTTTTTTTTCCCCTTCTTTCCCTGCTTCTGAACAATTTTAAACTGACAGCCCTGGGGAGTGTTGTTTCCTCTTATCTCCAGGAGATGTTTGCATGGCAGGGTAAAGCATCCCACTTTCCACTGGCAGGACCATGGGATGAGGAGTTGGTGCTGTTGCAGAGCACATTCTGTGCATGCCCAACTGAAAAAAAAATAAAAATAAATGAAATAAATAAATCCATATTAGCAGGGATGTCTCCACTCTCCCACACCTTCCCCCTGCTCTCTTCTTTCATGGTGACACCAGGCTGGCTAATAAGAAGCATCTTGTCTAAGAGAGAAGGGAAGCTCAGACAAGCCTTTCAGAGCTCATTTTGTTGGCAGCTTTTTAAGTGGAGTTTTTCAGGCTCCTGTGTTTCAAACAGCAGAAGACTTCTTGAGTTAGCAACTGGGAGAGGCACGACAAGCTTCCTTGATATGCCAGGTTCTAATCCTTGAGTGGGGTTGTTTC
Source organism: Indicator indicator (assembly GCF_027791375.1). Lineage (NCBI taxonomy): Eukaryota > Metazoa > Chordata > Aves > Piciformes > Indicatoridae > Indicator > Indicator indicator. Next base: position 11,799,836 of record NC_072037.1, read on the forward strand.
TTTCAGGCTATAATGGGGAGCTGTATCAATTATCATGGCTGTGTAAACGTTGCTCCTCTCTCTGCTAGAATATTCATCTTGAGAGACATCATCAGACGTTACCTGTTGTGACAATCATGGGTTTGGTGCCATGGTTGGGCAGGAGAAACAAAGGCAAACAAAATGTTCAGAGTGTAAGGGATAAAAGAGTGTTGAAACTGTTGTTCTTCTCCCTGTCTTTGGAATCTCTGAGATCTTGAATGTTTTATTCCTGGCTGTTGTTTTGTTACCACAGTGTGAATAAGAAGTCATTATCTGTAAACATTTGAAGGGAGAGATGATTTTCATAACTTTAAATCCTACAAGGGATTCTAGTAATCTGCTATCTGCATGCCAAGGTAAAGCTCAGCCTTTCATCTGGTCTGATCCCACCCAGGCAGTGTAAAATGTTCCTTTGGTGATGTCTAAAGCATACAGCATCTGTTGTGAGAGACAGACAAAAAGGGGAACAGGAAGGCTGGCCTTGAAGGCAGCAGCAGGAGAAGGTGTGCTGTAAAGCAGGATGGATTTGCAGCCTTTGGGCTGTGCTTGCTTGCTAGAAGTTTCTTTTCCAAAGTTTTCACAGGCAGCTTTACTCTTTATTTTGATCTGAATTCATCTTTGGCTGTGAGCTTTGTCTAGCTGGGGACAGGGGGGACTCACACCTCCTCCTTCTCAGAGAATTCTTTCCTGAAGAGCTTTTGCAGTAGAAGATGAAGTTAACAGGGCTGCTGTAAAGTCAGGGAGGAGGCAATGTGAGGTGGGCTCAGCAGTCCACACACCCCCAGGGTGGTGTGCCTGGGGTCAGGAGGCTTTGTCTGTCCTCGACAGGAGCAGCAGCAACTTTGTGTAGCTTTTGCAGAACATCACTGGGGGAGTATTTGCTGGTGGGGTTGAGAAGCTGGATCCAGAGAAGTTCAGAGGTAGCTGCTGGATTGTGAGTGAGATGTGACAGGGATCAGCTCCTGCTGCCTTTCAGTCACTGGTGTCACAGAGCGGTCACAGAGTCACCAAGTGGTGAGGGTTGGAAGGGACCTCTGGAGATCATCCAGTCCAGCCCCTTGCTAAAGCAGGGCACCCACAGCAGCTTGCCCAGGGCCTCGTGTCCACCCTGTACTGGCCATTAAGCACCAGAGATATTGTGAGTCAAAGAGCTTCTGCCTTGGTGAGCTTGGAGACTCAGCAGGATGTGAGGAGAAGAACCAGAGGAGAGGTCCTGTGCCCATGCTGCAGGTCTGAGTGGTTCTGTCCCTTCCCCTTTTGTGTGCTCCACTGGTCTGAGTGAGGATTACCTCACACTCTGAAAGTCACAAGTGATGTTCTCAGGGGGTTGATGTCCTCAATTGTTCTGTTCTCCACAGGGTCTTTTTCTTTCACCTGCCCTATGAATCCATCCTGGAGCGGCTGTCGCAGCGGAGGACTGATCCTGTCACTGGGGAGAGGTTAGTCCTCCTGCCTGGTGCTTAGCAGCTTTCAAGGCTGCCAGTGAGATGCAAGCACCAGGCAGGCTTCACACAAACCTAAAGGAGCTCAGGAGTGTTGGACTCATGCTTAAGGATTGCTTGAAAGACAACCCAAACCTTTCCTATCTCCCAGCCCACCCCTGCTCCTCTGCTCAGAGCAGGGCACTGGAACATCTTGGAGCCCGAAATCTCCAGCAGAAAGGAGCCCAACTCTGACATTTTAATGGTCACTAAGCCAGCCAGGTGGTGAAATAACTCTGAGAGGAGATGTCTGAAACCTAGCCAAAGTGCAGATGGTTCTCAGACATTCCCATGGGAATGCTGCAGGCTTCCCAGCTGGGGAAGATGGAAAACTTGCTGCACTTGGCTTCCCCCAGCCCCTGTGATGGTTCTGTCTGCAGAGATATTAATGTGTTTCCTGCTCAGCAGAGCAAACTCCTTGGAGCCACTGTAGGATCAGGTTCTCCATCGTGGCAGCTCAGCTCTCTGGCAGCCACACCACCTTGTTTCACCACTTCCCTGCAGCTTCACTGCCCTCTCCACCTTTGCTTTCCAGGCAACAAGGACCAATGGAATATCTGCCCAAAGAGCTGCTGGAATTGGTGTGCATTTGCAACCTTCCCCTCTGCTCTGCTGTGGTTATATAATCACAGAATGGTAGGGGCTGGAAGGGACCTCTGGAGATCATAAAGTCCAACCCCCCTGCCAGAGCAGGATCACCCAGGGCAGGTCACACAGGAACACATCCAGAGAGAGCTTGAAAGTCTCCAGAGAAGGAGACTCCACAGCCTGGACACAACTGGAAGACAGGAGGTTCCGCCTCAACATGAGGAGAAACTTCTTTGGTCTGAAGGTGCTGGAGGCCTGGAGCAGGCTGCCCAGAGAGGTTGTGGAGTCTCCTTCCCTGGAGAGCTTCCAATCCCCCCTGGCCATTGTGCTCCTGGGCAAGTTGCTGTGCGTGCCCTGCTTGAGCAGGAGGGTTGGACTGGATGATCTCCAGAGGCCCCTTCCAACTCTACCATGCTGGGATTCTGTGATCTGCCCAGAAACAGAGACTTGAGGCAGAGTCTTCTTCACTTCTTGCAGTGATCTTCAGCACCTAACCCTTCACTTGAGCTGAAGCAGTGGCATTTGTTTCTCTTCTCCAGGTACCACACCATGTTCAGGCCAGCACCCACCCCAGAGATCCAAGCCAGGCTCAGGCAGAACCCAAAGGACAAGGAAGAAAACATTGAGAAGCGTGTGGAAGTCTACTACAGGAATGTCAAACTGCTGGAGGACTTCTATCAAGATGCCTTTTATGTCAATGCTGACCAGGACCCTCGTGCTATCTTTGAGTTCATAGAGAGCTGTATCATTCACCCCTTGCCATGCAAAAAATCAACCCCTTTGAGCTAAGAGATGATTTTAACCTTTTCCCTGTAATGTTTGCAGTGAGAGGTTCTCTGAAGAGGATTTCAGCCAAGCTGTGTTCAACCTGAAGCTCACCAATGCTGGGTGAAGGACAGGGAGTAAAGACACTGTGCTGTGTTTCAGCTTGCAGTGCTCCCAGGTGTGAAGCCCTGTGGCTGTGTTTCATTCAAACATCTTTCTCTGATCCTGTGATTCAGTGAGCAGTGGTTTTGTCTGCCCTGTGTCATGCCTGTGAAGCCAAGGTGGAGCATTAAAGCTGTGAGATGTGTTTTTGTCTCGGTTCAACCTCCTGCTCTCCACTAAAACCACACAGCCTCTACCTGTTACACTCTGCTGCAAGCAAACACAGAAGCAAAGACAGAAACAAAGCCTGCAGCCCTGCACTGCCCCTTCCCCAAGGACTGCTGCAGTGTTTTGGGGCTGGGCTGCAGAGTTGTTGTTTTTTCCTCCCTTCTTAACTCAGGTAGCTTTAAAAGTTCTGACAGGAGACTCTGCAGGTGCACTGACCACTTTTTATACTGAGTTGCCTTGAGATTGAGCTTTTCATACACTTTTGACAGCTGAAAGTAAAACTCAGAAGTTGTAACTAAAAAGGGATTGGATCCTAGAAAGTCTTAGCAAGTGTAGAATGCAGCTGCAATCAAGAAACAAAAGTTTAACTTAAAAAACAAAACAAAACAGGCACAACAATTTACCCAACCTCCTGGGCAGAACGACTCAGAGCAGCTGGAAACAATCTCCAGAACCTTAGAAAAGTGGTTGCAGGTTCCTTAATTTCAGAGTCCAGTTAAGGCCACAAAGAGCTGCAGGAGCAGGTAAGATAAAAACTGAGTTTTTCTTAGGGAGTGAGGATCCCTGCTTGTGGCTGGGCAGGTCCTTGCCCAGATTTTCTTTGCTCTGGCTGCAGAAAATATTCAGCTAAGCCTGTCTTAACTGGGAAAGTCTTGCTGAGCAGCACTGGTAGGCAGCTCAGGCTCTGCTCTGGGAATGCACCTCCTCAGTGCTGGTAGGGAAGGGGAGTGATCAGTGGCTGTGATTCAGAGGAGCACTGAGTTTGATGCCTTCATTATGCCTCTCTGTTTTTCCTTTCTGTGTGCCTGTGAATTCCCTTTGAGCAGGGGATGAGGAGGAGCTTCAGCCTTCCCCTGGCACTCTGTGTGTGTGAAGATGCAGGAGGCACGTGCCTTCTCCAGGAGCCTTTTGGCTTTGGGTGGCTTCTCTGATCCTGGTGCTGTAAAGGAGTTTGAGTCTTTGATGCTGTGCGTTTGAGTCTGTGTGGAGAGCTGCAGAGAGGTTCAGGCTAATTTTCCTCCTCACAGCTGCAGAGTAAATTCAGATGGGAAAGCCCTGCTTGGCCAGATGACTGTGGGGACATTCTGTTGTTCTGAGAGAGCTTAGGGTCAGAATTTTCAATATCTTTGAGGGGTTTGGTGACTGGGAAGTGGATTTTCCAGCCTTGAGGGCAGCTTTAAAAGTTTCAGAGTGAAGATCTTTGAAACCTAAGAAAGCCAAACCCCCTGGCACCAGCAGCACAGGCTGAGTCCTCTGTGCCTGTCGTGCTGTGAAATTCCAGCTTGTGGCACCAGGAGCTGCTCCCAGGGCACAGGGCTCAGCCCCAGGCCCTTCTGTCAGGCTGGTCAAGGGTGTTTGTGCCAGCCCTTACCTGTTACAAATGTGCTGTTTGGTAAGCTGCTTGGGCAGCTGGGGGGGCTTTGTGCCATTGCTATAAAGATCTGCTGTAGCATTCATGCATAATTGGGAGCCCTTCTATTAATAATACATGGGGAGCTCATCTTGCTAATATCACCTTCATCTGAGTGCTCCCACTAAATATTTTGATAGATGAAATGGGTAGAGAGTGCATTTAAATACTGTTTGTACTGCAGCTCGGGTACAGAAAGGAGGAGTGCATCTTTAATTAGACAGGTACATCTGCTTAATTAATTTAGCTGTAAAGCCCTTTTTCCTCTTCATTCTTTCATCTATATGCAGGCTCTATATTAGTTCTGCTCTGCTGGTTCCATAGAAACTGAGAGAGAAAGAGCTGCTCTCATTGAGATGCACTTGGCATGCCTGGCTCTGGAGTCTCAGGTCAATGGTCAACCCCCAAGGGCTTGCAGCAGGCCTGAAGTGCAGAACGTAAGGGTTAGCAGAACATGCTAATACTCATGTAGAACTCTCCCTCAGAAACAACTAAAACAATTGACATTCATTTAATTACTGTAAATGAAACAGCCCCTGCATCACTTTGCATAGCAAAGCCCTGTTAAGACCAAAAAAGGTTGAGTTGGGTGGAAGGCAGGAATTAGGCTTTTCTAATTGGAATGCAACACTTTGCAAACCAATTTGGTAACTGGCTTTGATTTCTTCTCTTTTTTTTTTTTTTTTTTTTTTTTTTTATTAGCATCTTGTTCTGGTAAAGCAAATGTTGAGCAATAAGGAAAACCAAGGTAAAGAGGAGGTGGTGGGAGCACAGCAGGGACCAGACGTTACTTATTGTGGAGCTTACCCAGGTCTGGAGTGGACATTTCTATCACTCTGCTTTCTGGAGCTGCTCTGTGCAAAGGGCTGCTCAGAGGTTGTGCCATACCCTATATGTTATGCTCTAAATTATCTAGCTCAGCACCAAGATGAGTGTGTCCAACTGTTCCACAAACTTTCATGGCCACCTGCTCCAAACATTAGGTCCTTCAGTGCTCTATGGTGGAAGCATCAGCTCGAGATTGCTACGATTCTGTGATCCTTCAACACTTTCAGTGGATCTTTGCAACCTGATCTAGGTGTGCCTGTGTTAGCAGGGGGCTTGGACTAGGTGGTCTCCAGGGGTCCCTTCCAAACTCCACCATTCAATGATTCTGTGAAGACCCCAGACCCAATCCTCCAGCAGAGTCTCTGCAGGGCCACCCTGTAGCTCTCAAGATTTTTCGCTGCTTTGGTTTCGTGACTTTTCTTTGGTGCTGCTGAGGTGCTGATGTTTACCCACACTGAGAGAAAAAAAGCAGCTTTCCAACCTGGGATTTCATAGAATCCCAGACTGGTTTGGGTTGGAAGAGACCTTGAAGATCATCCAGTTCCAACTCCATTGCCATGGGCAGGGACACCTCCCACCAGCCCAGGTTGCTCAAGGCCTCATCCAGCCTGGCCTTGAACACCTCCAGGGAGGGGATATCCACCACCTCCCTGGGCAACTTGTTCCAGTGTCTTCCCACCCTCACTGTAAAGAATTTCTTCCTAGTCCACAATTTCTGTCTCCCCTTTTCCAGCCCAAACCAATTGCCTCTTATCCTATCCCTCCAAGCCCTTGTCAAAAGCCCCTCTGCAGTTTCCCAGCAGAGCAGCTCCAGGCAGACATTTGTACCAGTTCTGGTGGAACCCTTTCCACTTCGTTGTGAGTCTGGAGTACAACCAATGCCATTTGTGCATTCCGATGCAGAAAGCTTCAAAGGGGGCTACAAGAGAGGGATGAGTAGGGTTGGGAACTACTTTGAGCATTTCCCTTTTATTTACTGAGAACCCAAAGCCACCTTTTGCCACTTCTTGAGGCTTCCATCGAGCTGCCTTTTGCTGTGACTGCAACACTGAGGTTAAAGCTGCTGCTGCTCTTACTTCCAGCTACAAAAATGTGAAGTAGTGGCCCTGCAGTAACAAATCCTAAAGTTTATTATATTGTTAAGTGCTGGACTGCTGCTAACTACTTACTTATAAGGTGACTGCCAGCAAGAATGCAATCAGCAGCATGAACTAGGCTGTAAAATACCAACAAGCACTTGATGATGATGGTCAGTAGGAAGCAGGCAGGTGGTAGGCTCTTGCTGGCAAACCCAGCTGCACTTGTGCAGGAAGGCAGAATGAAGAAGGAACCCTTCCTCACCCACAGCCATCATCCTGCCCCCTTGAAAATAACCTGTTGGCAGACACCCCCAGACTGGCCTTGCAGAGCTCTCTGATGCACAAGGCTTAGATCCTGTCAGAAGAGCAACAGCTTCAGTGATAACCCACCCTGATCCTGTGCTGGGGGCTCTCAGGAGTATGGATGGGCTCCCTCCCTCCTGCTCTCCCTCCCTCTCTCCTGCTCTCCCTCCCTCCCTCCTGCTCTCCCTCCTGCTCTCCCTCCCTCCCACTCTCCCTGATGCTGCACCTGCAGCAGTGCCTGCAGGGCTGCTCAGTGCTTCTCCAAGTGGGTAGCTCACAAAGGAAGGGCTCTTGGTGTTGCAGAGATATAAACTTGTTCAAACAGGTCTGCTGCAAATGTGAGTTGAGGGCATAAGAGCACAAGTGTGATTTGTAAGCCTTAACTAGGACCAGAAATGTTTGCCTTCAGTTCTTGTATGTCAAGAAACCCTTAATGAGGACAGAATGGATGATGGTGTGCTGCCTGTAATCACTGGTGATGCATTAACCAGTGGAAAACCTGGGCAGTGTAGGAAAATCAGGGAACTATTTATTGCCTCCTGTGTGCTTTAGCAGCCATCACCTTTCCCTTCTAGAAACAGGATGGGAGAAACCTACAAAAGGAAAGAAGGAGTGAAGGCCTTTTCTGTGAGGGTGGTGCAACAGTGGAACAGGTTGCCCAGAGGGGTGGTGGAGGACCCATCCCTAGAGACATTCAAGATCAGCCTTGGTGAAGCTCTGATCTACTTGGAGATGTCCCTGCTGACTGCAGGGAGCAGGCTGACCAAGATGACCTCTAGAAGTCCCTTTCAACCCAGCACATTTTATGATTCTAAGAGCCCAACCCATAGCTGAATTAAGGCCAAAGTCAGCAAGCACTGTCTCCAGTTCCAGGGCAGGAGGTGTAGGTTGGATACCCAAGACATGGTCCTCATGACCCCAGACTTTCACCTTGGTTCAAGCCATGGCACCCAGCACCAAGGCACTTAGAAGCTGCACCGTCCTGAGCTGCTCTTCTTAGCCATCAGACCTGGGCTAGCCTGGATTTCTTTCCCCCACTGGAGGGGGCATAAACTCTGTGAGTGGTTGGTCTGAATCTCAAAGCTCTCTTCCACCCAGAACAGTTCTGAGATTCTTATCAGTGTGAGCAGCACATCTTAAATGCCACCAGAAGCTACAGTTGTAGAGAGCAATGAGGTCTCCCCTCAGCCTCCTTTTCTCCAGACTAAACCACCCCAGATCCCTCAGCTGTTCCTCACCAACCCTGATCTCCAGACCCTTTCCTATTGTCCTTCTCTGGACCTGCTTCAGCACCTCAATGTCCTTCTTGGGGTGTGGACAACTGATGCTGTGCTCTCCCCAAGCCCCATCAGCACTGGGAAGAAGAGACATGCAGCAGCCCCAGGGAGAGTGCTGGCCCCAAGCACACACACGTCGGCTCTGGAGGTTACTCTTTGCTTTACTAGGTGCTAGCACAGGCTACATTTTTTTTCCTCTCTTTGCAGACACACTGAAGGAATTTCCACTTGCAATGCACAGCAATAAAAAACTAAACATTTCTTTAATACAGTGATGGTATCACTTCCAAGGATATTTACAGACAAGGCTAGAGGTTTATTTTACAGAGGAAGGTGCTCCTGCTGCTCTAAGCTACTCTAGGGACATTACTCTCAGTCAAAGCTCTACCCTGCTTAATGCATGGCACACCCAACAGCAAGGACAGCTGAGCTGGTTCAGTGTTGGCCGAGAAACAATTTTCTTCTACTCAAGGTGAAGGAATGTTAAGGAAAAAAAATGCATAGACTGAATCAAGGGAGCTTAAGCACCAATCCACACAGTGCACTGCTGGAGACTCATCAGGACAACTCCTTGACTCCTCAGCTAGCTCCAGAGCACTTCAGCCACAGTTAGAAGTGTCCTGGATCACAAACAAGGCAACACTTGGTGTGTGCAGACTGGTGCTGTGAGGAAATGGAACAAAGTCTCCATTATTTGACAAGGTGGAGTTTAAGTTAACAAGACAAAGTGTATCCAAAAACCCCACACATTTTGGAGGTATTATTCCTCTAGCACTGCATAGGACATTGAAAAGGTTGCTCCTGCTCCCCACAGGACCTAGATGCCAAAGGCAAAAAAGAAAAAAAGGGAAAAAAAAGGTGATTAGGTTTTTATCTGATAGGACAGGGAGAAGGCAGAATAAACTTCTGAGCTCAGCCATGCTGCATCATTTGGTGTGTTCATGAATCTCTTGAGGACAAGGTGATAGAAGAGCTTCACTAGCCTCCATCACCTCCTGGGGAAGCTTCACCCTTGGTGCATTCATGAATCTCTTGATGAGAAGCTCAAGGTGACAGAAGAGCTTTACCAGCCTCCATCACCTTCTGGAAAATCTTTATTCTTGGTGTATCAGTCTCTTGATGAGAAGTTCAAGGTGACAGAAGAGCTTCACCAGCCTCCATCCTCTCCTGGGGAAGCTTTGCCTGTCACAAGTTAACCACAGTGGAGTTTGGGTTGGTTTTTTTTTTTTTTTTTCACTGCATCATTATGAGAAGCTGTTGTTGGGAGTCAAAGCTGTTGCTAAACTCAGTTACTGAGGGAGCTTCTCAGGTCACTGAAGATCAGGCAAATTGGTGGTGGGTTGGGTGAGTTCCACTGGCAGAGATGCTGCACCACTGGTGTATTTCTCTCTTGATGAGAAGGTCAAGCTGACAGAACAACTTCACCACCCTCCACAGCCTCCTGTGGAAGCTTTACCTGTCACATGTTAACCACAGTGGAGTTTGGGAGTTTTAGGTTGATTGACTACTTTGGGGTTTTTTTTCTTTACTGCATTATTATGAGAAGAGAAACTGGCACTGGGAGTCAAAGTTGGTCCTAACCTCACTTATTGAAGGAGAGAGCCTCTCAGTTCATTGAACATCAGGTAAACTGGTGGTGGGTTTGGTGCTTCCTGCTGGTAAAGGGCTATTGAACCAAAGGCATTGGCAAGTCTAGGAAGTGGTTAGAACTTGGTTAAGAAGAAGAAAGTGGGCTAAGAGACTTAGGAGGATTGGGGATGATATAAATATTAGTGTTTCATCTAATTGCTACATGGTTCATAATGATTACATTTCAAAGTGACTCTCATTGATCCATTTTAGCCCCAGGCAGCCAGTGTTACCCTTCTGCTGGTGGGACAGTCAAGAGGTTAGGACTTCCAGACTTCAGGTGACACTAATGCAAGGGCCAATCCCTTTTGTAGGGTTGAAAATTGGCAAAAGCTTCACTCAGCAAGAAATTCAAACCACAAATTGGCAGTTGGATGACCTGCAGCAAGTGGCAGCTCTTGTTAAAGCAGAGCACCACAAGCTGAAGCCTTCTCTACCCTCCCAGACCATTTGAGAAGCAGCTCTGCTGTTCCTGTCCTACCTCTGGGGAACTCACAGAGCTGCTGGGCAGAAAGGAGAGGTCCCACTGTATCCTCAAGACTTCACTTCCCTCCCTGTCAGAGGAAGCATGTCCAGCTGCTGATGCTTCAACTGGAGGTTTTCAAACTGCTTTCTCAACTCCCTCTTCCAGATATCCTGCTGTTTATGGAGCATGGAATGGGCTTTGGACTTAAGGAGCTTCTAGAATCTCTGATGTTCTATTTACAGGGCTGTGGACAATGTCTTTCCCCTTTCAGTAAAGTCCTCCAGACTGAAAGGAGCTTCTGCTGTAGAGAAAATGCTTTCAATCTTGAGGCAGCTTTCCTCTAGAACACAGGAGAATCACAGAAGGTGCAAGGTCCTTGCAATAACCTCTTGATCCATTCAGGATCTGCAAATAAGAAAACAAATTGTTGAAAGCTGGAGGCAGAGATGAGCACAGGAAGGATGCCTGAGATGGACAAACCAAACAGTCATCCTCAAACAGTTTGTGTACAGTGACCATGCAGGATTTAACTGAGAGGTCAGGGGAATCCAGCTCCATCTCTGGCTTGACATTTGTCCCCACTTCAGCAGGGGACAAAAATACTGGTACAATACTGGAACAGGTTGCCCAGGGATGTTCTTGAGGCTCCTGGAGACATCCAGGATCAGACTTGATGTGGCACTGAGCAGCCTGCTCTAGTTGGAGGTGCCCCTGCTGACTGCAGGGGGGTTGGACAAGATACCCCTGGAGGGTTCTCTCCAGCCTGATGCAATCTGTGGAAAACCTGAGGTGAAACAGTCCATGCTCTATCATTCCACACTCACCTAAATATCTGTAGAGGAAATAAGGGTCACCATGCCACAAATTTAGTGTCCTCCTTTCCTCAACTGAAATTAGAGCTCTCACATCATGCACTCCATGGTTCCTGTCTCTTTATTCCCTTCCAATCCCAGGAAATTCAGCCTACAGCCTCTCCCTGCAGAGGCTGGAAGTTGTGTGGCTGTTCCTTAGTGCTGACTGGAATACCCACACAGAATCACAGAATGGACTGGGTTGGAAGGGAGCCTCCAAGGTCCTCTTGCCCAACCCCCTGCAGTCAGCAGGGACACCTCCAACTAGAGCAGGCTGCCCAGGGACACATCAAATCTGATCTTGAATGTCTCCAGGGATGGGGCTTCAGCCACATCCATGGACAAACTGTTCCAGTGTTCCTGCACTCTCACTGTAAAGAACTTCCTCCTGATGTCCAACCTAAAGCTACCCTAACAAGGAGAGGCAAAGTATCCCTTACACTTTAAGACAAACTTTTAGAGTAGTCTGTGTTTTTTAAGTGTACCAGCTGGGAGGAAAACAATTTTCTTGCCTCTTCATCAAACTCTGACAATGCAAAGCCAAAAGGTCCCCCCCAGCCTGTCTCATTGTCTCTGAAGGATGTGCTTATGGCAGGTCTGGGCCCTGTGCCAACTGCTCCATTCCCTGTGCTGGATCAATACAGCTTGCACTGAAAGAGAATGTCACAGACCCTCAGCTCTTGCAGAACTGGATGCTAATAGATTCCACCTGAATTTAAAGTACTTGCTGTAGCTCTCCAGCCCAGGTTCTGTTTCCTCAGCTCTCGTTAAAAGGGAGCATTCCCAAATTAATTCCTGCAGTCATTACTTTGCACTTCAAGTGCGTCACTAGAGCAGGGACACCAACAGGACACTCTGAGAGGCAGAGCATGTAGTACTCCACATGACAACTGCCTGCAAGAGGAAAGCCAGTGAAAATTCCAGGCATTTTGCAGATAAAAATCCAGGACTTCACCATCCTGCCCCTCTGGGCCAGAGGCACAGGGTACCTTCTGGGGTGGGATGGCGTGCGATGCTGTCGTGAAGCAAACACCTCCTGTAGACCAGGCTCTGGCAGGACTGGTAGGTCAGAAAGCACCTGGGAAGGGACAAGAGATTTACCATGAGCTTTGGGCTTTGGTTGGTGTGGTTTGTGTCCTGACTGGTGGCTGGGTTCTGTTCCAAATAGACCTGAGAGTGGTGTTCTGCTCAGCCATGTTCTATCCCCAGTGCTTTCCGGGAGTGAGGACAGCAATGTTGAGAGCAGCCCCGAAGAAAGAGACTTGGGGGTGTTGGGTGCTGAGCAGCTCCCCAGGAGCCAGCAGTGCCCTCATGTAGCCCAGCAGGCAGCTGTGGGCGGGGCTGCAGCCAGAGGAGTGTGGGCAGCAGGGCAGGAGAGGGGATTCTGCTCCTGGACTCTGCTGAGACCTCACCTTCAATACTGCCCCCAGGTCTGGAGTCCCCAGCAGGAGAAGGACACAGAGCTGTTGGAAAGAGTCCAGAGGAGACCACAAAGATGATCCAAGGGCTGGATCACCTCTGCTACGAGTACAGGCTGAGGGAGCTGGGGATGTTCAGCCTGGAGAAGGGGACACTCCAGGGGGGACCTTAGAGCTGCCTTCCAATAGCTGAAGGGATCCTACATGAAGACTTTTCTTCCTAGCATCAGGTGACAGAATGAGAGGAAATGACCTCAAATTGTGGCAGGGGAGGTTTAGGTTGGAGATTAGGAAACACTTCTTTGCTGCAAGAGTGGTCAAGGATTGGAACAGGCTGCCCAGGGAGGTGGTGGAGTCACCATCCCTGGAGGAGTACAAGAAACCTGTGGCCATGGCACCTGGGGACATGGTTTCATGGCCATGGTGGTGTTGGATTGATCGTTGGGACTGGATGATCTCAGTGGCATTTTCCAACCAAAAGAATTCCATGATTCTAACAGGAGGAGGTGTCTGAGTTAAGTATGTTTAAGTCATCAAGGGGAGGACAAAAGCTCTTCCAGGACAGCTCACCTGAGCCAGATGTGTCCGTTGGAGCAGACGGCCTGCTTGCGGTCGGTGAAGGGCAGGATCTCCTTGCACAAGCTGCAGTGCTCAGGGAAAGTCTGCTTGTTCATTTTCTTCAAGATGTGTCCAATCAGCACCTGGGAACACAGAGCAGTCAGCCTGGGTGACAGCAGGACAGCTGCCTGCTGGAAGGTGGACAAGAAGTTATCCAGGAGCTGGCAATGTGCCCTTGCAGCCAAGGCCAATGGTATCCTGGGGTGCATGGAGGAGAGTGTGGCCAGCAGGTTAAGGGAGGTTCTCCTGCCCCTCTACTCTGCCCTGGTGAGACCACACCTGGAGTATTGTGTCCAGTTCTGGGCACTCCACTTCAAGAGGGACAGGGATACACTGGAGAGAGTCCAGTGGAGGGTATGAGGGATAGCTAAGGGACTGCAAGATTTGTCTGACAAGGAAAGGCTGAGACCCCTGGGGCTGTATCATCTGGAGAAGGGAAGGCTGAGAGGGGATCTGATCAATGTCAGTAAATATCTGAGGGGTGGGTGTCAAGAAGGGGGCAGGCTCTTTTCAGCGGTGTCCTGGGATAGGACAAGGGGCAATGGATACAAGCTGGAACCCAGGAAGTTCTATCTGAAGATGAGGAGAAACTTTTTTGCTGTGAGGGTGCTGGAGCCCTGGAGCAGGCTGTCCAGAGAGGTTGTGGAGTCTCCTTCTCTGCTGACTTTCAAGCCCTGCCTGGATATGTTCCTGTGTGACCTACCCTGGTGATCCTGCTTTGGTAGGGGGTTGGATTTGATGACCCCTCTGGAGGTCCCTTCCAACCCCTAACATTCCATGAAACCTGCTCAGGGTATTGTGGTTTCAAAGTATGATACAGGATGCAGAGATCTGTGCTCTTCCCCAAAGTCAAAGAGATTCAACTTGTCCAGATGGATGAGGCCTTGAGCAATGTGAGCTGGTGGAAGGTGTCCCTGCCCAGGTTGGACCTGGATGATCTTTAAGGTCCCTTCCAAGCCAAACCATTCTAGGATTCTGTATTAAGCTCCTTGTAAATTTCAAAAGCACTGCTGAAACTGGCATCACACCAACCACACCAGTGGATCATAACAGTGGCTTCAGAGGATGCCCCTGACCACTGCAGCATCACTTTCACATTCTCCTGCCTATCACAGTGGATGTGCTAAAAAATAACCCAACAAACCCTGTTCAGAAATTCCCTGGCTGCTGTCCTCAGCAGTCCTCTTGGGAGCAGACACGCCGAGACACTCACACTTCTCTTTCCCACCCCAAAGCTGTCTTTTGTTGATGGAAGGGGAGAAAGGAGTAACTTGTAACCCCCCCCAGAGCATAGAGGTGCACTTACTCGTGCTGTTCTGTCCTCATAGCCATCATCGGACATTAAGAAGTCACAGACTCCTCTGGTGGGGATACTGGTGTTCTCTGTGATCCATGTGTGCAGGTACACTTCTCCCAACACCCGTTTCATGTGCTCCCGTGTCAAGTGCATTTCTACTGCCTCAATGTGTGCCTGTATTTCAAGAAGCTTTTCTTCCATTGGCTCGCGGCCTCCTACGTCACTGGACTGAGGAAGAGACTCATCTGCAGTGTCATCTACGTCCATACCTTTGCCCGTGTCACACAGGCTCTGCTTGCTGCCTTGTTTAGAAGTTCCTTCCTCTTGGTCATCCTCAGTGCTGCCCATCCCGGGGGAGTCCGATATCAGGATTTTTGCGTCCTCGTGCGAGGGTCTGCACGCGGCCTCGGAGGGAGCTTTCTGCATGGACTGGTACAAAATCCTCAGGAGGAAGAGCTTGAAGCGCCAGAAGTAGGTGGAACCACAGCTCTCAATCTTTTTATCCAGGGCTTCCTGTAAGAACTGAGGAATGTGCTTGTCCTTCAGGATTTTCCAGCGGACAAGATCCGTCAAGTCCACCTGCCGGAAAAGGTTCTGAACAGAGGATTCCAAGAGCTGTGCGGCTGCCTCCTCAAAAGTCTTAAGGGTTACAAACTGAACTTGGTAGTTTTTGTTCACGGGGTGCAGGCCGTTGGTCATGCCCTCTGTGGTGACCACTGCCAAGTAGGCACCACAGGGGCTGACAGCGATCCCGTGAGTCCTGACAGAGCCAAACACTTCCGAGAGCTTAATCAGCTGGTGCTCGAACTTCAGAGCCAGGTCTGTGAAGATGGGGATCAGCTGCCTGACCTTGCCATCGCTGGAGCAGGTGTAGACCGTGCCATTCTGCTTGTCTGCAGTCATGGACACGATGGGCAAGGAGTGCAGTCCTGTCACGTGCGAGTTGTGCACGTTCAGGCCTGCTTTGGATATCAACAGCAGGCACCAAAAGACGTAAGCTCCTCGTGCAGCCACCACCAAGCTACAGCTGCATTTCTGGTAGGGGTGGTAAAGAGGAATGCATTTGATGCTGTGCACTGGCAACTGGTCCATTTCTTGCCACAGGACTACAGGCTGCCTCAGGGTGAAGTAGCCTTTGACTGCTTTGAGGTTGACAGGCAGGATCTTAACAGGCCCGAAAGCGCTGCCCACGATCAGTCCACTCATCTTGCGGTTGTTGTGTTCGTACTCCCACCAGGACAGGACACTGGGAGAGCTTATCCCGGACTCTATGGTGTTGCAAGATGTAATGGATTCCTTACCCAGAAAGGGCAGCTGGAACTGCCAAACCCCAATGCTGCCGTTCTCAAAGAGCACGGCCAGGAGCACGCTGCCCACGTCCCGGCACTCGTTGTTGTGCTTGACCTGCTGGGTGGTGCAGATGCCAGACCACTCCATGCGCACCGGAGCCTGCATGCTGTGCCGCCGCTGGAACTCCGGGAAGTCTGCCAGCTCCCCCCTGGCAGCGTCAGCCTTGGAAAGTTTGTAACCGGCCTCGTACAAACGCTCGCCGTAGAGCTCCGTCAGGTCCACCAGCTGCACCCACTGCAGCCTGTTGAGGTTGGCGTGGATGGTCAGGCGGTTGTCCATGGTTAGAGCTGCCAGCAGGCACCTCCCGTTGGCATCACAGCCCAGCGGTGACCAGCTGGAGTATTTGAAGCCTCGCATGGGTGGCAGCGACTTCCCCTCGGGGTTGAACACTCTGTCCAGCATGAAAGCTTGGCTGACCGTCGGGTCCACCGAGCTGGCAAACTTCTCCCTGCATTCCGCCACCTCCTTTTTTGGACCAACCTAAAAGACACCAAAAAGAGCTTGGGTTTAGGAAGACTTTCCAGGAATGGTTTCCCCCTTGAAACAGAGTAAGTGTTTGGGTTGGGAAAGAGCTTTAAGATGGAATCATGGAATTGTTTTGGTTGGAAAAGGCCTCCAAGATCATCGAATTCAACCATCAACCTAAGACCACCACAGCCATTAAACCATGTCCATGTGTTATGGAAACATAGAATCATAGAACTGTTTGGGTTGGAAAAGCCCTCTAAGATCACCCAGTCCAACCATCAACCCAACACCACCATGGCCACTAAGCCACATCCCCAAGGGCCATGGCCACACATTTCTTGAGTGCCTCCAGGGATGGTGACTCCACCACCTCCCTGGGTATCATCAAGTCCAACCATTCTCTAATTCAACCATGTCTCTCCGCACCACATCTTTGGACTGCTTGAGGGTTGTTTTTTTGTTGTTGTTGGGGTTTTTTTTTGCTGTATTGACCACCCCTGGAAAACTCAAATTTGGAGAGAAGATTAGATCCTGATCTCCTCCTTGAAAACCGTATTTGGTGCAAAAACATGGATGTGATGAAAGCCTGCTGTTGAAGCTGTTTGAAAGTAAACCAAGTGCAAACTGAGAAAACCATAAGAAAAAAAAACCCTCAAGCAGTTCAAAGATGTGGTGGTAAAAGACATGGTTTAGCACTAGACTTGGTAGAGTTGGAGAATACCCAGGAAGGTGGTGGAGTCACAACCCCTGGAGGTGTTCAAGAACTATGTGGACATGACCCTTCAGGACATGGGTTAATGGCCACGGTGGTGTTAGGCTGATGGTTGGACTTGATGATCTTAAAGGTCTTTTCCAACCAAAACATTTTTATGCTCTTCAAGATTTAAGCTTCACTCTTGGCCTGATTTTGGGTAGTTTTGACTCTCAGCTATTAAATCACAGAATGTTAGGGGTGGAAGGGATTGTTGGAGATCAAGTCCAACCCCTCTGCCAAGGCAGTGTCACCTAGAGATCACACAGGAGCACACCCAAGGCTTTGAATGTCTGCAGAGATGGAGACTGCACCACCACAGAGCTTGGTTTCATACTTCTGCTCTACAGTGTGCTTAAAGCTACTTGGCATAACATTCCAACTGGGAAGCACTCAGCATTTCTGCTCAATTTATTCCATAGTCTGAGCATTGCTCGAGAAACAAACCCCAGATGCACCAGACCCCCAGCAGAATGATTATTCCCTAAGACATTCACCCAAACTTTGCCACTCTCAGTGACAAGGAGCATACAAAGTCAGACGCACCCTCTGAAGCCCCAAACAGTCCCTGCTGCAAAAATCAGCTGGAGCAGTGAACCGAGAAAAGGATTTCTACATAAAGCTGTACTGCAATAATCGCCAGCAGAGCGCTGGAGCCCAAGGGATCCTCAGTAGATCTTCAAAATCCCCGAAATCCACTTGATTCTGGGCCCTGAGTTCCTCAAAGCTGGGCTGTGGGTGACTTATTCTCCCCTGTGCTGTTACCATGCATCCACGCAGCAAACCTCGCACCGCCGCGGGGTTACACAGGAGCAGCACAGGGAGACAGGCGACCCCCAGGGGCTCCGTCACCGCCCGGGGAGGACACAGCGGTGCAGCCCCGGGCCCGGTGGAGGGGGAGGTGGCCGCGCCGGACTGTGGCAGGCGGCTCACCTTGAGGTGACAGGAGACGGAGGGAGCAGGCACGGCCGTGCGGTGGATCACCATCTCCTGCCCGCCGCTGTGGACGTCGCTGAGCTGCTCCAGGACGGCGATGCTGCGGGCCGTGCTCACCGACACCCGGTGATCCTCGGACCAGGCCAGCGGCTCCAGCCCGCTGACTCCGTGCTGCAGCTTCACGGCCGGTTCTCGCCGCACCGCCGTCAGCCGGAACCCGGCGCTAGGCGCCGCGGCCGCCGCCTCCTCCACGAGCGAGTCGAGTCCCAGCGGCGGCTCCTCCTCCCCCGCCGCCAGCGAGGGGCTGCCCCCGCGCGCCGCCGCCGCCATCTTACCGCCGCCTCCCGGGCCGCCCGGGGCCGCTCCGCGCATGCGCCGCCGCCTCCTCCAAAGCCCCCGCTCGCCGCGGCTGGGGCTGTCCCGCCGCCGCCTGCGCGGCCCCGCGGTCCCGGTGGCGCCGGGAGGGGGAACGTGGACTGCGCGTCGCCGAGCTCCTGCAGCGAGGTGGCTGCGTCTGGGGGTTCCAGGCCAGCGGCTGCTCCCATGGGTGCCTCCCCTCCGCCCTCACGGGCTGGGCCTGGCCCGAGGGACGGCCCCGGGGCCCTGCGGGAGGCAGAGGGCCATGGCGGCGGACGGCATGCTGCTCCTCAACCTCAGCTCCGCGCCGCGGGGCCGCGGGCACGGCGCTCCGAACCGGGTATGTGCCCTGGGGGGGAGGAGGAGGCTGGGGTCCGGGTCGCTCTGCGGGGGCCCGGGGGCAGCTGCGTGCCGGAGCTGAGGCGCTTGCCCTGAGTGGATCTGCGGCGGCGCCGCCGGCTGGGGACTCCCCTGCGGAAACCGTGGTCAGCAAGGGAGGAGACAGCGTCTAAAAAGTTACTAAATTGAGCTTTTGGCTTTTGTTAACCCGAGAAGGCGTTGGTGCCGCTCCCGGAGGCTGGTGGCCGGACAAGGAGATGAGCCCGGCCGCTTGGGGTGGTGGAAGATTTCAGGGAGTGGGTGGGAAACGGCAGGTAGGAGCTGCTGGGATCCTTCCAGAGAGGGTTACAGCCGTGCTGGACTTGCTCCGTGCTCTCCTTTCGTTCTGTGCGGTGTTTGGTTTGGGCTTCTGGCTGCTGGAGCTGTGGGCAACGCTCTGTAGGCCTCTGCCTCGTTCAGAGGTGCTTTGAAATGCTGCCAGAGAGAAGCCTGATATTTGCCAGTGAACTTCTGATACCGGGAATGCTGTGAGGTGCTTTACTCTTAGAAGTTCGAGGAAAGCAGAACAGAAATGGTTTAAATAGACCTTTTTCCGTTCAAATGTGACTGCTGCAATAATTTTGGCTTGTTTTCGTTGTTAGCTTTTTTAATCATACCTAAAATATTGTGCAAAAGGATTTGATAATTAAGTGCTTGCCAGGATTTACCTTGCTTGTATCAGGTACTTACAGGTATGGCACCACCACCATCGTTTTTCTGGTAGTGAATGTTTTAGGAGGAGGTTAGTGGCCAGAACATATGAAGAAACAAGCAAAAAAGAGAATAGAGCTTGGAAACAATTTGGTTCATAGAAGGACAAAAAGTGCTGGAGGATGCTGAAGGGAAGTTCAATGTAGTTTTCTTTCTCACTGTTCCTGGAGGGATAGGAGGGGATCAAAAGTTTTTTTTTAAAGTGATTGGAAGATTAGTAAAAATAAAGCCATTGCTGTAGAAGAAGAAATAAAGAGCTCAGAAATGCAGGAAGCTGGCAACAGCAGAAGTTGGAGTGAGGCACAGGCAAGCCTGCCTGCCCTCAGAAGGAAGCCTACAGGGATGGCTTTAAGGTAATCAGGAGATTTACAGAGCTCTGGAGAGAGATTTTTGAAGCCTGTTTTGCTTGGGTACTGGAAAAGTTGATTGGAATCCTTTAGAGATGAGCACTGTGCATGATTTTGGATTTCTCTTTGCATTTCTGTGGTGTTCAGAGGCATGGTGGTGAATCTGTTGGAGCAGGAGCTATCTAGCTGCAAAGATCAAGATTTAATTTCTTTAGCCACAGGGTAGGGGATTCCAAAGCCAAAGGAGCTGTGGGCTGCTGTTTTTGTTCAGCATGATCCCGTGTTGTTAATTCTCAGTCATTAATGAGTTCTTGCTCTCTGGTTTGTTTGTTAATATTAAAGCAGCCTAAAGGTGTGAAAAGAAAGCTCCAGTCACCACCTGGAAACCCACCTCTGAAACGTAAGCCAGCAAAAAACACCTTCAAGAAACCTGCTGCAGAAGCTGATGTCAGGGAGAAGGGAAATCCATCCCCCAAACCTCTTCCTAAGAAGCAGTTGGCTGACAACCGAAATGCAAGCCAGAAAAGCAAACCTTTCATTAAGACCTCCAGCCTGTTCAGAAATAACCCTGAGATCCCAGCAATTCACAGGTATTTCAGGCAGCTGGGGGGAGAAAATCCCCTCTTCAATGCATGACCTGCAGGGTCTTGAATTCTTGCCCTTGCCTGGGGCAAAGCAGGTGCTGAGTACCTGTGGCTTCATTGCTGTCTGTGTAGAACTCTGTCGTATCATTTTGAACCACACCATGTGCTTTGGTTTGCTTTGTCTCCCCCAACTCAGGAAAGTGGTGCAGCAGGTGCAAGAAAATGTTTTCACTACAGATTCTTTCAGCCAGCTGGAGCTCCATCCACACCTGGTGAGTGGCAGCAGGGCCTTGAAACATGGGGGTTTGGGTGGGGAGCAGGTTGGAGAGCTGAGAGATGCTCCTGTATTGATGGTGACTCAGGCTTGCCAGTACTTTGCCTGATTGTGTTGCAGTTTCTTAGCTCAATGTGCTGGGCGGTGTCCTGACTGTCCCCAAACACACAGTTCCAGCACTGTTCACTTTTGGATGTTGTAATACCCCAGAAAACCTATTTGGGAATGCAGCATTTTAACAAATCTGCTGTTTTGTGGTGTAGCATCAGTGCTGCCATTCTGATTAACCACAGAATAAAAATTCTGATTAATCGGAGTGATAACTAAGAAGTATGTTGAGGACATGAGAACTTTTACATCTGTTTGCTCTGGACCAGTAATGTCTAATAAACATAATTCTTCTGCTTTTTGCTCTTGTACTACAGCAAGTGACCAATCAAATGTTTTTACAGCCAAACCTGTTTCCTCTTTTTGTTCTCTCTCTAGATCTCCACCATAAACACTGTTCTGAAGATAAGCAGCATGACCAGGTAAGCAACTTCATACAAAAACTTTGCACTTGTTACCCTTTAAAGCAAATAATTTTGATTATTTCCTCATGTGTAATTGGCTTTGAAGGCCATGGTACCTGTTGAGCTGTCCCATTTGCCTTAGGATTTGTTGCTTTCAAACTCTGGGGTGAGAAATAAATTGTAAGTTACTCAGCAAGTTGCTTGCCACAGATGAAGATGGAACCTTGGAGTCCTGCCTCTGAATTTGGTATTTGAGTCATAAGCCCATCTCTTTCTCAGTAGGTCACATCTGATGCCTGGCTAGTGGCTTTCCTTAGAAATCCCTGCTGCTGCTGTAGCTGCACAGCAGAGATGGATGTGTGGAGTTTGGGGAAAATAGTTTTGAGCACTCACTGTGTTAAAACCTTGGAATGCTGTCCTGTGCTGCATTCATATTCCCTAACCTGTTTGGTTTGTCACACAGTGTTCAGAAGCAAACAATCCCTGTGCTCCTGCAAGGCAAGGATGCTCTGGTGAGATCTCAGACTGGTTCAGGTTAGTATTTAGTTTTCAGTCTTCTTCCTAAGGAATGTTAAACTGGATCCCAAATACAGACCTAAAACCTTCCGTTCTCAGTACAGCTCATAAAATGACAGGCTGGGAAGCCTGGTGTGGGGCTACTGTGGCACAGATGCTGTGGAAGCTCTTGTGATGGCACAGTGGTGGGACTGAATGTTGATGTGCAGCTGCCAGCCAACACAGAATCACACCCAGAAAGCATCAAGTTGGAAGGGACCCTCAGAAGTCCTCTTGTCCAACTCCCCTGTGGTGCACAGGGACACCTCCAACTAGATCAGGCTGCTCAGGGACACATCAAATTTGACCTTGAATGTCTCCAGGAATGGGGCAGCACATATCTAGGCAGCCTGTTCCAGCATTTCACCACTCTCATTGTGCAGAATTTCCCCTTGATGTCTAAGGATTATCACAAATGGGCTGGTCCCAAAGCTCCTGCTGGAGATGTGGATCCAGGAGGCCAGCAGAGCTAAGCAGCATGTGTTCCTCCCACACTATGTGCTTGCTCTACAAGAAGCTGTCTGGATGCCTCAGTTTTATTTGGGTGGGGAGCTTTATTTATTTAGATCTTTGTTGGATGCCACTACCTCTTTGTTTTATTTAAGCCCTTGGTGAGCTGCCTGTCAATCTTCTGTTCTGGTAACTTCTGCTTAATTTACATTTCTCTAGTCTTTGCCCTCAGTTGAAGAATGATAGGATGAATGGTACTTTAGTCAATTAAAGTGCCGTAATTGCCACCTTTTGGTGCTTTTTTTTTTTTTGATGCAAAGTCTTCCTTTTCTTTCTAAAAGGTAAGACTCTTGCCTATGGGATTCCACTTGTGCAGTCTTTGCAAGGAATGGAGTCCAAAATACAGGTGGGTGTAAGAGACTTAAATGTATTTGCTTTGATATTTGTAAAAATAAAATCGAGCTCTTATCTTACAGTCATCACTGTCTCTTGACACAGAGGTCAAGGAATCTCTCTTCCCTTTCATTTGTGCTGTTGAGATGCAGAGGATACAAGAGCAGGGTTTTCCATTTCCCCCTCACTTCATGTAGTAGGCTAGATATAAAATAGGCTGAATTGTCAAGTTTGGGGGAGGTAAATGTGCAGAAGAGGCAATGGGACACTGAAAGCAAAGGTTCCTACTATATCTTTAGGAGTACTAGGTTTCTAATCTTTGACATGGGTGAGATGTGATAATTACTCCCAGAGAGATCATCTGGTTGACCAGAAAATGCTTCTACAGGTTAGCCATCTCTTGTGTTTTATGGAAGGAGATCATCCTGACTTTCCTTGCAGGTTAAAGTGTTTCCAGCCTATCCTGGATTGGTCCTTTCTGCAGCTGCAGCCTACAGCTTGTTGCTACACATTGAATGTTCTGCAGCTCAAACCTACAGGAGTGAAACTGTGTGTGGAATGGAATGTTGGGGCTGATTGTGAGCACGTTGCTGAGCTGAAGGAGAAGGCAGTTGATAGCTGAAAGGCTGCTGATTGTTTTAAAAGCTGAGATGGGCGAACCCCCCAAACTGTTGTGTACAAACTTGTACCAAAACCCTTCAGAATCCACTCTGTTGGCTGATAGATAGATGTGGAAGTGCTCTGTTGGTCTTTATTCTTAGTAGGCCTCTTGTCTTCTCCATTTGCAGCGCAGTGATGGCCCTTACGCACTGATCTTGGTTCCAACAAGAGAGGTAGGTGACCTTTTTGCTTGGTGAATCTGTTTGAGTTTGACTGGGAGGACCCCTGAGTGGGGGTTATTTTTTTGACTGGTGGGACCCTGAGTGGGTCTCTGTTTGGACTGTGGGGACCCCTGAATTTCAGTGTGTAGCTGCGCATCTTTCAAGGACTGCCTTAGGAGTTGCCTGTCCTGTTGCTCAGATTTTGCCCTCTCAGTGTTCTTGCTATCTAGCTACAGGCTGTCATTTTTGTTCAGTGCCACACCAAAGAAAGAAGGGATCTCTTGGAGTTTTCCTCAATAATTGTGCAACCTGGAGAACCAATCCAGCACAGTGCCTGAGACGGAGAGGCTTGCCTAGCTGACACAGGGGGGACTAAGTGAAACCAGGGAAATCAGCTTTGCAAATATGTGGGTTTACACAAATTAAAGCTCTTTTTTTTTTTTTTTTTTTTTTCCTTAAATCCATAAGTGAATGCTGCAGATGAGCCTTCCAAGAGTTGGTTTCTCCACTGAACTGTCTTCTATTTGATTTATCTTATTTGCAATTGCAAAGGCAATTTCAGAGGAGGGTAGCAGCCTTTCTTTTTTGTGTGTGTGTGTCAAATGATAATAACTTCCCTGTGGAGAATTGATTGCAGGTACCTACTTTGGGGCACAATATTTTATGCAACCTGCGGTGCAATATCTCAGCTCAGCTCTGTGAAAGGAGAAAAGCTCTGAAGCTATTTAAATTTTTACAGCAGCAAACTTCCTGCCTTTCTGGGCTGCTGTGTGAATACTAAGAGTGTAGTTTGGAAGCTGCCATTGAGAGTATTCATGAAGATCATTTCCAATTACAGTTGGTACTGCTTTTGCTTTGGATTGAAAGCAAAGCTCTTTCTTCAGAGCTCAGCAAGCAGTAGTATGTGGCATTTACAGGCATTTACAACAGTTTTGCTCCCACAACTAAGCTCTGCTCACTTACTCACTCCATGACTGAGGCAGGGTGATGCTCTTGCCTCTCAGTCTTCATTGCTACAGCAGAAATGGTTGTCAGGCAGCACATGAACCCCACCAGCTAAGTGCTTGCTACTGAGCAGACAGTGAGGTGTGCAAGCTTTGTGTATCCCACCCTTCTTCTGCTGACTGGAAAATGGAGAAGTAGAAAGATCCAAGGATAGGGTCACGGTGTGGGTCAAGTGAGGAGATGACTTGGTCTGCTCTGACCACCAGAAGATAATTAATCTCTGGGTTAGTAGTTTGTGGTTTTGTTTTTTTTTTTTTCCCAGAAGTGGTGACATTTTCCCTTTTGCTCTTCCAGTGGAGTAAAATCTTCAGCTTCCTGGGGCATTCCCAGAAGCTAGCCTGTTGTGCTAAGAGCTGGCTTGTGGAGCAGAGCCAATAGAGAGGTTTTTGAGCAGGTCCAGAGATAACAGAAGGGTTATGCAAAAGAATAGAATTATAAGCAGCTTCTAAAAGAAAAAATTAAGGTCATATATAGAATTCTGATGATACACAAGTAGATTTGAGCCCAAGGGGTCTGTAGTCCAGGGACTTTCTCAGAGCTCAACTTTTTTTTGTTGATTTCCATAGCTGGCACTCCAGAGTTTTGATACGATACAGAAACTACTTAAGGTAAGAATTCAATCAATGCTCTTTTGTTTTTATTCCTTCATCTTCTTGCTGTAAGATGCTAAGCAGCTTCAGGTCCTGGAAATTCAGCTGGATGTTTGGGACTGGGTGATCTTTAAAGGGCCCTTCCAGCCTAAAGCATTCTGTGATTCTCTGTTTAAGGAAATCCAGCATCTGGCAAAATGTATGGTCCTTAAAGATAAATCTGCCTTTAAGTGTGTGCTTACCCTGGGGCATGGTTTAAACTACTATCTGGAGCCATTAAGTGATCAATTATGGCACTTCAGTTGGGCATGTTTTCATAGGCAAGCATAGCTGACACTCACATGGCTTTGTTTTGAGAAGTGCCTTTGTTTTGCTCTGAGAATGGAAAGTCTCACAGTGACAAGTTCTGTTTGACTGAAACTAATACTAGACAGATGGGTTTCAGCCTGGTGAACTGCTTTGCCAATTGAATGGCTGGAGAAATTAGAAGGCTTTTAAAATCATTAAGTGATAGTGCTCTTCCCTTTTAATTGAGGCAGAGTATCTTACCACAGGGCTAGAAGGTATCCAAGTCCTTCATTTGATCTATATTCCCACTCCCTCCTCTGGTGTTTGGTATTTTTTTTCCTTGAAATAAGGCACTTTCCAAGTGTTTTTTTTGTTTGTTTGTTTTTTTTTTTCCCTAGTGTTGGAATTACCGAGTAAGATTTTGTTGTGTCATGGAATAGCTTAGGTTGGAAGGGACCTCAGAGGTCATCTACTCCAACCCCCCTGCCATAGGCAGGGACACCTCTCAATTAGGCACAGCTGCCCAAGGCCTCATCTAACCTGGCCTTGAACACCCCAGGGAGGAGGCAGCCACAATCTCCCTGGGCAACCTGTTCCATTGTCTCCCCACCCTCCTATTGAGCTTCTTCCTAAGACCCAGTCTAACCCTACTCTGCCTCAGCTTCAAACCATCCCCCCTTGTCCATGTCCCCTTTAATTTCTGTTTACTGTATATGTTGTACCATAATGCAATATATGCTGCACGTAATCCAGTTCAGTGTAAACTCTCATAGTGACCCAAAGCAGATTTGAACCACCTGGGCTAGTGGGAGGTGTCCCTGCCCATGGCAGGGGGTTGCAACCAGATGATCTTTAAGGTCTCTACCAACCCAACCCATTCTGTGATCATGGTCTGACCAGCTCTTGGAAGGGCTGGGTGAGTGGAGGGTGTGATTTGATGGTGTAATTAGGGAGAAAAAGGCTTTTCAGGCTACTTCTGATGCAGTTACTCTGTGCCAACCACTTAGGTTATGTTGCCTGGATCTTTGTTAGATATCCTCCTTATTTTGAACCTTAGAAAAACTTTTTGTGGCAACTCTTTTCTTGCAGCATTTCTGGCAAGCAGTGACCTGTGCAGACTGAAGCCTGTTTACCTGTCACACGTTTGTGCAGTCCTTACAAGCTGTGCTCTGCTTCTGTCCTGTGTTTCCACTCGAGTGAGGCAATGACAGCCCTGTGCTTTATCTCCCCTGGCAATACTGGGTTCAGTGAAGGGTTGGATCTCATTAGAGTGCCAAAAACTCCTGCCAGTACCAATGAGACAGTGCCCACAGACACGGTGGCTGTGTGCTCTTAGGTCTGGTGTGTAAATATAAATTTTATGGATCTGTGTTTTCCTTTAGCTTTTCCTTGGCCCCAGGAAGATGCTGCTTCCAGGCTAGATGAAGAAATAGCTTTGTAGCTCATCTTTGAACATTTAGGCTGCGTGGGGTGAAGAACAAGAAATCTTATCGTGTGATTGGAAGTGGTGCAAAAAATGATTGCATTTTTATCTTCCCAGGTGATGTGGGAAGCAAAATTAGATGGCTGGGACTAAAGATGCCATTGATATGTAGCCTTGTGTGAGAGGGTGCATGGAGACACTGCCTGTTAGATCAGATGCACACTGTTACCAGCCCAAGTCCTTTCTCTGTTTGGCAAGAAACATTTTTTTGCATCAGGCTCTGTCTCTTTATTAAGAAGAATCTCTCTTGCTCTTGGTTTTCCTTCTCTAGCCATTTGCGTGGATTGTGCCTGGAGTGCTAATGGGGGGAGAAAAGAGAAAATCAGAAAAAGCCAGGTAGGAAACCACCACCTTCAATTGTATTTTGGATTTGGATTGGAGTTTATCTGGCACTCTTCTTTTGGAGTGCTTTTCTTACTGGGAGAGAGGATTGTGAGTTTGGGGTCAAGCTGTGATCCCCTTGGATCTTCCAGAGGCACAGTGACTGGGTCAGCAGGAAGCGTTCACTTCCCCCAGCTGGATCCATTTCTAAAATGTTGATGAGCCTTCTGAGCAGATGATCTCCTGTGTCACTGGGGTTTTTTTTCCCTCTCCTCTGACAAACACCTGTATTTGCTTACCACCAAGAGCTGCCTGCAGTATTTGTTGTGGGGGAAATTGCTTGCTGGAGAAGAGATTTCCTGGTGTTAAAAATCTTTTTTTTTTTTTATTATTTCTTTTCAAGAATTGAATTGTAAGCTGGTAATCCAAATTGGAGTTTTCATTTCTCTCTCTCTCTAGGCATACACAAAAAAGAAGTTTACTTTTGATAGTAAACCAAATAGTCAATTAGAGAAGAAAACCTGGCTTGGGTTAAATTTTTTTTATATATTAATAATATTTCTTTCCACTCTGTCCATATGACTGAGTTTGCTTCTGAGTATTAACAATGATCAAGGATGAAATTCAGCTGTGGAAGAAATTTCAGCTGTAATCAGTGAGAAAATAGTGTCCCTGTTAATTTTTATTATGATGGTTCAAGTTCTTCCTTTTGGATCCTCCTCCGGAGTTACTGCTAACCTCTTTGTTCTCCCTTTTTTTGTTCTTTCTTGGGTGTGCTTTGTTGTTGTTTTCTGATTGTTTTATTTGTTTATCATCTCAACAGACTACGCAAAGGGATAAACATCCTGATTTCAACTCCTGGTCGCCTGGTTGATCACATCAAGTCCACAGAGTGCATTCATTTCCGTCGCACTCAGTGGCTGATTATTGATGAAGCAGACAGGTAAACATCCAAGTGTTTGGATAGGGAACATCGTTATTTTACTCTCTTCATCATCATTCACTAAATATTAAAAATAAAAGAGAGCATGCACATGACCTTAAACCATTCATCCTCAGCCAAGCACCAGATGTCTGGGACTAGAAAGAAATGTCCTCTTTGGAGAGATTGTTGTAGAATTATTCATTGCAGAGATTCCCTCAGTGTCTTCTGACCCTGGGCAAAGTTGAAGATGGAGCATGAAGAAAGGCAAAAGATCTGATCAGCTTTAGCCCTTCCCCCTGTTCCTAATTGGCTTGTGCAGAATTAAGATTTTCTCCTCATTCCTTCAGCATCTTTGTATCACCTCTGTTTTGGTAGGATCCTGGACCTGGGCTTTGAGAAGGATGTAGCTGTGATACTGAATGCTTTAAATGCTGTGAGAGAGACACGCCAGAATGTCCTGCTCTCAGCTACCCTCACAGAAGGTAGGTCATAGCAGATGGGGGTCTTTTTTATCTGACCATTACAAAATAGTTGATTGAAGCTGATTACAGCCCAATCTGAATGAAGCTCTTTGCAGAAGTAGGATAATACCTATTGATTTCTTAGGGCTTATGACACTTGTCCTTTGTTACTGAGGTTTCTCTCAGTGTAAGGACTTACATATGGCTCAGAAATCCCAGAGCAAAGTCACCATGAACCTGGGAAGCACGGAGGGTTTCTGTTTGCTTTGCAAATCTATAATTAAGGCAAAAAGCTGACATCAGGGCAAGGCAACTGTTGTGTGATTTGCTCCAGTATCACACAAGAAGTCAGTCGCTGAGGCAGGAATTCATCCAGGTTTTGTGAGTTCTGCATTCCTGATAGAGTGAAGATCAGTTGGGGTTTTTATTCCACACACAGAGACAGCATTTGGCAGTCCTGGTTTTCACCTGGTTGAGATATTTATGTAGTGGAACATAGCACAGTTGGCTGAAGTAATGTCTTGTGATGCTTTTGATGGAGTCCACAGTAACCAAGGTTGGCTAAACCCTGTGAAGTGTGAGGCTTGTGGAAGTGTTCTGTCATTGGCTCCTTGCCCTTCCCTTCTTCTCACTGGAATGGGGTCAGTTGGGTTTTTAATGTGACTGTATCATCACCCTCCCCAGCAGCACCCCAGGCTGCACCTCATGTGTCATTTTCTGTGATTCAGGAGTAACACGGCTGGCTGATATCAGCTTGAATGATCCCATCAGCATTTCCATAGCAGATGAAATCCAGAAGGCACCCAAACCCACATCCCAAACAGAGAGACAAGTCAGTAGCTCATCAGACTGCATGGACCCAGAAAACTTTGCTGTTCCAGAGAAGCTCAAGCAGTATTTCATGATGGTTCCCAGCAAACTCAGGCTTGTCACATTGGCAGCTTTCATCCTTGAGAAATGCAAGGTGAGACTGTTTGCATTTATATTGCTGAGCAGCCCTTTGCCCTTTCCAACTCCTTCATCTGTTCCTCTCTCAAGGAGAGCCTGGGTTAGATCTAGGGCTTTGAAGTGCATGTGGTGTGCGGGGAGCCACAGGAAGGCTGAGGTGCTGTCATGTCTGTTATGCTGGCAGTGAGATACCTGTGCAGCATGTGGGCTTGGTATTTGGTGTCAAACTCCAGAATCCTTTCCTAGGTAATCTAAGTGGATTTCAGTGCACCTAGATCTTAGAATGATGAAGGAATTGGGAGATTCCTGTGGAAATCACAGAACAGAATCACACAACATTAGAGGTTGGAAGGAACCTCCAGAGATAGAGTCCAGCCCCTCTGCCAAAGCAGGATCACCCAGGGTAGTCCACACAGGGATGCATCCAGGTGGGTTGTGAATGTGTCCAGAGAAGGAGACTCCACAACCTCTCTGGGCAGCCTGTTCCAGGGCTCTGTCACCCTCACTGTAAAGTTTCTCCTCATGTTGAGGTGAAATCTTCTACGTTCAATTTGTCCCTGTTGTTCCTTGTCTCACTACTGCATCACTGAAATGGTCACAAGCAGTTTTCTTGTTCTTCCAGTTTGAAAAACACCACAAGATGATCATCTTTTTCTCCAGCTGTGAGCAAGTGGAATTCCACTATGAGCTCCTCCTAAAGGTCCTTGCAGGAGGGCCAGGGTCAGAACAGCCTGAACGTTCATCTGGCTCCTCTGCATGCTTACAGTTTCTACGACTGCACGGCGACATGGCACAGGAAGTAAGCATTCCCCAGCTGTCAGGATCCGCAGTTTTATTCCTGATTCCCTCTGATTTATTGTGTGGTTATTCTGGGGAGGAGGGCAGAAGAGAGGACAGAGAGTCATTTCACCTCTAGGGGCCTCACTCTTCCATCTGCTAATGAGAATACAAATCTTGTCCCACTTCTGGAAAGCACCTTGGTGGCTGCATCTGAAAAAACACAGCTGAAGAGGCAAGAGGTGTTAGTTCAGCAGGCTGAGGCAGCCGTTCTGTATTCCCAGTGGGTGCACTTAAATCATTTGTGTATCCATGATTCCCTCTTGTGCAGTCAAGGCAGGCTTTTAATGCCAAAGGCAAACCACATGCAAGCC
The DNA here is from genome assembly GCF_027791375.1 of Indicator indicator. Taxonomy (NCBI): domain Eukaryota; kingdom Metazoa; phylum Chordata; class Aves; order Piciformes; family Indicatoridae; genus Indicator; species Indicator indicator. Next base: position 11,830,257 of record NC_072037.1, read on the forward strand.
CCCAAATGTTACTACCCAATAAGTTGCCCTCATTACATGAAGGTGGAGCAGTTTGGCTTTGGTTTTGAAGAACCATGTCTTGACAGACTCTTCTTTTTCCTGGGATGGAATAATGGCGCTGAAACACTGATCACCCCAAACAGTTTTAAGCTAGGTTTGAAGCTGGCTGGGCCTGGGTGATGGGATTGGAACTTGCTCCAGAGGGCTGAGAGGCCAAGAGACGAGTGTCAAATGAACTGTCTCTGCCATGTTTCTCTCATTAGCTGAGGGACCTCCCTTGAAAGTTCAGCCTCTGATCCTGCCCATGGTCTGTGATGGAGAGAGTTACTGCTCTACTCTGAGCTGCACAGCAGAGATGGTAAATGAATAGAGCTCTTCTGCTGAAGCAAGAGGTGAAGAGCCATTGTTTTTTCTCACTCATTCCCATCCTGTGGAGACCAGAAACATGTGCTTTGCTGTCCCTGCAGTCTGGCCTTTCCTCAACCTGCCTGCCTGAGCGAGTGAGCAGGCCTGGTCTGGCCCAAGTCTACCCTGACCAGCTGTTAAGCCAACAGAACACCACTAAGTAGCTGGCACCAGGGGAAGGGTTTTGCCTTTTTAGTACCCAGTGTGTAATTAGTGCTTGATGTCTTCAAATTAAGAGCATTAATGGAGCTAAATTGTGGATCCCATATGGTACTGCTGAGCACGGCTGCTGTCATTGTCAACAAGATACAGCGTGCTCTCTTCTTTAATTTTTGTCAGCAGAGGGTTCAGTGTGTCAGCAAGGCCCAAGTTCTTCTTCTTCCCTAGAGCAGCACCTCTAGCTGCGAGTCAAATGTGTAAGGTTTCTTCTCTATCATCAACAAAACAGGACATTCACTTGACTCCGAGCTAGAACTCTGAGGAGGAAGGCTTAAAACCTGGAAACAAGAGTATTTTTGGAAGAAGGAAGCAAATGACACAGGAAGAGAATGAATGTAGTGTTTCTGAGGCCAGAGAGAGCCTGGAATCAAATCAAGGGAGTGAGAGTGTGCAGTTGTTTCCCACAGCTAGGGAGAAGGAGTGTAGGTGGATAGGTGGTACTGGCAAGCAAAGACCAAATGCTAGAGGTCTTCAGTTACTAGTGCACAGGGAGTGTCTGATGGCAGATGTCATGTGTAAGGTGGGTTGGAAAACCAGTTTCTGTTTTGTCAAGGGAACCAAAAAAAGAAAAAATAATCATCTCCCAAAGTCATTTAACTGGAGTGACTTAAGGAAGGCTTTGGAACTGACAAAGCAGGAGGCTTTTGAGGGTGAGGAGCTGTGTGAGCAGGATCCTGCAGTTCTGGAGCTTAACAGCTCAGTGACTGCTGGTGAGGTAATTTGGGATGTGGACAGCCCTGCATGGGAGCCTGAGCTCATGTTGGAAGTGGGCCCTGCAGGAATTCTGCTGGTGCAAACCAGTGATGGGGACAAGGGGGAACTCTGCCTCTGACACTCCTGGAAAAGGACAACCTCCATCCCAATGGCCCTTGCCCCAGTATGAAGCCATGAGAGTGTGTGCCGTGGGAGCTCTGTGGGAGCTGCCCACAGGGCCCAGGAGTCCTGCCCCCTTGGGCAGAGGTCTCTGGCCAAGGTCCTACCTCTCATAGCCTGTAACTTTGAGAATGTATCCCACCACAGTTCCCATGAGCAGCTGAGCAGCCCCAATACTTAATGATTCCTGAGTCAGCCCAGTGCCTGTGTGCATGCCCCATTGGGCACACGGTGAGGCTGATCTCTTCGATGTGACTATCACTGTGTCAGAATGGGCTCATCCTGCACTGGGCAGGCAGCAGTTAGGTGCCCAGCCTTTCCTTGCCTTCACAAAAGTCTGTGTTGCCTGCCCACAAAGTCTGTCAGTGCTGCTGCTTTAAATCTCTTGTGAATCCTCTCTCTGCAGTTGCTGCGTTCTGACATGTGCAGGCCACACTCTGTGCAAACCTTGGGGGTGTTGGCTGCTTTGGTTTGACCAAATGTGTTCATTTGGTCCAGATTTGCCCCAGATGTTGTGCCTCCCTACCTGGGGCCACACCTGTATGTCACAGATTGTTTTTTTTTTTTCATATGCAGGAAGAGTCTAACTGAAACTTGTGAAACCCATCCTTTGCTTTTGAAGCTCTGCATCCTGCAGTGACCAAAGCATAGTTGTTAAATGGCTGCAGCAGCTCATTTGGTTTCTCTTTGTCTGTGATGTACATAAGCACTCCTTTAATTTTCCTGTTTAAATCCTCTAGGAAAGAACAGAGGTCTTCCAGGAGTTCCTAAAATCCAAGACTGGCATCTTGCTTTGCACTGTAAGTAACTTACAGTCCCTCTGCAGCTCCAGGCTAATGGGGCTGTCTGGTATCTAATGGGAGAGCAGAGGATTTGGCACTGAGCTCTAATTCCAGCTCTCTGTCTGACCTTGAGGAAAGTCATCTCCTCTTTTTGCATCTCGTGTTCAAAAGGACTGGGGTCCTCTTTGCAAATGGCTATATGATCTTTTTTTTGCTGCAAGGTACAACGTACAGAAGCATCTCATGTCTTAGACAAGAGGCCTTTAAGTGTTCTGCATGCTCTTATGTGTGGAAAAATCTGTTTGCTCGAAGCTGGAGCCTTGCCCTCTACATGCAGTCAGTAGAAGGTAGTCCTAATTTGTAGTGTGCCCCACAAGTGCCAGGTAAATTGGGTGTGCTGTGGCATTCCCCATCTTCATGACTAGCCCAAGGTTAAAAACAAAAGCCTGCAGGGATGGAAGGAAGGGAAGCCCAACCAGAGAGTGGTGTCACTAGAAACTCTCATGCTCTGCTGCTTTCCATGCTTTTTTGCCCTTCAGGCTTTTCCCTTCAAGGGTGCTGAGGGAGAAATTCTTGTCCTCTGCTGAAGTTTGCTGGCACCCTTGTGTCGTGGTGGCACCTTCCCCTTCTCATTTGTGACCTGTCTGTGCCACAGCTAGCCTGCTGCAGTGGTGCAGAAGGCTGCACGATTTGCTCTCTAATAGTGGCAGCTGTTGATCTGAAAATGTGTGAATCTTGGCGATTTCTACCCACCGCAAACTTGTAAATTACAGCGATCGGGAGTAATTAGAGCTGAGAAACCCTCTCCAGCTCTGAAATGACTCCTGTTCTTCCAGCACATCATTCTTAGAGGAAATCAGTTGTCTTTTTTTTTTTTTCTTTTCTCAGTAGGTCTGAATTTTATCTTATTTTCATGCTTCTCTCTAATAGCAGCCTTTGATTTAGCATTTGCAGTTTCGATACTGCATCACCTGTAACATAAGACTTTAGGTGCTACTTTTGGTCCAGCCTGTGTGTGCAACCTCTCAGTGATCTCATCAAGGTCAAAATGCATCTTTGCAATGCACAAATCTAGCTACAACTTGGTTTCCCTCTATACAGGGATAAGTGTCTTAAGTGAGGAGGAGTAGCAAAGCTTAAATCACTCAGTGGTGTAGATTAAACCTTTGGAAGATTAAAAGTGTTTGATGAAGTCTGAATAATAAATAGCTGAACTTTGTTATCCTTCAGGCAGCATGCTGTCTGTGGCTGAGAAATTTCAGATGTGTTTGTGGCTTCAGATATCTTTGTTACAGAAATTTCAGTTTAACGTTTTTGGAAAGATCCTGAACGCTGCATTTTAACCAGAGAGCAAACAGAATCCTTGCAGTCGCTGGGACATCAGTTCCTGAGCAGCACTGTTTGAAGGGGGAAAGGGAAAAAAAATTGCCAGTTTTGGACAGGGTAAGCAAAAGACAGAAGTTGGATACCAAGAAATCCCAATGGATGGGATCCCCCTCTTGAGACACTGGAGATGTGGTTTGATTTTCTGCCATGCCAGAGAATCCATCCAGGCGGATGTGGAATCATGATGACAAGGCAAGGAGCCACACATCAGCCGTGTGCTTGCTCCTGACCCCTCGCAAATGGGAGGTGATGTGAGCTAACCTAAAGTGCTGCAAGGGGGAGTGCAGGATCATGCATTTATCACAACCCTCCTTCGTTTCAAACTAAGCTGCTCTGCATTTCCTGCAAGGCAGGGCTGCAGATCCCAGCGGCTGCAGTGGCTGTGGCTCAGCTGGTGCCTGGTCAGTGCATTCAGCACAGTGAGTTGTGTGTCTGAGTCCAAAATTTCCCTCTGCTCCAGCTCCCCATCTGTAAAATGGGGATAGCAGCACTGCTCTATCTTACAGAGATGTTGGGAGGACAAATGCATTGAAAGCAGGAGGTGGCCTGTTACCACAGTAATGGGGACCATATGGACACCTTAATATAGAGATACACTTTGCACCAGTCCCACATTACAGGTGCCTCCCCAACGCAGATGTCCAAAGGGCAGCCAAGCTCTGTGACCACCTCCTGTCTCTGAGGGCATTGCTTTTTTCTGACACTTTCCTTCATATCAGCAAAAAACCCCTGTGTTGGTGGAAAGGTTGCTTCTGTTCTTTTTTTTTTTTTTTTCCTCTGCAAAATCCTGGTTTGTGCCCACAAAATTTGGAAAGCTGGCTGACAAAAGAGCAACTCAAATAATGTTGCTGTCCTTCCCTTGTCCCTTATGCCATGTTCTCCACCCATCTTTCCGCTCTAGTAAGCAATGGGACCTGCTGTTCCTTTTATTAATTTGCTCTAGGTCAGATGTATATTAATATAGGCCATAAAATAAGGATATTTTTTGGGTTTTTGCCAGACAGTATAAGCTGGCAGACAGCAAAATAAAGAAGGGGGCCCTGTATCTCAGAGGGGTCTCGTCCAGCTTTTATTTCTCTCTCCTTCACTGAAGTTCTTTGCAGCTTCCTTTGGGATGTGCCTTTTTTAAACAAGTTCATCTCTTCCAGGGAGGGAGGAAAGATCATTTGGAGATTGTTTGCTGTTTACTCAGTCACGCTAACTCATCTTGCCAGTTTTCTGGCGGCCCCAGCCAAGAGCTTTCGCCTCTGACAGCTTCTGTGCTCTCTCCTTCCTCCTCTGATTACGCAGCCCAATCTGTCACCCTGCCGACGGGGGTCTCTACCCTGCTGATGGCTTTCCACACTCGGCAGTAATGACTTTTGGCAGGCCGGGAAGGCGCGAGAGCTTCTTCCCCAGCTTGGAGAGCCGCTCGGCCCTCTCTGCCTGTTAGCTAAAGCACTTTGTGAGCTTCTTTGGTAAATAAATGAGTCATTTTAATCCAACTGACAGCCTGGCACCTGAGCAAGCTGCCTTCCATCTGTACTTCTAGGCCTCATGTAGGCAGCCAATTGTCAAGCTCAGGGCCTTCAAGACCTCACCATTGAGTGTCTTTCAAAAGCAACTTTAGCAATTTCCTTTGCCCTAATTAGATGGTTTGCTCAGTCCCTCTCACACAAAGGCCCTTGCAAAACTTTTTTTGTGGCTGTGGTGATTCTGATCTGCAGCAATGTGCCTCCCTTTATGCTGTGGCCTTCTTTCTTTGCCTTTCATCCCCTCGCACCCACTCTTCTGTACCCCACCGGCACAGGCTGGTATCAGGAGTTGTTAGAAGCAGAAATGTTCAGCGTTTCTGGGAGTCCTCAGGTGGATTGTGCCCTGATACTGAGCTATTCTGTGGCTTGGAGTTGGGGTCAGGGCAGGAATATGGTGTTAAGGCTTTGCATTTGTGTGTTTGCTTAGCATCTGGGTGGTTTTTTTTTTTTTTCTAGTTACATTGGTATAGATTTTTTGTCCTTGCTTCTATGAGATGGTCACTTCCTTCCCCTTTCACAGTCTGTAATTTCACTGGAAGGAATCAGCAGTGACCTGCTGAGGAGTCAGATTCTTCATTTCCCTGTTATTAAGGCATGGTGTGGGATCATGCATGGAAAAGGGGAATGCTGTCAGGGGCATCGGGAAAGGGAGAGCAGTACACAGAAAATCTTTTGGGCTTCTTGAAAAGAGCACTGGCAGCAGGTTCTTGCTTTTGTGTGTGGAATAAATGCAGTGCTAGTAAAACTGGATAATTGTTGCTGGAGCTGCATTCTCTCCTGGTAAGGTGACCCACAAGTATTTTCCTAAAGATCTGAGAAGTGAGGAGCTCATGGACTCTGCCAGCAGAGAAAAGCAAAGCAATTCAAACTTTTTATCCTAATTCTACCTTGCTGCTGTCTGCTAGGGTCTTTAAGGAAGAGGAGATTCAGGTGGACTGATACTGGGGAATCTTTGAGAGTTTGCAAAACACTCCAATTACCAGCAAATCCCAAGGCACTGCTGAAAGAAAGCCAAGTGAAACCCCAGGAGAACAGCTGCTGATACGTGTCAGTAACAGCCAAGTGGAGCTGGTGGCACTGTGGAAGCAGTAGTGAATACAAGGCTGATGATGGGAGAAGAGCTTCCTCCTAAAATCTTGTCCCTAGCTATTCAGTAGGCTTTTGGTTAACCTTTTCAACTTTCTTGCTTGTTCTGGCAAGTGCATGTGGGAAGAACACTGTCTCTCATCAGCCAGAATGGTTTGGGTTGGTAGGGACCTTAAGGATCCTCTCATTCCAATCCCCTGCCATGGGCAGGGACACCTCTAACTAGATCAGGTTGCTCAAGCCCTTGTCCAGCCTGGCCTTGAACACCTCCAGGGAGGGGACATCCACAACCTCCAGAAGAGGAGGGGAGGAACCCTGATGGATGAGGGGGATGGCTCCTGCCCCTGCTGTCTACTCCCGTGTTGGAGTTCCCTGCTCCTGACCACAGAGACAACTTTGCTGCCAATTTCTTCTGTGCAGACTGACCCTGTCCTGAGGTCAGAGCTCTCTGATCAAACCCAGCCTTTCCTAGACTGCTGGGTGTGTGAGAGAGCACAGCACAGGCAAACACCAAAGGCTTGTCAGCGTGGAAGCACAGCGCAGAGCCAGGCAGATCGGAGTCAGACGTCAGCGCTGCTGTCTGATCCCACTGTAGAGTTTAGAGTCTTGTTATCCTGGTAACTGCTGAACGCCTTCCCCGACTCCTCTTGATTTATTTTCTCCACCCTCCTTTAAATGGCTTTTTGTACATCTGTTCATCCTGACTCTGGGAACAAGTCTCTCCTTAACGAGCGTGTTGGAGCTCGAGTGTGCATCGTTGCAGAGTGGGCGCTTGTGGAAAGTGTCTCCTCTCTTCCTGCACTTGGAGCCACAAAACAACCTGGCTAGGTGCTTCTGGGAAAGGCTTTTGCTGCCAAAACATCAGCTTCTCAGTCTTTTAACGTGTGTGGGAGTTGCATGAAAACACTTCAGTGGGTGGCTGACACATTTTTAGTACATTAAGCTCCTGCTTACATTCTTAATGTATTCTGTTTTGCAACTAGCTAAAAGATCCACGTGTTCCAAAGCAGTTCCTAACAGAGTTAAAGCTGCACACCTGCTCTGCTCTTGCATGTGGTGAATGTAAAACCCAAGGAGGATGTGAGGACATTGCTAATGAACAGAAAATCAAGCAGGGAGATTGAAGCCTCTTTGTGCTCTCTCTCCCTTTTGAACAGTGGTGTGTAAACTCTTTTAAAGACAGAAAATCCAGAAGGGTTGGATTACATGATCTTTGAAGGTCCCTTCCACCTCCCAATATTCTGTGGTTCTAGGAAATTGGAGCATTTGTGCTCTCAGTTTTGAACTGTGCTTAAACTCTCTCTCCTCTTCCAAAGAGTGGGGATTTTGGGCTATGCTGGTAACTGAAGGGCCTCATTCTGAGGTTAGTTGAGACATCAAAGCCTCTTCATGTGTTCTAATTTGGTTGGAGGTTGGAGTGAGGTGGGGGTTGGTCTCTTCTCCCTAGAATCAGGTGATAGAAGGAGAGGAAATAGCCTCACATTATGCTAGGGGAGGGTTAGGTTGGAGACAAGGAAAAATTTCTTTGCTGCAAGAGTGGTCAGGGATTGGAACAGGCTGCCCAGGGAGGTGGTGGAGTCACCATCCCTGGAGGTGTCCAAGAAACCTGTGGCCATGGCATTCTGGGATGTGGTTTAATGACCATGATGGTGTTAGGTTGATGGTGGGACTTGATGAATTTAGAGGTCTCTTCCAACTGAAACAATTCTGTGATTCCCATCCTTCTCCAAGGCTTTTCTCACCAGCTGGCACATCAAATAACACTCCTGATAGGAGCTTCAGACTCTCAGGTGCCCAAACTAGGCCCTTAAAATTCCTCATGTTGTTTTGTGCCATGATTCCCATCCCAGAAGAGTTCTTACTTTGCTGGTACCTTCCAAGCATTTTGACTAACTTCCTTCTTTGTTTTAAAGGATGTTGCAGCACGTGGACTAGACCTGCCTCAAGTTACCTGGATTGTGCAGGTAGGTTTGCTCTGTCTGTACATATGGATTAAGGGCAGTCTTGCTCAGGTGAAATCCTGTTCCTCTTTCTGCAGTTTGCTGCTCTTTGTGCTGATGCCTACAGGTGTGGGAGACCCACATGCCCCTGACTGCAGGACTGGGACTGGAGGCTTTGCTAGGATACAGCATTGCTGTTATGGCTTTAGTTTTGACAGTCTGGTTTCCTCTCCAACAGCTCTAGTGTTATCAACTGTGTAATAATATTCTACTTTCCGGGAGGAAACTCTCCTTTTCCGCCCCACAGGAAGCCAGATGTGGTGAGGTACTGGGCAATTCTGGCAGTTCTGTGTTCCTGTTTTTCTGAGCTTACTGAGGAGGCAGCTCCATGTGGAGTTCAAGTGCAATCCTAATGTTAAACATTGAGTAGCCCAGTAGTGTCTGTGCAATGACCTGGATGCTTCAAGTGAGGCTTTGCTGGCTTGGGGCTAGATAGTTGGAAGTATTCAGCTTTCAGTAGAACTGAAGAGTTCAGATTTTCCCTGGGAAAAAAATAAAAACAAAAAAGGGCAAAACAAACCCAAAAAACCCAAGGCTGCTGCATTGCTGTTGACAGAAATACTGTCTAAAAAAAAAAAAAAAAAACAACAACAACAAACAAAACCACAACAACAAACCTGAAACTGAGGGAGATGGATCGAACTTTAAAAATAGCAACCTGTCATTTCAAAAGAGGAAGCTGAGAGCATGAGGCAGATTTCTTTTATAAAAAAGATTTATAATTAAAAAAAGATTGTCTGAACTGGGGGGGAGGGAAACTAATCCAGAGATTCTTATGTACCAAGTGACACCTGGGTAAAAAGAAGAGGGCACGGAGCCTCAACAAAGCTTTTTTTAATTCCTGCCTCATCCCTTCAGGTAACAAATTTTGATCTTAATTTTGTGGGGTTTCCAAAAAAAAAAAAAAAAGGAAAGCTTTGGGTAGCAGCTAGCTAGTTAGAAAAGGCTGGGAAAGTGAAGTCTTTTAATTCCCAGATCTGTATATTAATATAATTTACCCAAAGATATAGTTGCCAGTGTTAGAACGCAGTGCAAATTACCTAAAACCCTGGGAGGCTTCTGTGTGTCCAGAAGGCGAAATCTCAGCTGTCCTGAGAGCTGTGTCCAAGAGCAAGGACCTGCAGGGAGCAATTAGATTGCTCACAGCATCTTACTCACACCTCTAGCCAGTAGAAACTTTGCCAGAGGGCACAGGTAGAAACACTAGAGTGGGCTTTGGTTGTTGGGTTTTTTCCAGTTAAACTGCTGAGGGCTCATTTCTGAGCAATATCTCTGTGCATGTTTATTTTTCCAAGAGAGAGGCAGAGGAGGAGTGGGGGGAAGAATAAGGGGAGGTTAAAGGGAGGGAAATCTGTCACCTTTGATCACATCTTGCAAATGGCTGGGCAGTTTTGATTCCCAATGAGGTAGATAAGAGGCACTGCTGTGTTAGGAGGGGTTTTAAGCAACAGTTTTCATAGTGTCTGATAGGTGGAAGTGGGAAGACAATTGCTGTGTGTTCTGGGCTGCTGGAACTCTCATCTCTCTAAGGTTCCTTCTGTCCAGTAACCAGTTATGATTTGCTTTAAGCTAAGCAAAACAAATTTATTAGCCCAGTTCCAGATTGGAACAGGTTGCCCAGGGAAGTCGTGGATGCTCCCTCCCCACTCCCTGGAGGTGTTCAAGGCCAGGTTGGATGAGGCCTTGAGCAACCTGGGCTAGAGGGCGGTGTCCCTGGAGACCTTCAGGATCAGATTTGATGTGGTCCTGGGCAGCCTGATGTAGTTGGAGGTATGTAGAGGATGCTGAGTGCAGGGAGGGGTTGGACAAGATGACCTTTGAGGGTCCCTTCCAACCCAATGCCATCTCTGAAGGTTGTCCCTACCCATGGCCAGGGGGTTGGAACTAGATGATCTTTAAGGTCCCTTCCAACCCAACCCATTCTTTCATGGTATGGCTTTCCTCCCAAATGCACAGCAGGCAGCTTCCCACTCCATCGGTTGTGTTTAGTTTGAGATCTCTGTGAGATTTTTATTTTTAAGGGGAAGCAAACAGGTTCCTGACGTCTCTGTAGAAATAAAATGTAAAAAAAAAAAAAAAAAAAAAAAAGGCAAAAAGAGACACTGAGATGGGAGGAAAAGTGTCCTATTATCTGAAAGTTGGCCGATGTGTCACATTCGCATGTCAAAAACCGCTGTGGCTGAGGGAGCTGAGTGATGGTTACAGGGCTGAGCCCGACTGGCTCTTCATAAACAGGGAGGTGCAGCATGGGGGCTTTGAGATCCCTTTTGTTGCAGCTGAGCTGCCTGAGCATCTCGTTTATAATTAACACGCTGTGTTCTGTTAATTCCTCCTTTTCCCTTCTCATCTTCCCTTGGTTTTGGTGGTGGTGGGGTTTTTTTGTGTGTGTGTGTCGTTCTCCTTTTCCTGTTGTTTTGCAGTATAATGCTCCAGCTTCACCTGCGGAATACATCCACCGGATCGGGCGGACGGCTCGCATCGGCTGTCACGGGAACAGCCTGCTTGTCCTGGCACCTTCTGAGGCAGAATATGTCAGCTTGCTGGCTTCTCACAAGATTAAGTGAGTCAGAAACGTGAACAAAAGTTTCAGCTCATCCTTGCTAATTAACCTTCCGTGGCGCTTGCGGCAGGCCCTGTGGCTCACGCAGGTTTTAATAAGAGTTTATTAATCCCTGTGATCCAGAGCCCGGCCCCGCAAAAGGAGAAATGGGAAGTGGTGGGAAGTGGGTGAAAATCAGCAGCCTGACAGCTTTGTGAGTGAGGGGCAGAGAGGAGATAGGCAGAGATCCTTTGCACTCCGTTGTTATCTCTCTGGCCCTGGGTTCAAACAGTGGCTAGGTGGAGATCACAAGTCAAATGAGCCTGTCAAATGCTGACTGGCCATCTGCCTGCAGCGCACCATATTGTCACAGCCCTTCAGGAGAGATCCGGAGGAGAAAGAGCTGGGAAGCTGGGGGTCATATCTGGCAGGTAATTGGCCAAGATGTGTTGTGTAAGTGGCTTGTGACAGGAACAGGAGAGGCTTTTGCAAGTGGTGAGCGCTCAGTATGGATCTGGAAGGCAAATGAAGGGGGGGGTGGACTTTGCAGACCAAAAGTGGGGTGAGCTTCCAAGCTAGCTGAGAAAGCTTCTCCTGCAGCAGCTCCAGCAGGACTTGGGAGCAGACGGTAAGGAGAGCGAGCCAGGCTGGGTGAGGAGCAGCCCAACGTGCAGTCAGCTATCTGATGACCAACACACAATAAGATCTGAGCCCAGCCCTGCTTGTGCAGTGGTCCTTTTGTGGAGAGAAGCCCCAACTCCCTGCCCAGCAGGGAGCACTGTTAGGTCTGGAGCCCCTTCAGCAGTCAGCTGGATGTATGCGACTCCCTTTGCTCCCTGCTCTGCTGTCTCTCAGCATTTCAACAGCAGCTGAGTAGAGTCCCTTTTAGTGCTGTGCCAGTGTTGATGGAGCCCTGTAAACTCTTGCTCAAATTAGTCCTCTTTTATTTCTGGTGTTTATGTCGGGTGGAGCTGCTTGCAGTTCGAATTGGGGTTTGCATCCTTGAAACAAACAAATGTTGGCAGTAAATAGAGGCTTATTCTAGGCTGTGAGCCATTTAGTGGTCTAACAAAGAGCCATCCATCATCCCAGGTAACTATCTATTAAGCAGACACCAGCAAGACATGGAGGGCTAAGCTGACAGGGTTTTTTTTCATGTAACAAACAGCACTGACATTTAAAGGTGAAATCCCACATAATTGTGAATTTCTAACTGCGAGGGGAAAGTTCTGCTTTTCTGCCTTAGAATATTTTGGAAGTGTTAGAGGATTGAGAGAGAAATTTCCTTCCTTTTTTATTATTACTATTTTATTATTAGCATTTTAAATGCTTTCATTCTGATTTTTTTTTGGTTGGTTTAAGGACCAGTGTCACTCTCCCTGGTAATTATATCTGTTAAGGAGACCTGTTGTTGGGCTCTCCATGCTCTTCAGGGAGCTGTAGAAGACTGATGAATGAGTAGAGGGAAGTTTATCTGAATATTGTGGTGGGATTTTTTTTACTCGACTTCCCAAATCACTAGAACTAAACAATCACAGAATGCATCAGGTTGGAAGGGGCCATCAAAAGTCATCATTTCCAACCCCCCTGCCATCAGCAGGGACACCTCCACCTAGATCAGGCTGCCCAGAGCTACATCAAGCCTGACCTTGAATATCTCCAGGGATGGGGATATCCTTGTAGAGATTCTTTGGCCATGGAGTTGTTGGATAGAAGGTTGGACTTTTGATGATCGTAGAGGTCTCTTCCAACCTTAATGGTGATTCTCTGATTCCTTGTTTGGTTTTATTTGCTTCATATGTACAGCCCTGCAGATGACTTGCCAAAGAAAGTGTAGTTTGCTTTCCTTGACCCTATCCTCAGATGGAAGGGCTTGTAGTAATAGGATGAGAGGGAATAGATTTAAGATGGAAGAGGGAAGATTGAGATTGGAGATTAGGAAGAAGTTCTTTCCAGTGAGGGAGGGTGGGGAGGCACTGGAACAGGTTGCTCAGGGAGGTTGTGGATGTTCCCTCCTTGGAGGTGTTCAAGGCCAGGCTGGACAGGAAGGAACCTGGTCTAGGTCTAGTGAAAGGTGTCCCTGCCTGTGACAGGGTGTTTGGAACTAGATGATCTTTGGGGTCCCTTCCAAACCATTCTATGATTCTGTGGAAGAAAACAAGTCTCTGATTGGCATGGGTGGGTGATGGGAGCCATTTGCAGTCCTGTGTCCTCCCCTCTTGCCTTCGTGGAAGCACACGGTGTGAGAGGGCACACCGGGACAGAGGAGAGAGCTGATGAATTACAGAGAAGATGCAGGAAGGCAGCTTGAAGCTGAAGGCAGCAAGTGCCATCAGCACAAATTGCTGTTACTCTTCATAAACAGAGCATTCTGGTGATAATCCTGACAATTTAATTCAGCATGAGGGCGAAAGACAGCATGTGTTGGCCTGTCAGCCACCCTCAGCACTTCTGCTTCCTTCCCCTCAGCCTTGGGAGCTTTGGACTTCTCAAGTTCCTGGACTTTGCACCCTTTTTTTTTTTATCTTTAATTCTTTTCTTAATTTTTAACCCTCTTATTTGCTTTATGGAGGCTGAATGTGTATTGTGGAATCATTTGGTTTAATTTGGAGGTTTTTTTGTTTAGGTGTTTTATTTTCCTTCTTGAAATTCCCCTTGGTTTTTTGTTGTGGTTTTTGGTTGTTTTTTTTTTTTTTTTTTTTTTTGTTTTCTTTAAATGCAATTCCTTTTGGGGGGGGGGGTTGGTTTGTTTGGTTTGGTTTTTGTTTTCTTCTTTAAATGAAATTCCCACTGGCTTTATTGAAATGTAAATACTTCATAAAATATGTATTTCTGAGAAGACAAAGCATGAGATGGGGCCCTGCAGCCTTCAGCTGGTGTAAATGAGGAGTGCCATGCTGATTTACAGTAGATGAGGATCTGACCTAGAGCTTTTTCTTTGGTTGGTTGGGATTTTTCTCCCTTCCTTAAGCCCCTCCAACCTCCCCAGCATGCATGGGAGCAAATCCAGAAATGTTGAGAGTTGGAAGTAATGAGAGCAGACATGGCTTTGTTTCTGGATGAAAATCTACTTCGAAATTAGGGATGAGTGCCTTTGAAATTGGAAATGGCTTGCAATTAATTTTCACCAGTACCTGAAGCCTCTCCTTGGCTTCCACTGTGGCAAAGCAGCCTCTGCCCATTGCCAAAACGATCTCACTTTGGCTCTGCTGAGATCAGTCATTCCCCTTGGGGCTCAGGGAAGCTGTGTGCCTCCTGCTGCAACTTTCTGTTCACTCTTTCATAGAATGGTAGGGATTGGAAGGGACCTCCAGAGATCATCCAGTCCAACCCCTCTGTCAGAGCAGGATCATCCAGGGCAGGTCACACAAGAACACATCCAGATGGGGCTTGAAAGCCCGCAGAGAAGGAGACTCCACAACCAGTCTGGGCAGCCTGCTCCAGGGCTCCAGCACCCTCACACTGAAGAAGTTTCTCCTCGTGTTGAGGTGAAACCTCCTAGGTTCCAGCTTGTACCCAGTGTTCTTCATCCTGTCACTGGGTACCACCAGAAAGAGCCTGGCACCTTCTTGACACCCAGCCCTCAGTTATTTATAGGCATTGATCAGATCCCCTCTCAGCTTTTTTTTCCTCAAGGCTTGTGTGGCTTGAATCATAGAATCCTTAAAGTTGGAAAAAACCTTTCAGATCATCAAGTTCAACCATAACCCAACTCCCATGACCACTAAGCCATATCCTGAAGCACCACATCTGCAGCTTCTTGAACACCTCCAGGGATGGGGACTCCACCACCTCCCTGTGCAGCCTGTTCCAATGCCTGACCACTCTTGCAGGAGAGAAATTGTTCCTAATCTCCAACCTAAACCTTAATGGCACAGCTTAAGCCCATCTCTTCTCATCAGTTGTGGTTCCTCTGCCTGGCTGGCTGGGTGCATCCACACACACACTCACACTCTCATGTTTCCTCTACATTTCCTTTTCCTTTTTTTTCCCCCTTGTTGTTTGTTTTAAAGATGGGGTTTTTTGGTTTTTGTTTTTTTTTTAAAGGTTCTGCCTGAGCTCTAAGTGTAACTAACATTTTCCTTCAAAGGGAGGAGGTGAGGAGCAGCAGAAAAATCAGTGAGGCTCACTTCTTATTGTTGTTTGGTTTGGTTTCTCTAGGTCCTTATGTCTCTTATAGTTCCTTCAACTGCAATCTAGCAGCGCCTTCCTCGACAGCTATCAGATAATTTCTTTCTCTCCTAACAGAGCCCTTAACTAATTTATAAAGGCAAAGGCATCACCGTGAAGGCATGAGGCAGCTCTCTGCCTTCTCTGGGCTTGTGCTTGCCCCCCCTCACACGCTGCTCCCCGCTGTGAACCAAGCTCACAGATCTGTTAGGCTGCGAGCTGGCAGCGCGCCAGGTGAGGGGGGCACCTCTCAGACAAATCAATGTCACAGGGTTGACGTTTTCATTCAGAGCACCCTTCAGGGGGGTGGGGAGGTGTACTCCTCTCTCTTGCTTAAGTGATTGCCATTTATGTTTTAATTTACTGTTAGACTTTTTTTTTCCAACCCAAACAGAGGAACCCTCAGTTGTCTCTTTATGCTCCATTTCCCCTTCTCCCCCGGCTCTCCCCCGCCTTTCTCCACGCAGTCTGCGGAGGAATCTGCTGCCTCCTGAGTCCCAGCTTCACAGCCCTGGGGCTTTGCCTGCTGTGGCCACACTGTTTTGTACCCTCAAACTGGATGACTGTTTCTTTGGACCACCTCTTTTCCTTTCTTGATGTTGTGGGGATGAGGTGGCTGAGGTTGCCAAGGCAGATAACACAAGTCAGGGTATTCATGGTTTGAACTGGGAAGGCCTGGGGGAGAGGAGAGGATCCCAGTGTGCTGTGTGATTCACCCATTCCCCTCCTACCTTAGAGATCTCTGAGTGAAAAGAGCTTCTTATCATTTCTTTCTGTAGTCTGCAAATTAAAGAGTATCAGCAATGTTCCCTTCCAGAATCAGAGAGCTGGGAACAACCTCTAAGATCATCAAGCCCAACCATCAACCCAACACCACCATGTCCTGAAGTGCACAAACCATAGACACCTTCCTGACCATCTGAGATTCAGGAGTCTGAGAACTGTTGAGCTCCCAAGGTTTCCCTTTTCCTTAGACTGATGTAACCCTGAATGAACTCCTTGCCTCCCATCAGTATTGATGATTTATTCTGGTCTGAAAAGAGTCTTTGTTCTAGAGATGACCTTTGCCCGTTGCTGAAAATTTGGGCCTGCAAACTTCAACTCTTATCACCAGAGTAATTCCCTTGGAAATGGGACCCAGTTTCCATGCAGCTGTAATATTAATGGCCTGAAGCTGCACAGCTGTTCCTCTGTTGTCACCTGGTGTGTTTCTGTGCCCCACAAGACACTGTTAAAGAGGACAAAGAATTTCTAGTCTCCTGTGAAAGCACCTCTAAGGAGGACCACTCACTTGAAAGGAAAGCAGGTTTGTAAGCACTTCCAGTATCTGGGCCATCACAGGACCCAATGGTGTCTCTCAAGTGGGACTGGAGAATAAATCATCTGGTTGAGTCTCCAGGAGGAGTGCAAGTCAACAAAATGGAAATAAATGCCCAGTGTGAAGCCTGGCCAGGACAGCTGACCTAGTCTCCTGGATTTAAAACAAATGCTGTGGGGTCCCTCGTGGGCTGAGCCTTGGCTTTTCAGCTGAAGTGAGAGGGAAGGTGAGCTCTCAGAGTGGAGAAAGAGACCGAACTCTGTACTTGGTGTCAGGGGGGTTTTGAAGCTATAGGTTGCCCAGGGAGGTGGTGGAGTCACCATGCTTCAAGTCTTCAGAGTCTTCAAAAAAACCTGTGGACAGGGCACTTTGGGGCATGGTTTAATGGCTGTGGGGTTGTCGGGTTGATGATCTTGAAGATCTTTTCCAACCAAAGCAATTCTATGATTCTATTTCAGGGCTAAATTTCCAAGCTGAACGTCTTTTTGCTGTCTCTTTATCAGCTCATGGGTCATTCCACACTTGCATATGAAAAGGAAGAGAAATGGTAATGTTTTGTCTTTGTTGCTTCAGTGTTTCAGAGATAAAGATGGAGAAGGTATTGTCCAGCCTGGTGAAAGATGATCGCTTCAAGTTGCACAAACCAAGGGGCAAGGTGAGTTGTTGCTTTGGGATTGTTCCACTGTTCATTTGCCACTTAAACATCACAGATATTCCCCTCTCATCCTCCACCTTTACAACACAAGGGTTGGTGCCTCCATCATGCCAGGCAGTGCAAATGATTGCAGGACTGACTTACACAATCACAGGATTGTTTTGGTTAGGAGAGACCTCCCACAGTCCTTGAGTCCAACCACTGACCTAAGATCACCATGGCCACTAAACCATATCCCAAAGTTCTGTGGCCACACAGTCTTTGAATGTCTCCAGGGTGTTCAGCATTAGGGTTGCAATAGCATTAAGAAGTGAGTGAGTGTGTTTGCTACCAGGACTGAGCAAATTGGTGTTTCTACCATGCTTTCAGATTTTGAAATACTCTGCAGATTTAAGACCAGAATATTCTAAATGCTCTTATTTTGTCTTTCTCCCTTCGCTCAAAAAAAAAAAAAAATAACCCCCCAAGCAATATTTGGAAGCAGCTGTTACCCTGCTTTGTGCTCAGCAGTGCTGCCTGGGCATGCCCTGCCACACCAGGTGCTGTACCTGAGAAACATGTACAGAAAGAGCTGGTTCCTTTCACTTGCAGTCAAAGGTGGGATTCAATTCCTCCTCTCTTCTCTCTCTACCATCAAAGTGACTTCACTGGAGCCGAGATGTATCCACTCTGGCTGCAGGATGAAGACAGTCTGCTGCAGGAACTTAGAAATGCAGAATAACCTATTTTTGTGTGACTGGGAATCTGAAAGGATTGGGACTGAGATGGCTTCTCTTTATGGAAAAAAATTCTCCATCATTTAATGGGGCTGGAATTGGCAGTGGTTCTGTCAGTATCAAATAGATTTCCTCAGGAGTTACTTGAAAAATAGATTAACTGCAGCAAAGGATTCATTCTGTTTGTTAGCTTTGTGTTTGATGCTGTCAGAGGCTCTGTAAGTGGTCTGCAGTCCTTCCTCTGAAGCTGCAGGGGCTTGTTCCTAAGCTTTCTGGAAGGTTAATGAAGACCACATGAAGAAAGGCTGAGAGAGAGCTGGGTTTGTTGTGCCTTGAGAAGAGAAGGCTTGGGGGAGACCTCATTACCATAGACCAGTACCTAAAGGGTGGCTGCCAGGAGGATGGAGACTCCCTTCTTACAAAGAGTCCCATGGAGAAGACAAGGGGTGATGGGGACAAGCTACTGCTGGGGAGGGTCTGATTGGAATCCAGAAGAGAGTTGTTCCCCATGAGAACAGATGGACACTGGAATCATCTCCCAAGGGAAGAAGTGGATTCATAGAATGGGTTGGAAGGGACCTTAAGGCTCTTCTAGTCCCAAGCCATGGGCAGGGACACTTCCCGCTAGCCCAGGTTGCTCAAGGCCTCATCCAACCTTTGGCCTTGAACACCTCCAGGGAGGGAACATCCACAGCCTTCCTGGGCAACCTGTTCCAGTGCTTTACCACCCTCACTGGAAAGAATTTCTTCCTCATCTTCAGTCCAAATCTGCCCTTCATTGGATTCCCCTACTCTGAACAGTTTCAAGGATCGGCTTGGCAGGGTGCTGGCTCATCTCATTTCAAGTAGACTGTTACCTAGAAAGGGGGGACCAGGTGACCCTTGGGGTCCCTTCCAAGCTGGCATTCTGTGTTAATCTCTATTAAATTCTCTAAGTTTGCCATCAAGGCAGTTCAGTGAACTGGGAATGCAGTGGGACACACAGTGGGACACACAGTGGGACACACAGTGGGACACACAGTAGGATGGGGAGTGAGCAGAGAGTTATGAGGAACTGAACCTGATCTGTTTGTGTTGTTGCCATGAGTGAGTGCTGCCTTGGCCTCTCAGTTATCCATGCAGTGAGTGCTGCCTTGGCCTCTCAGCTCTCCATGCTTTGAGCCATGTATGTATTGCAGTCTGCACACAGCAACCTCATTATGATGCTCTTCAGTTCTCGTTGCCTCAACTCAAGTCCATTATGAGCACCACGTTGGAACAAGTATTTTTTGGGCTTGTGTGTGCAGCCAGGGAGCAAGCTGAAGTGCCTGTAAAATGTATATTTTATATTTAGGTGTATAAAATATATATGTGGCTATGTCTGGGTGTGTGAATGTTCACCTGCCTACAAAGAGAATAAATTTGATCTTTCAACTTTTATGGAGGGGAGCTAGGGGGGACTTGGTGAGTTCTGGAGAAGGTGTGTGGAGGTTAGTAAAAAGTTGTTATTAAAACAAAATCCTTCATTTTGTTTTGAAGTCTAACAGAAGCAGGAGATGTTACAGTCTGGCTTTTGGGGGACTTTTTTTCCCCCATCTTCCTTTTTTCTTTTTATTTTTTTAAACTGTTTTAAGAAAACAGTTTAATCTGTTTAATCAATCTAATTTTCATGTTTCTATTCCTTCTTCTATTAACCTTGTCTTAAGGAAATTAGAAGCCTTCAGTACTTAGCCCAACCTTTACAAGCTGCAGTCTTTCTTTCAGAAGCAAGCTTCTGATTATAAATAATTGTCTGTTTCTGGTGTTTGGAGGAGTCCCGCTGATGACTTGAAGCAGTTAAATGACTTTGCATCCAGGCCCATTTCTCTTTTAGCTTATGGATGTTGTTGTTGTTCACACTCATTGGTTCACAGAATGTGTTGGGTTGGAAGGAACCCTAAAGCTCATCCAGTTCCACCCCCCTGCCATGGACAGGGAGACCTCCCACCAGCCCAGGTTGCTCCTGGCCTTGATCACCTCTGAGGAAGAGCATCCACAACCTCCCTGGGCAACCTGTTCCAGTGTCTCCTCGCCCTCACTGTGAAGAATTTCATTCTGATCTCTGGTCTAAGTCTGCCCTCCTCAAGCTTTCTTCTTCAGGAAGTAATTTTCTCTTTCTGGTGTAGCTGGCATTTGGGGGAGTCCCCCTGCTGTCTTGAAGCAGTTTAATGACATTGCAGCCAGGCCCTTTTCTTCTTTTATCTTATAGCTGTTGTTATTGATCTGTTAAATGATTGATTAAATCATTATGCTAGTGGTCAGGGAGCTGCCAGAAGAGGCTTTTACTCTAAGCAAACACAAGGCAGGAAAAGTTCTCCTACCCTACTATTTCTCCATCACAGTAGAAATGCTTCTTACTTAACAGAGGTAACAAACTCACCTGGATGAAGAGTGCTTCAAGCAAGCCTCTGGGCTAGGATCTTATCTTTTGGGTCTTGAAAAAATTGTGGAGTCTCCAATTAATTGTTGTGTTCATCCAAACCAGGACAGGAGCAAGATTAAAGCTTGTGTGGGTGAAGCACCCAGGATGGCTTCCAGTAGCTCTGTTTGGTTTGCTCTGTTTAGACACTCACAGGATTTATTTCCACACCTTGGCTCTGATTTTAAATTTTAGTGGTTTGTTGTTTAGGGTTTTTTTTTTTTCATGATTATTATTATTGGTTGGAGTTTGGTTTTGGTTGTGTTTTCTTGAGAAGAACCTCCCTGGAAGGCAGGAATCAGGCAGAGATTTCTGGGTTTTTTTTTCATGCCCATTAGGGGGCAATTTTAAACTGAGATCTGTCTCCAGGGGGCTGAAGGGGATAAAAGGCAAGGTGGGGATGGGAGGAGGGGAGAAGCTGTTTTCTGACTACATTGTTTCCTGCGATTTGCTGCCTTTTTTTATCCCCCATTTATTTCTCTCAGACTGACCTCACACTTTGGAAATTATGCCCCTAGTTTTTTTTTATCCCTCGTTTTTGTCTTACTTTTTTTTCCTTTCTTTTTTTTTTTTTTTTTCCCCTAGCACCAGGAAGAAGAGATGCCTCATTTTGAAACCTAAAGGGGGGAATAAGGAAAGTCCTTTGTAATATATTGCCATATTATCACTAAATCCCCTGACAGTTGTGACACAGAAGCAAGTCACCTGTCACTTAAGCTTGAGGTCTCTTTAATTTTCTCCTGGAATTCGCACCAGGCTGTCTTTAATTTGAGGCCTTTATTGGAATTCTGAAACCTTTCTGCCTCCCTGGTGCTCAGATCTATTCTGAGTGCTGTTACAGAATGTATACAATAACCAACAGAGGGATTCAGAGGGGGTTGAAGCACTGTTTATTTAACACTCTGGAGGGATTTTCGTGCTTATTCGGTCCTGGCTGCCCGGCTTTCAATATCGCTTTGACAACCGTTCTGCCCTTCTCATTAATTTTAAACAGTTAAAACACAGGAAAAAGAGAAAAAAGTTTTCATTATTAAAGTGCTTTACTTTTTAATAACAGAGGATTCTGTCCGCCAGGGGAAAGGGCAAGCCTCACTAATTTCACATTCATATTAAAAACGCTGGGAAGGTGACACTTGGTGCTGCCGGGAGGCTTAACAAAGGGAAAGTGGTGGGAGGGGGGAGGGTGGGGGAGGGCTTGGCAGGAGCAGGTGGGGCCACCAAGTTTTCTGTTTCACCTCGATGGAAGCTTGTTAGGCACAGCAATGAGTGGCCACTTTGAGGAGAGAGCATCACTTGGAGTTTATTAAAGCTTTGCAGAGGCTCTTCGACTGCAGGCTGCCTAGGCTGATTAATAGGTGCCTTAAGTCCGGCTGTGAAAGGAGCTGTGTTGGGAGGCTTCCTTGAGGGGGTTGGGAGACAGAGAGCAGAGACCTGGAATCTGGGAGATCCCTTGTGTGGCCTTAAAATATCCACTGGTGTCTTTGGAGAGGCAGGGACCAGAAACCTGGGGGGCTTGCCATCTAGATGCAGAGACCAAAAATCTTGGAGACTCTTCGTGTAGGTTTAAAAGAAGCATCATTGTCTTTGGAGAGGCAGAGAGCAGAAATCTGGCAGAGTCTTCATGAAGTTGCAGGGACCAGAAGTCTGGGAAAGTCTTTATGGAGATGCAGGGACCAGAAGCCTGGGAGACTTTTCATGGAGATGCAGGGACCAGAAATCTGGGAGTTGTCTCATAGAGAACACTGGAACAGGTTGCCCAGGGATGTGGTTGAGACAGCCTCTTTTCTCCTCCCAGTAGCACCTTGCTCCCAGGTATGTTTGTTTTTCCATTTCCTGAGCTGCATCCTACAGCCTGATCTTGGGAAAGCTTGAGCACATGGAAAGCTGCCCTTTGAGGCGGAGGAAGTTTCTTCTGTCACACCTTTGGTGCAGGGAGCTTGTCTTATTCTAGAGTAGCCAAGTGATGACAGTTCCAGTTCAGTGTCACTTGTTGACAGGGAGAAGACTTCACATAGGTGTCAAGAATGGGAAGTTCGTTTAGTTGGCTTGGTTCACTGGTACTGAACTTGGTTTGTTCTCTGGAGCTTGAGGGGGTGAGCATGCTCCCTCCCTGGAGGTGTTCAGGGCCAGGCTGGGTGGAGCCTGGAGCAGCCTGGGCTAGTGGAAGGTGTCCCTGCCCATGGTAGGGGAGTTGGAGCTGGATGATATTCAAGGTCCCTTCCAACCCCAACCATTCTGTGATTCTAACACCATTCTCCTGCCCAACAACTTCCAAGAACATTCCAGGCTGCTTGGGCAGCTGCCCAGGGGAACCTGTAGCATCAATCTGACTGCTGGCAGAGGGTCTGAGGGGGGCGTTATCCCAAATAACTCCAGTGGAAACTATGCAGCCTGTTGAATCTGAGAAATAAATAGATAACCTAAAAAAGCAAGAGGGAGGGAAAAATACCCTCCCTGATAGATGTTAGAAACCACAGAATTAAAACTGATTTGCTCTCCCCACCCAGCACTCACAGCCTGCTTTGAGTTGAACATCTTTATCTACACTTCTTGTTCTTTTTCTTTTTTTTTTTTTTCCTTTCCTCTAGTAATATTGAGAGGATTACCTTTGTTGGCCCCTGGGTGGTTACTGTGTGACTTTACTGTTATTAAATCTATTGTAAACTGCTTCATTATTCCTGACTCAAATTCTCTCTTTTGCCTTTTAATCCTCCCCCATCACCCTTGATAGAAATCCTGTGGTGTGGACCCTCAGGAAGTCCGGGAGCGAGCCACTGTCTTGCAGACGAGGTTTGAGGATTACATCCACTCCAAGGAGGGGAATATCTGGTGGGCAAAGAAAGGTCAGTCAAGGGGTTGGGGCTTTTGGGGTTTTTTTTGGGGGGGTTGGTTTGTTTTTTTTTTTTTTTTGTCCCCAGAAGGACTTTTATAAGCTGCCAAGATTTTTTTTCTTCTAGGAGGAGAGCTTCAGGGAAAAGAGTTTGGAAGAAACATTTTGGGGCTGTTGGGCTCTACAGGGAGTTGAGGTGGGCCCAGAAGGCTTTGTGGTGATATTAAATGTTAATTTCTTGCGTTGCCATATTAGGTGCAAATGAGGTTTAAGCTTGGCTTTTGAGAGGATTTACATCCAAGGGCTCTGGCCCAGTCACAGGAGTGAGGAGATGATGATGTGGGTTGTGCTGGGAAGGTCATGGGTGAGCTGCTAAATCACATCCTGCTGCCAAGCCCCCCCCACTTAGGTGCTTTCAGTTTACACCAGGGATGAAGCTGAAGCCTGTAAGACAGGATGCCTTGGGAGCAACTCTTTAACAGCCAAGGATCTTAGACTGGAGGTTGTTGTGTGGGATGGGAGAAAAAGGAGTAGGGCATCTACTCCAAAATGCAGAAGGATACCAAACTGGGATGGATTTAGTAAAGAACTTCAGCTAGGTGCAAATCTGGGATTTGATCCTTGGAGCAGCCTTCCAGTAGCTGAAGAGGGCCTGTGAGAAAGCTGGGGAGGGACATTGGATAGGGGCAATGGCTTTGAGCTGGGAGAGGGGAGATTGAGACTGGAGATTAGGAAGAAACTCTTTCCAGTGAGGGTGGGGAGACACTGGAACAGGTTGTGTTCAGGGGTCCAAAATACCTTTCTGCTGCAGTGACAGTGTCAGAGGCTTGCTGCACAAGCAGCTGGCTTGCACCCATTTTCAGCTGTGCTGTGCTCCTTGGCTGGTGTGTAACTCCACATCGATGTCCACAACCTCAAAGCACATAACTCTCATCATCAAATCCTGACATCTGGCTGGATGAGCTTCTTGTTGCTCCCCTGGGATTCCTTATAACTCAGAGATTGATAGAATGGTTCGGATTGGAAGGGACCTTAAAGATCATCTAGTTCTAACCCCCTGCCACTAGACCACATTGCTCAAGGAATTGTCCAACCTGCCCTTGAGCACCTCCAGGGAGGGATCATCCACAACCTTCCTGGGCAACCTGTTCCAGTGTCTCACCATGTGAACTTCTAACTTGACTGTGACAAGGAGAACGACTTGAATGGCTCTGGTCACACTTGGAAACCTCTCTGGTTTGTCTCCCTGCAGCCTGTGTCACTGCACACACACACACACATGCACACAGACACACACACACACCTGTTGCTGACCTCAGCACTCAGAACTTTTTCTTTTCTGTTTAGCCACGGATGAGAAGTGCAGAAAATCTACCAGGGAATGCTGAGGTGTTGTGCATCCCATTTATCTTGTGCAGGAGCACTCCACCTCTTTTTCTTCCTCTTGCTATCTACATATGCAAATTTGCCACTGCTGAGTGGCTTCCATGAGCCCCCTCTTCCTCCCCTCTGTGCCAGGCATCATGAATAATTAACATGGCAGCTGGCTTTTGCTTTCATGGCAGACAATCAATTGGAAGCTGTGCCAGAGATGCATTTGTTTCTTTCTCTTTTTCTCTTCCCCCCCCCCATTTTCTGCCCTAGTCAATGTTAATAAGCAGGGTTTTTCTCTGCAGCCTGCTTTCAAAAGGCATGTGGCTCCCTGCCCACTCAGCCCTTCTGCCTCTGGCTCTCCTGTTTTCCAAACCCAAATGGTTCAGTGAAGGTGCTGCCCTTCAAACTTGATGGACTGACCAGTGGTGAGGTGGCTGGGAGGAGGGGTATGGCTGGGTCCTGCTACCTGAAGGAGAAATCTCCTCAAGCATGGAGCCCCTTTGGAAAATGGAGGACTCTCCTCCAAAGGGTTTCATGGTGATAGGTGCTCTGTTTCAGTCAGCTAGAGCTCAGGACACTCTGAGAAGGAGCTCTAAAAATGAGGAGGAACTTTAATGTGAGGCTGCTGGATCCCTGGAGCAGGCTGCCCAGAGAGGTTGTGGAATCTCCTTCTCTGGAGAGATTCCAAACCCACCTGGACATTATGATCCTGGGCAAGCTGCTGCAGGTGCCCTGCTTGAGCAGGGGTTTGGTGAGATGATCCCCAGAGGTCCCTTCCAACCACACCATGCTGGGATTCTGGGATCTGGTCACTGTAAAAGCTGAAAAACATGACTCTGGCAACCCCAAGAGATCTAAAAACGGTTGATGCCCACAAAGATCTTCATTTAAATCTCATGGGTGCTGCAATGAGCATTTGCAGTTCTTGAGCTCCTCAGGCAGCTACATGAGCTGAGGCTTTGACCTGCTGCTTGGGCTGGGCTGTAAGTTCAGCTTCAGGTTAGTGTCTTGGAGCTCTCCCTGGGTTTGCCTGCCCTGACTCAGGACTGGATCTGGGAGCTGTCTGTCAGGGCTTTGGGATCACCTTTCAGACCTTGAGTCTCTACCTCAGATCTGGGGAGTTAGTACTAGCAGCCTTTATTGGCTGGAGAAGTGCAGGAAGTGTTGAGCTCAGCCTTCCTAAGAACAGGGTCTTTGGTATCAACTACTTCAAATGCTGTGAGAAAGGTAACAATATCAGCTCCAACAGGACCAGACTGCCAGCAGCAGCAAGTTCATGATGTTCCTTTTGAAGAGTTGCAGCTTCTCATAGCAGCTCAATTTGTCCAATAACTTTGTGGGGAGAGAAGAAAAAAAAAATAAATCAGCAGAACAGGGCTTTTGAGAGCATTTGAGTTGATTTAGAAGCTGTCAGAAGAATGGCCTTCAGATGAGAGCCTGAGTCAAGGTATTTGGAATTTAGCATTCTCTTTGTGGGAAAGCACAGGCTCAGGTGCCTGTGAAAGAGCAGTGTTGTGAAATTGGGAGGAAGGTGCAAAAAAAAAGAAACCCAACCCCTCAATCTTTCCTTCTCATCGATTGGGAAAAGGAGTTCGCTTTACTCAGTAAACAGAGCTTTGATGGATTCCCTGGGTCCTTCCAGGAGCTGATCTGCTAAAATGACATTTTTATTACTGTTCATAAACTCCAATCTCTGGCTGCTGCCAAGAGATTAGACATAAGCTGTGGGCAAACTTGCTGGTCCGGTGGCTCAACAGGCAAGGGCAGGAGAGGTTAGAGTTTAGAGCTTGCTGCTGTCAGGGGTTGAGAGGGAGAGAAAGATGTGGGTGGTGGTTGGAGTGAGGGCTGAGGGGGACACCAGAGGTTTAGCAAGCAGAGGAGCAGCAGCAGGGGATTGAAGGGAGGCATTTTCTGAGCTGCCTTACTCAAAGTCCCTCTGTTCCCTGCAGCAGAGAGGACAGCCTGGGTGTAGTTGATGTTCCAGGTGGGTGGAGGAGCAGTGGTAGTGTTCATATTAGTGGATGATTGTCTTTAGAGCAATGAGCCCTGAGGGATGGGCATTACAGGAATCTGAAGAAGTGGAGGGGAATTTGCACACAATTCTGTTCCTTTTCCTTTTTGAGGTGAGCTCTGTTCCCTGCCTGAGGAGGAGTCAGGAAATCCATCTGGCTCTCAGATATTTATAAGGGACTAGTTAGTAACTGGTGAAAAATGCATGGACTGCTGGGACTGTAATATCAGAGGAGTCTTCCTGTGCCATCTCCATGCTGCTTTTTCCTTCTCTCCATCCCTCTCTCCCCTTATCTGCTGCCATTTGATGTCATGAGAGGTGCTCCAGAGATCACATTCTCTGGCAGAAAGGGGCATCCCTGCAGGAAGCAAACCTGATGCAACTTAATGTAGCTTTGTTTCACATTCTGACACTTCCCCACCACCTACCTTCTCCTTTTGGGATTGTATTGACACTGTACAACCTTCACAGATTTTTAACATCCCAACCTTTTCTACCAGCTGCTGACCAGAAGGTGTCCCAAAGGACAAGACCAATGTCCTTTCAGATGGAACAGCTGAATCTTTAAGTGTGTATATATATAAAAATGCAGTAGCAAACAGAATTCACTTTACTGTTCTTTTTTCTTCTCCCCTCAGCACTGCAGTCTTTCCTTTGTGCCTACACCACCTATCCCAGGAACCTCAAGCACATCTTTCACATCAAATCTCTCCACCTGGGTCACATAGCCAAGAGCTTTGGCCTGAGAGATGCCCCCCAGAACTTGACAGCTCTTCCAACTGCTGGCTCCAAGAAGAAAACCAAACCAAGGCCAAAAAGGTAGGCAACTTGATGCTCTTGAGCTGAGGAACACCACCTGGCAAACTGGTTTGTTTTGCTCCTCAAGGTGGTTGTGCTTGCTCCAGGAATCATAGAATGGTTTGGGTTGAAAGGGACCTCCACATCCAACCTCTCTGAGCTGTTGTTTCATTGCCCCTTTTCCTAATGGCTTTAGTGAGCCTAGAAATTACATTTATTAAACCAACTTGGTTGAACATTTGAATGGGAATTTAGTTTAAAAAAACCAAACAAACCAAACCCACTGAACAAAACAAACCCAAGCAGCTCACTTTGGAGCTCAACTTCTGAGGGATGCTCTTTGCTGAAGGCAGCAGCTAGGTGTGGAGCTGCACCTCCACACACCAGCCTGGGTTTTCCTCCAGCTTTTCCATTTTCAGAGCATGAGAGCACCACCATCTTCTACAAGTCTTAGGAGCAGAAACAGCCTGATTTTTATTTATTTATACTTCATTCAAGACCCTGCCTTGAAGGATGAGGAAGGGTATGGGAGTGGTTCTCTTCCTTGCACAAGTCTTTAGGTGCTGGAGCTCCAGCAGCAGTTCTGCCATCATGGCCAAGCACTTCCATAGTAGAAGCTGCCAGATTGTTTTTTCCATTCACATCCCCACATCCAACTGCATGATCCTGCAGCGAGCTGTGATCCCTGGCTCAACATCAGCTGCAGTAGCAACTCCTCCTCCTCATCCCTGTCCAGGGAAGGGCTCTCCCAAACACTGCTGTGCTCAGGAGCGCTTGCTGTTGCTGTAGGGCATGGGATCACCCAGGCATCAAGGAAATAACAGAGAAATGAACATTTTTCCCTTCTCACATTTGAAGCTGACTGTCCTGCCTGCTGTGAGCAAGGCTGTAGTAGTGTTGATTTATCTCACAAGATGGTCTCTTCCTGGCCTTCATAAATACCACTGTATCAGGAGCAGAATGTGTCTTACTGTCTTTAAAGGCCTTCTGTGGCCTCCTCTGGCCTTTCTCATCACCTTTTTTTTACACTAGACAGGCAGTCTTTTGGAGGCTTTCTCCTGCAGTTCCACCAACAGTTTCCTGGCTGTCAGATTTGCCATGGGACAGATTGTGTCCGTTCTCTTGGAATGATCAGCAGCAGCTTGGGCTACTTCTCACTAGGCAGACATCAGCTTAGTGCCTGAAGGAGAGGGGAGACTGCAGTGTATGATTTGATGAGCAGCTGTAGTTATCTAGATAAGTACAAACTCAAATCAGAAGGCAGATAGTTTGGACAAAAACATTTCTGCAGAATCCTGTGGGATCACTCCCAGGTTGAGTCTGTAGCAAACCTGGAGTGGCAGCTCTGTCTTCAGTGTGTGGACAGGGCTGTGCCTGGGGAAGAAATTTGAGACTCCCTGAAGCTCCTGGAGGAGCAGAGCCCTGAATCCTCTTCTCTGCTTGAAAAGGAGCTGAAAGTGCTAAATGTGTCTGCTCCTAGCTAGTTTGAGTTGGTTCCACAGGGTGCTGTCTGTCTTACCCAGCACAACAGCAGGATAGGAACCTCTGGCTCAGCAGTGAAATCACTGCAGTAGTGCAGAGGAGGAAAATGTTTTGTTGTTTTTTTTTTTAATTAGTATCAGTTGTGACTCTTTCCATGTAATTGCTGCTGCAAAGTCCATTAGCAAATGTGAGCTGTGCAGTTAAAGCACTAATCCACACCACTGTGCCTGGGCTGCTGACATCTCTTGCACATGGACATAGCTTGGAGGAAATCAAAATGCAAGGGGAAGGGATTTTTAACAGAAAGTTGGAGACAGCATTGTCCTGCTTTGAGAAGCCACCAGGGACAGGGCCCACTGATCTGCCTCCTGCTTCAGCTGACCCTCACCAGCAGATGGGCAACAGGATGGGAATGCCCCTGTGAGCAGGGGATTTAAGGGAGCTTTATTTCAGGAAGAATAGCCTGATTAGCCGATAAAGAGCATGTAAGATGGTATGGGGTGGGCTTTGATGTCTTGCTGGCCCAGCAGGGTATCAAGCTATGACTGACAGTAGCGTGTCACAGGATTACTTGGCCTGCAACAATGCCTCTCTCTGTTCCTGTGATGTTGCTGCTCTGTTAGAGCCACTTTTTCCCTTGTTACAAGCCTCTTTTAGAGGGCGTTCCTCCTCCCCAAGATTTCATCCCATTACAGCACAGACAAGCTCAGGATACAGTAGGTGGTTTCTGCACAGGACAAGTGGGGTTGGGGGATGTGGAGGTGTTGGAACAAATGGTCTGAGAGTGATTGGAAAGCTGATTTGCACGTGGGTCCATCTCATTGCAGCTGAGGGAAAGTGAGCAGACTTTGCAGGGGTTTGTCACGGCTCAAGCTCCAGCTCTCAAATCCAGGAGCATCTGGAAAGTTCAAACCCTGCAGGAACAGCCAAAGCTGTGACATGCAACAATTGCTCTGGCCTGTGAAACTTGTGGCTAATCAACTTTCTCTCTGTGTGCTTAAAAAAACTAAACCACCTAAACAAAAGAGAGGGGAGATCTGTTAGTATTTATAGGACAGTTGAAAGAGAGTGGATATAGATTCAGGTTCCGTCTCCACCAGCATAAATTCAATACAGTGCTGGTAACATAGAGGAAGATTACTTTTGATTTCACACTGAGCAATTAGAAAGCAGGATTTAGCCTGCTATTTAGAAGATAAATGGGGTTTAATTGGAAATGCAAGGCTGCAAATGAAAGCAGCAGCATCAGAGAGCAATCTTTTAAATCCTGTTTCTCACATGATGCCATGAGTGCTGCCTGTCCTCTTACACATTGTCTCCCAACATCTGATACTTGGTATTAATCACTCTGCTCACCGAAGCCTCATCTCTCAGCACCTGCCCACAGAATAAAGAACAGGCAGCCCAGGTTGGAAGTGAGCTAAAGGCAATCATTAAATGTTTCCTTAAGAGGACAGAGCAAACTTTTCATTTCTTTTAAAGTCTCCTTTTGTGCTTCACACCTCCTTTAGAGACCTGCTCAGGGAAGGTGAGACAGGAAGAGAGAGCAGCCAGGTGGGTGATGGCTCAGTGCTCAAATGTGGAAGCAGCCCCCTCATCGTTCCCTGAATTCACATGAAAACCTTGAAAGATGGCTTTTCCAAAGCTCTCTGTGCAAACCAGCTGTCCCCTTTGCTGGGGTGGTTCTGGCAAAAGCCAATCTGAAGCTGGAAAAAAAGAGGCTGGTGACTTCAGTGGAAGTTGAAATGCTGTGCTCAGGTTAGAGATGAGCCCATGAACCAGATACCAGATATTAAGTTACAGTACATCAGCTTAGGAAGTGTCTGGGCTCATGCTTTTGCTGAAGGGTAGATGCAGGGAAGCTGATCCCACTTGCATTGAGGGATTAACTGTCTGTGGTTGGCTGCAGAGCAGCAGTGTGCAGAGGAAGTATCTGACATGACAGACAGACAGACAGACAGACATGTCTGTTGATCTTTCACAATGCAGATGCCAAAGACTTGTTGCCATTCCTCCAAGCATCCCTGTGCTGCTCACTCTTTTGCATTTTGGTCTGTAGCCTCTGAAGATCTTTTTCTCCTTTTGGACACCTGAGTCTGCTCTGTGTCCCCAAAGGGACTCACTGTAAGGAGGAGCTGCAACTTAATTCACCTTGTTTGTGAATTCAGAAAGGGATCAATCTCTTAAGTTCAACAGATTCTGTGGAACTCATTTCTGACAGGATATCTCTGATGCCATCAAGATTGAATTTACTTGTGAGCAGCAGTTCAGAGGTGCTACAGCATGTGCAGAAAGTGGGTAGAAAAAGCAGGTGACAATCCCCTCAGCCTTCAGAGTTTAAGTCCAACCCTTAACTAAAATGGGATCAAGAAGAGACATCCAGGGTGCTTTGATTGGGGACTAATTAACATCATCCTTACCCTGCCATTGCTCTCAGTGTGGGTGTCATCATGCCCTTAAGGTTTTGGCTGCAAGATTATTGTGTTAATTCATTCCTCAGCATTTAGTGGTCAGACAGAGTTAGCCTGCTGCTGGAGAATGCATCTTTGTGTCCTCCTTTGTGTGGCTGGGGCTGCAGCCTCCTTTGGGTGGAAGTTAGTAGCCTTTTACCTTCTCTCCTACCTCTCATCCTTGATTCTACTGTCAAACATTTTGGCATTGACAGTTTTGGGAAGACTGATGCTGCTCTTGACAGGGTTTGGGAGTGGAGGCTGCAGCTGTGTCTCCCTGCACAGCAATTGTCTGATCATTAGGAGCAGTTTGCCTGGCAGTTTCTTTGTGGGCTCTTTACAGCTCTCCTAATATCAATTAATTAGTCAAAATGCAAGTTTGGAATTCTGCCCACTGGGAATTTCACTTGGTTTGGGCAGTCTGCTCTAGAAAGCCAGACTGGAGCTTGGGTAGGGGCTTGGATTTGTGGACTGGAGTGCAAATGGATCCAAAAATGAGGGTAGGAGGTATGGCTGCTGGGAAAGGCATCACCATCACTCTTCATTAAGGCAGTGCAGGGACACAGATGAGTCCTGCTTTACCACACCATGGTGTTAGGAAAAAACAAGTCCTGTTATGAAAGTTTTTTAATGGTAAAATCCGTCCAGTTGTTATCTGCATGCAGCAGTGCCCTTTCTGACTGTCCTGTTCCACCATGGCCACAGCACAGAGCCTTTGCTCCATCCCAGAGCCTGACAGAGTCTTGGGAGGTTCCCAGCCTCCCAGTGGTGCTTTCATCCTTTCTCTATAGGGTGAAGACCAAGGGATGGTAGAGAAAGCACAGCTGTGGGGTGTTGTCTCTGTGGAGCCTATAGCTGACTTCAGCAGGGGTAAGATGGGCTTTATTCTTTAGCATGTCTTGGAGTGAAGCATGCTGTGGTCTGACTGTTCTGGAGCAGCTCTTGATGCTCACTCTGGCTGGGTAATTTTTTTCCCTTGATCTCCTCAAGCTCCCATTTGCATCAGCTGGTAACAGAGTTCCTGGGCCAGCTGGTGACTTGTCGGCAGCAGTGTAGGATTGCTGATGAATCTCTTGCCCCTGCTCCACAGAAACAACAGAAAAACCCAACCCAAACAGGGTTGTGTTGGCTGCAGATGGTTCATCCAACACTCTAAGTAGAAAAAGCAGGTGTTGCAGCAGCCTTGGCCCAGAGGTAACCCAGCTCAGATGCTGGCACTGTTTCAAAGAGCCCTTGGAGATGCTGTCAGGCAGATTGATGGCACGATCCACGTTGAAATGTTCTCTGATAAATGGAGCAGCCTACTCCTGTCTCCTCCAAAGGCACACCATGAGTTCTGGGACTGTGCAGCAGAACTTTATCCTCCTTCTTCCTCAGCTGGAGCAGTTTGGGAGCCTTTGGTTGCTTGCAGATGCTGCGAGTTGGTTGAAGGTTGCTGCACTTGCTGCGCTGCGTTGCAGCAGCATTTCACACAGCTCAAGACAAAGGAACAGACAGCAGTGCCAGCCAAGCTGAAGGAGACATCTCTAAGAAGGTTGCTCACTATTTGGGTTAAAAGACTAGCAGAGGCATCTTCTGAGCCATCAAATGATGGCCAAGAAACCACCTGGCACATCTGTGTGCCACTGCTCTGCACATAGGAGTTTTGGGCTTGGAGAGCAGCTTGTGGTTCAGTTCTCTGATGAAGATTTGTCAGTAAAACATTAGAACATGTTAGTTTGGAGATGAGAATGGCAAACTATCAGATATTCATTCCTTTTCTTGCTGTTGCCCCTTAGTCCTTTCATTCCTGGAAGTTCAAGCGTCTCCACATCCAGGGTGGTGGTGGTTTGCGGATGGTAACAAATTCAGTCTGGTGGAACTTGATCATTCTTACATCAGTAATGCTTGGGAGATGAATGGGATCTTAAATAGAAACAGAAGAGTTGGTGCATGCTTTTCTTCCTCTTCTTGGAACTCTCCACTGGATATCAGCTCTGAACATCCTCAAAGCTGAGTTCAGTACACTTGGCTTGGGCTTTCTTTGCTGTACTTGGTCTCTGTTACTCCAACTTCTTGTTAGTGGTTGTGGAGTTCAGTGGATGGGCTCTTCAGAGCTCAAGAAGTCCCTAAGGTGTGTGGAAGTCACAGACTGAGAGTGGTGAAGTGGGATTTTGTGGGGAGTTAGGATCATGTGGCAGAGCAGAAGACAGAGCTGGAAACAACAGAGGATTTTCAGGGTTTTCATTCACCTGACTGGGTTTTTATTCATTATGAGAAAAGATTTGTCTTTAGTCTTTTCTGATACTCTTTTGATACCTTCTTTGATAGTTTATCAAGAGAGTATCTCTTGAGGAGATACTCAGAAGAATCCCCTTTTCAAGGGGCAAGAAAAGGAGACCAGTTCAATTCACTTCCTCTGAGGTGGAGGGCTGGGCAGCACCAGCAGCCTTGTTGACCACAGCAGCTCTTGACTGGGGCAATGAAGAGGACCAGGAGTAGCTCTGCAGGTGAAGGCAGAAGGAAACTGAAACAGAGCAAAGAAGGATTTTTATTCTCTTTTCTTTGCTAGATACCTCTGTCTTGGTTTTTCCAGGTGGTCTTCTCCTGCCTTTTCATCATTCAGTGATGTATTTAGCAGGACTCACAAGTTTCTGATGTTTAAAGAGTGACTAAAGCAGTTCCATTTTTCTCTGGAGCAGGATAGAGCTTTTTTATCTTTAAGAGTTTCTCTCACCTGGTCTTTCCCAGTTTTTCAGGCTATAACAAAGTCACCTGGGGACAGTTTCTCTGTTTCCAGTTTGTCTCTCTGCTCAGACTCTTGGTCCCAGCTATTCTGATGTGCAGCTTAATTACAGATGTGCACAGGCAGCAGTAAACCTGAGGCTTCTATTCCTCCCTGTCCATGAGGAGGAGGGGAACTTTCTCAGAGCATGCCATGCAATTACTGGGCTCTCTGCCTTCCTCCCTGTGCAAAGCACCTTCTCTCCCTTTGATAATGAGGTGATTAGATCTTGGGGTGATGCTGGGTTTGCCCTATACCTGGGACAGAAAGCCCAAAGCAGTGGTTGGGTCTAGCATTAAGCCTTGACAATGAAGGGCTGATGAAGTTAGAAGGTGATCCTTACTTGTCTCTGCTGGTTCCTCTGACTGCTTTCCAATTCCCATCTGTCTTTTATGGGAGTCCTGACACCCCATATCTTGTGTAAAAGAGCAGTAGCCCACTGGTGCTTCTTCCTGGCATCCCATATGTCACAGCACTCAACACCCAGCCTGCTGGCCAGCAGCACAGAGAAGTCCAATAGCTTGTGTTCAGGGACAGGTTCTTCCTCCCTCACATGTTGGGGCTGTTTTCATTTTCTGAGTTATGACTTCTCTATTCCTGTCTCATTTTCCCCCAGCTAATAAAAGTGGCTGTTTTCTCATCTGTGTGAACATTCCTGTCTCCTTTAAGCCCTGCTGAAATCTTGGCAGTGCAGCACATGGGGATGGCTTGGTCATTAGTGAATCTTTCTTTTTTTTTTTTCCTTCCTTTTTCCTCTTTCTCTCTTGTTCCCCTTAGCTATTTTCCAGCTCTCCACCTCAAGCCTGAGTTTGGAGGGAGGGATTTAAAGGGCTTCTCTGCCCCTTATCAATTTGGTGTGCTCTCATTATGGCTCATTATTGGGTGATCTCATCTAGGCATGAGATGGCAGAAGGGGGTGCTGACCATCCATGTGTGTTGCAGTGATGGGAACGTGGCTTGTGTCTGTGTTTCAAACGCATCTTGCACTTACAGCCTCCCTGGGAAGCTTTTTTGCTATGATTTCCAGTAGCCTGCCCCCCCCCCCCCGCCCCCCAGCTCTCTTAAATTAACATCACACCAGCCTTTGGCAACAGGGAAAATGCAGTCAGCCTGAGCTAGGAGATAGGAGAATGGATGTGGAGGCCAAAGAGATTAAGTACCTTGCCCAAGGATGCTCAGAGGGTGAGTGTCAAGGTCTTGCTCTGTTCTCCTGGGCTTTGTCTTGTAACCACAGGGCCCTTTTCTCACCAAATTCATCCTGACTTCTCTGGCAGAGCCCCAGAGACTTTCAGCAGTTAAGCAGAGAGGGAATTTACATTTTTCTGTCAGGAATCAGGATCCAGCCAGGGATCCTGGCCTGGTGCACTTCTGGAGTGCTGTCACTGCAGACTGTTGCTGTTGCCTGTGGCTCTTCCATCTCCTGGCTAAGCAGAGCCTTGACAGCTGCTGTTCTTCTCAGTGATCAGCACAGGTTCCATAGCACAGCTCCATTGATTTTTTTTTTTTTTTTTTTTTTTTTTTTTTTTTTTTTTTTGTGGCCCTGGTTAGAGGGAGAAGCCTCCCTTTTCCCTGCATCCTTCCTTTTTCTGTGTACAGCTGATCACCAGAGCAGGGGGTATTGATTTACTAATTGGGCAATGATTTCACCTGATTGATAATAAAGTGTTGGACAACCTCCCTGCTGAGCTGCAACTCAGCCCTGCAGCTACTGGTGGATTACTTGTCCTTTTGCAGCAGATCCTCCCTATTGTTAAGTAAACTGATCTGTTGCTTGGTAACCCTGGAATTGCTGTAGTAAAGGCTTGGAGACACAATCAAAGTGTCAAACAGAAACTTCTACCAAGTGATGGAGGGGGCAGAGCCCAGGGTACAGCTGCACCACGAGGTTTCTGCAGCAGGGCTGGGCTGGTTGAGGACACATCATGGCCTGGTTACTGGTGGCCAGGCATCCCTCCATGGGCTGGTGCAATCAGGAAGGTGTTTTTTGGAGTGAGGGGCCCAAAACTGAACCAAATATTCAAGGTATGGCCTCAGCAAGGCCCAGTACAGGAGGACAATCAGTTTCCTACCCTGCTGGCCACACTGTTACTGGCAGAAGCCAAGATGATGGTGACCTTCCTGGCCAGCTGGTGACCAGCACCCCAGAAGAGCTGTGGATACCCACACTGTGTCCAAGACCATGAGAACATGGTAGAGAGCAACAGGTCCTGCACTGAAGAGGTTGCATTTTCACCAAGTGAGGGTGAGAGCAGGAAGGAGGAGCTTTGCCCAAGGTTATAGAGCAGGGCAGTAGCAGAACTTGTGGTGGGAAAATGCTGAGTGGGGTTTTCTATTTATAGCTGCAGTTTAGGGCTACAGAGAGAGCCAGGCTGGAGCAGAGTGGCTGAGCAGAAAGCAGCTACCCTTGCTAAAGCTGATCCCTGGAGAGGGAGGCTGGAAGGTGCTGTGATGTCTGCAGGACACTACAAGAACAGAGTTTGTTGGGTTTAGACTCCTGACAATCTATTTTTGGGGGGAGGGTTTGGTGTTTTCAAGCTTTGAGCTCTGTTTGTAAAACCATTTCCATTGTTGAGTGCCTTAAAGCTGGTAGGATGGGGGTAGGGTTTTGTTGTTGGTTTTGGTTTTATTAGTAGTAGTAGTTATTGTTATTATTAGTTGTTGTTGTTATATTTTATTATTACTAATAATAACTTTATTATTTTCACACTGCTCTGTCACCTAATCCATCAGCCCACATACCCTTCCCTTCCTTTCTCCCCACAAGAGCATTTGCACAGAACAAAGCTTTGCTTTTCAACCTGACCTGAGGTTTTCCCACCCTGGTGGAAAGCTGTCACAGGAGGATCTGATTTAGCAGGAGCCAGAATTTCAAATCAAGCCTCAAGAAAGAGGGGAGGGAGGGGGAAAAGAAGCTAATGTGCAAATGTCACTTTCCAAGGCTGTGAGATAAGAAACCCACCCAGCAGCTTTGCAGGGAAAGAAATCTTAATTCCTCTTCTCCTCTTCTTCTCTTCCCCCTTCCCCAGATCTGACCTCCTCAAGAGGACCCACGGCAAACGTCGCCTTGCCGAGATCTTACGGTCTGAGTATTCCAGTGGGATGGACACTGCTGGATCCTCCAAGGTCAAGAAGAAAAGGAAGCAGAGAAAACCTGGCAACCAGCAGCTTCCAACATAAGCCAGGACCTTCCAGTCATTGGCTGCAAAAGCTTGCTGGAGTGCCTCAGCTGGGGGTCAGGGTGACCTGCCAGATCGCCTGAGGAGTGGTGCAATTTATCAGGCAAGTATGGGAGGGATCTCAGGGATCTTGGTCTCCTCCCTTTCCTTCCATAGGTCCAGATGGAATGGAATCCAGGTGTGTCCTGTTGCACTGCTGCAGCTGAGTGTGGCACCACGTGTCTAAAGTGGTTTTTGCAGGAGAAATAAAAAGGTTTAATATGTTTTGCACAGAGGTGTGATGTCTGTGTAATGCAGGAGCGAGTGCACAAGTGTACAAGGAGATGCTGTCCTGTGTAAAAGACCTGGAGAAACACTTCACAGTCTGCTTTCTTGCTTATTTTTAAGCAGTAGTGGCAGAGGAGGTGCTCCAGGAACACATTCAGGAGGAGAGAGGAGGATGTCTTTTGCCCTGTCACACAGGAGGGCACTTCTGCTCCTGTCTCAGGTAACATAACCACATTGCAGCCACCTTCTCTCCTGTCCTTGGTGCACTGGGATAAGGTCTGTCCCTGGATACTGATTTCCACCTGGGAAGGAATCTCCCTGATCTCAGTGCAGGTGGCAGGACTGTGGGGAGCACTTCAGCAGCATGACACATGGTCCCTTTGGGCACTAAACTTCATGTCAAAACTTCTGAGTTTGGGAGCAAACTTTGTCGCTGTGGAAAGGAGCCAGTGTGGAATCCAGCAACCTCCAAACTTCTCCTTGCCTGCAGCGTGTTGGCAGAGCTAATTATGTAACACAGAGTCTGTCTGCACTGCTTCTCCTCTCTGACATGAAAGCTTTGCAGGCTCTAGCTAACCTTGCCAGGAGTAACCCCAGCTTTTGGGGTTCTCTCTGCTTTGGCTAGGCCTACTCTGAGTGTGTCCCAGGTGAATGGATTTCACCTTGCCCATTGGTCTTTTTTTTTTTTTTTTTCTTTTTACCTTCTTGTTACTATCAGAGAACTGGGAAAAGGGAGGTGGCCCCAGATGTGCCAAGGTTGGCACATCCTCAGCATTGGCCAGTGTGTGAAATAGAAGCTGAGCTCTGGGGAAGGTCCTGTGAAGTTGGTGAGATGTGGGGGAGAGCAGGTGTTCCCCAAGGCCTGCAGGGACTGAAAACTCCCCCAGCACCTACTGGAGGGCACCAGCCACTTCTCCCTCCTTGTCTTCCTCACTCTGCTGCTTCTAGCACCTCCTACAACAGCAGCACACATTTGAAACCAGCACAAACCCTGCCAAAACACAGCTTTCTGCTGCCTGCTTGTGGAAGAGCAGCCCACCCATGACCCAGGCTGGGTGAGGACCAGAAAATGCCTAAATTCAGTGGCAATTTCAAATGCTGGAAGGGAAAAAATTACTGAGAAAGGAGATGAAAATGATACTTATTGAGGACAGCTACTTTGCCTGTAGTGAGTCATACTATGGACTGGAGGAGGGAAGCAATCAGCCCTAAAACTCTTCAGTTTCTGAAGGGAATCTTAACTTTTGAGAACCAAAATGAGGTTGGGGTGGTTTTTTTTTTTTCCCTTGCAGGCAATTACCAAACACTCTGAGTTTTAGTGCAATCTTTCCTTTGAACACTTCAGAAAGATGTTAAAAAGGCTGCAGTATAAAATTAACTGGGGAGTGAATGAATGGTGGCAGAGGGAATGAAGTTAGTAGCATTTATTAGCTTAAGACAAAATAAGGACAAAGCCCACCTGAGTTTGTTAGGAGTGCTGCTGGGGAGAGCAATCAGGTTGAAGGCAAATGTCAACTTCTAACAGAAAAGAAACCCCTCAGGTTGAAATGACTCAGAGTGAGGCAGAGAGTGGAAGTTTGGGAGGAACTGATCTTGTGCAGGAGGGGGAAAAATATGTGACCTTCTCCTGCCTGCCTGTCACCTAGGAATTAATAAGGATTATTGGCAAATTCAGGGGGGGAAGGGAATAAAGGCCAAGAGCAGCTGGATGAGAGGCATCAGGGAATCTTGTTGCTGTCTGTGTGAGCTGAGCAGGTAATGTTACAGTTGTGATGAATAATGTGATTTAAAAGCAGAAATAGAGAATGGTAAGGCTTGGAAAGGACCTCTGGAGATGGAGTCCAACTGCCCTACCAGAGCAGGATCACCCAGGGCCCAGGTGGGTCTTGAAAGTCTCCAGAGAAGGAGATTCCACAACCTCTCTGGGCAGCCTGCTCCAGGGCTCCAGCACCCTCACAGCAATGCTTTTCTTCCTGTTGAGGTTGAACTTGCTGGGTTCTGGTTTGTATCCCTTGTCCTATCACAGGACACCACTGAA
This sequence comes from Indicator indicator, assembly GCF_027791375.1. Taxonomy (NCBI): domain Eukaryota; kingdom Metazoa; phylum Chordata; class Aves; order Piciformes; family Indicatoridae; genus Indicator; species Indicator indicator. Next base: position 11,869,547 of record NC_072037.1, read on the forward strand.
AGGAAGCTGGCACCTTCTTGCCACACACGCTTCAGTGGTCACCTTGGGGCAAGGGTCACAGCTGGGTACCTGTTGTCAGTGTCTAGGTCAAACACAAGACACCTCAGCACTGGTAGCCACTAGAGCCACTGGAGCTCCCATAACTAAACAGGGGAGACAGCAACAAAACTTCCCTGTTTCCATCAAGTTATTTTCTCTCTGAGCCTGGGGAGAGGCAGGAGAAGCATCAATTGTTCTGGGCCTTCCACTCTGGCCTCATTTATTTGGTGTTGGGATGAAACCACAAAATCTGTCAGCTGGAAACAATTCTGCTGGTTCCATCAATTCCTGTATGTTGGCATCTTCAGCAGAGCAGCTTTCCTTCTTTGCCTCTTCCCAGGGTGGTGGTCCTGGTTAAAGCTGTGTTAGGAGGGAGAGAAGATGGCCCTCAAGCTGGGTAACAGCCCAGAAGAAGGGTTTGAGAGCCAGGATTGTGCTTGGTCCTGGCAAACCCAGTGCTTTGTGACACTGGTTTGTGTCTTGGATCCAGAGCCTGGAGCTGACAGAAACCAACCACCAGCAGCCTGTCTGTTGGAGGCTCTGTACCCCAGGAGCAGAACTGGTGCAGTAGAATCACAGAATGGTTGGGAGCGGAAAGGACCTTAAAGATCCTCCAGCTCCAACCCCCCTGCCAGGGGCAGGGACACCTCCCACTAGAGCAGGTTGCACAAAACCTGGCTGGTTCCAGTACTCAAAAGGATTCCTTTTGAGGTCTGCTTTTGAGGGACTGCTGCTCCTTCTCAGCTGTGCCATGTTCACTGCTTCATCTTCTTTCAACCCAGCACAGCCTATCCCACCCCTGAGGACCTGCCAGGATCCTGCTGCCTGCCACCAGCTTCCAGAGCTGAGCAGAGTTTGTAGGTGCAGGATCAGTGCTGGTGGGTTCTGCTGGGGGGCAGTGGGGTCGTGTCTCGATTTCTGCACACAAGCTGGAGCTGAGGCTGGGTCCTTCAGCAGCTTCTGAGGCCGCTGAGATCCTCCTGCACAAGGCACTGTTTAGGGGGCAGGTGTGATGCTCTCTGAGGAGAGTCTACAGCCTGGGCTGTCTTCCCTAAACTGATTTCTTTTAAAGCTTGATTCTGCTCTGAGATGTCCCTGGAGGACACTCGTTTGAGTATCTAGAGGGGAGCCAGGGGAAGGCTGGGGAGGGACTGTTCAGAAGGGCCTGAGGGGACAGGACAAGGAGCAGCAGTTTGAAACTGGAGCAGGGCAGAGTTAGATTTGGACATCAGGAGGAAGTTCTTCCTTCTGAGGGTGGTGACATGGGAACAGGTTCCTCAGGGACGTGGTTGAGGCCCTGTCCCTGGAGACAGTCAAGGTCAGACTTGACATGGCCCTGGGCAGCCTGATTTAGTTGGAGGTGTTTGGTGACTGCAGGGGGTTGGACAAGATGACCTTGGAGGGTCCCTTCCAACCCAATGCGTTCTATAACACAGCTCCAGCCCTTCCTTCCCTCTGCCCTTCCCTTCCCAGACCCAGCACAGCCAGAGCTTTCCTCAGCGCTCTGTCCCCTTCTCTCCCACCGTCCTCCCACCACAAACTGGACCCAGCTCCTCTGTCCTAGTTCAGCAGGGGCGTTTCCAGCTTCTTCCAGATGTGAAATGGCAAATTTAAATATTGCAGTTATGGACCCAGACCAAACTTTGTACTTGATTAGTGTCAGAGGAGGAACCTACAAGGACAATTAGGTATCAAAGAGTGTCTTTGAGTGGCATTCCTGCTGTCTGGAGGGGAGGAAAGCTGCTGCCTGTGGCAGGATGAAGAGCACACCCACCACAAGTTGTCCTTTGATAGATTTTTAATATGATTTTAAAGAGTTTTGTTTGGCCTCATTCTTATTCAATGAGATTAATTTAAAGCACTTATCCCCTGGGTTTAAGTCAATCCATGTAGGATTTGGGACGGGGGTTTGTTGGCTGGGGAGGGAGGGGTTGTTTGCAGGCCTCTCTGAAAGACTCCTTTCCCACTTCATTAACCCCGAGCTGGGAGCGACCCCCCCGCGCCCCCTTCCTTCTCCTCCTCGCCCCAGCCGAGGCTCGGGGATTTACCAAACTCCCCCATTCACATGCAAAGGATCAGCCGGGTCCACAAAGCCCCGGGGCTCCCTCCCGCCCCCCCAGGCGTGGCTGTGCATTTCGCCGAGCCGACAATAACCCTTCCGGGAGGGGGGCGAGGGGGGCGTACCACATCAATGCTCCCGGGATAGAGCCGGGATTGGGGCACCGGGCTGGGACCCGGCCCCGGGGAGGATGCTCTAGGGCTAGCGCTGCCCTGTGGGTACTGGGCTGGGGAAGCTTCATGGAGTGCCGGGGCAGGTGATAAAGGATCAGGGGAGAAGAGGAAGGTCGGGGGGGATGAAGGGCCAGGGGAGCAGAGGGTTGAGCGGAGGAGAACCGGAGAGAATGTTGGAAATGATGGAGGACCAGGGGAAGCGGCAGAAGGCCGGGGAGGGGGACGACGATGGAGGATCTGGGGGGGATGGTGAAGGATCAGAGGACCAGAGAAGGGTTCGAGGGTTGACCACGGGGAGCAGAATAAGACCGGGTAGAGGACGGCGGAGTGCGGTGGTGTGATGGAGGATCAGAGGGGCAGAGGACGACCGAGAAGGCAGAGGATCGGGTGGGAGACTGCGGAGGGCCGAGGGTAGCGGCAGAAGACTGGGGGGGGGGGGGGGGGGGAAGGGAGGGGGTGATGGAGGCCTGGGGGGGCTGCGAAGGGCCGGGCGAGCTCTGCCCGCAGCCCATCTGTCGGCTCCCGGAGCCGGCGAGCCGCTGCCCGGCTGTCCCGGGGAGCAGCTGCCGGGCTCGCTGGCCGGGGCCAGATGAGCGACACTTTTTTTAAAGGGTGGAAGCAATCCCCTTGCAAAGCGCTCAGTTCCTTCACCCGGGCGGTGATGCCAGTGCGGATCCGCCTCAGTCATTCACCGGCTCCGGCTTCCACCGCGCCGGGCACCGGTGTGTCCCCCAGCCCCGCGGCGGAGCGGCCGGTCCCGCATACCGGCAGTGGGACAGGGTTTTGCGAGGGGTGTCTCGTTATGATGGGAGGTGGGAAAACTCCTCTTTGCATTTTCCTTTCCCTCGGCGGCCGCTGATCCGCCAGGGCAAAGAAATGAGGGGAGAGGAGAGGAGAAGAAAAGGGGCGGCGGAGGCGAGCCCCGTGTGTTTGTAAAGAAGTTTTTTATTTCCACATTTAAAAAAGGAGGGATGGGGATAGGGATTGGGAAGGTGGGGGCGGTGGGGGTGAACGGGAGCGACCGCGACGCCCCCGACACACACCCCCCGTCCTTTTTCCATCCCCCTCCCCAGCCGGGCCGGCCCCGGGATACAGACTGACAAGAATCACTTACACAAATACGCCCTCAGGGTTCACAAATAAATAATTCATATACATTTTGCGCACCGTATTTACATTTCACCGCTGTTTTTTTCCCCTTTCTTTCCCTTTTTTTTTTTTTCCTTTTCTTTTTTTAAAATTATTATTAGTTAGTTTTGGACGTCCCAAAGTCTCGCTGCGGCCGGCGGCGGCACCCGCACACCACACAGCCCCACTTTCCATCCACCTTCCCGGTGGCAGGACCGATGCCCTAGGCTTGGGAAAGTGAGAAATGGGCTCCCCAGAGCCGGCTGTAGCAGGGGTGGCTGGTTTCACCCATAGATATTTCCTTGAAAGGGGGCAGAGAGGCAAATCGCCACCACCGCCGCCGGAGCAGCCAGCCCCTGCCCGTACTCTCGGCTCAGTCCCGGGCGAGGCATGGGGAGCCGGGACCCTCCCCGAAGCCGGTCGTAGCAGGGATGGTTTCTCCCTACTCCTGTAGTTCCTGGGGAGGGGGTCGAGAGGCAAAGCCCGCCACGGGAGCGGTCAGTCCCCGCCCGTGCTCCCGGCTCGGTCCCGGGCAATGCTGGGGTGATACGGAGGCGGCAACGCTGCCCTTCGGCGGCACAAGGCAGGGAACGGCGGAGAGAGCCCCGCGGAGGAAGGGGTATCTTTGCCGGCATCCGTCCTACCAACTCTGCCTTTGCTTCTTGCATTCTTTATATGGAGTTTAAAAAAGGAGGGGAAGATCTCGGGTATATATATATTTATATATATATTTAGGGATGAGCGGGAGGCTGTAGCTTGCTAGCAGCCCCAGAGCTGGGATGGCTCCCTGCAGCCGCCCTACCTCACCCCCCCGTAGCCCGGTGGGTGCCGGTGGGGCTGCCCGGGAGGCCGGAGCTCACCGGGGCTGAGCAGCCCGGGGCAGAACACCGGGCAGCGGGGGCAGGGGCGGCGGGGGCTCGCTACCTCCCTGCAGTCCGTGGATAAGAATGCGGGGAACCAAGGGTCTCTGTAGGGCGGGAGGGGGAGCGCTGGGTCCCCGGTACAGGTAGAGAGCGGCGCCGGGGTCCAGGTTGGAGACCAAACTCTGCGGGTAGAAGTAGGGCGAGGGGAACATCCTCTGCAGGGCTGAGTAGTTGCCAGCCTCGGCCAGCAGCTCCAGGCCCACCGCCGTCTGCCTTTTCCACTTGGTCCTGGGGGGAGGACAAGCCGAGAGAGGGGGGGTCAAGGAGGGAGGGATGCTCCAAAAGGCGCTCCCGGGCTCTTTCTATCTTTTGCACACCCGTTTTCCGCTGGCTCTTTCCTTCTTTGCACGTTCCCCGTTCTCGGGCTCTTCTCTCCTTGTGCATCCCTAATCCCCGGGGTGATCCCCTCTGTAGGGATGGGAGGGACCAGCCCAGTGCGGGAGGGGGTCGTAGACCCCAATTAAAGGGCGAAGGGACTCCTCTCCTCGGTGTCCCCGCCGCAGCGGCCCAGTGTCTGCACACACGGCGACTCCTCGGAGGCACCGGAGCCAGTTCCCGACTGAGATCCGCTGGCGGGATGTGAAAAATCCCCCTGGTATCAACCGCGAGCAACATTTCAGTCCTTCCCTGGGGTGTAAACTCCAGATTGCAAACTGCGACCTGCGTGTGCCATCCCGCCTGTGCCATCCCGCGTGTGACACGGCGCCCCCCCCAGCCCCGCTGCTGAGCAAGGAAGATGCTGCTGCTGCTGCTCCAGCCCCAGGCCGCCGAGGCCCCATTTGGCCTCCTGGGCGTCCGGGACCCCCTCCCCGAGCCAGGGCTGCCGGGACTGGGCCGGGGCCACTCCAATGGCTGCAGGGGACCCGCGAGGGGACACGCGTGGAGCAGCGTCCCGAAGAATTCGTTTTCCATATATGTGTGGGCACATATTTGCATGGAATTTGCATACCCATAGGCATATATATATATATATATATATATATATATATACATATAGGTACGGGTCTGCGGGGGCGTGTGTGTGCAGGGTCCCATGGAAGAAGTCCCCGGCCCCAGAATCTCGCCCCCGACGGGACGGCTCCGGGAACGGGCGGCACCAGCCTGGCTCCAGCGTGTCCTTTCGGGAAGGATTTGGCAAGGGGCGTGGGGTGGTGTGAGCGCACAGCCCTCGCCACCCTAAACTCCCCCAAATCCCCACCGTGCCGATAAGTGGAGGAATTTTGCAGAGGGACTGGAATTGAACAGGGGGTGTTAAAAACCTGGGGTGAGAGCGGGGAGATGGGGCTGCAACAGGGGCTCCCTCGTTTTATGGCGCTGGTCGGGGCTGGGGAGGGGGGTGTCCGGATAAAGCCACCGAAGCCAGCCCCCGTCTCCACCCTTTTACAGATTTGTCGCTGAAGCGCTAAACCTATTTCCAGCAGTAAATTATTCATCATAATAATAATTGTGTAATTACTGTAAGGGGTGTTAATTATTGATGCCCAAAGCAGTAATTGGTATCTATTATTAATGGGCCGATGTGTTATGCTGTTGTGTTTAGCTGGAAAACCCTCTTTTGCATACCCGCATTGCCGGGGCTGAGGGGTACAGATTGCTCCCCCACCCCACCCCAAACCGGCCCTGCCTCTCGGCATCACTTTTCTCCACTTTACTTCGGGGTAAAAAGCCCCCGGGAAGGGGAGGAGCAGGAGGAGACCTCACCTCTCCTGGTGCCAGGGGGGCTGAGCGAGTGGTTGTGGGGTGCAAAAGCCCTGCCTGGTCTAGGGGTGCAGGGCCGGGGAGAAGAACAGGATGAGACCCCAAGGCGGTGGGCAGGAAGGAAGGGTGGGTTTTTACCTTCTATTCTGGTACCACGTTTTCACCTGCGTGTCGGTGAGGTTGAGGGACGCGGCCAGCTCCATCCTGTCCTGCACGCTCAGGTATTTTTGCCTCTCGAAGCTGCGCTCCAGCTGAGCCAACTGATGGTCGGTGAAGGCGGTGCGGGCTTTGCGCGGCTTTTTCAGCCGCACCGGGGGACTGTCCCGGGAGCTGGAGATCTCTCGGTCTCCTTCTTCTTTCACTGGGTCGAGAGGGAGGAAGAGAGGAGAGGTCAGGGCAGGAAGAGAAAGGGACAAAAGAGGAGGGTAACGCACCGCAGCCGTGAAGAGGAGCTAGGCTCAGGTACCCAGCCGCGCTCAGGGCGCATTTGCCTCGCAGCCCCGCAGATTTTAACCCACGGGACATACACGGGGGGCCCCGAGCCGGGCCCGGCCTTTCCCAGTCCCCAAGGCCCGGGAGCAGGGCTGTACCCCCAGGCTCCTGCCCAAACCATTCGCATCTCCTCAAGCCTCATTGCCTACGGGCAGGACCTTGCGCTGGGTTCATTCTCCAAAATCCAGCAGCTTTCTGTACGCTTGGGCATTTTCTTCCCCTTCTCTGCTTTTCTTTTTCCTTTTCCTATTTCCTTTTACTTTTTCTTTTCTTTTTCTTTCATTTTTTCCCCTCTTTCTCTCTCTTTTTCCCTCTCCTTCCCCCTCCCTTTTTTTCCCTTCCTTCTCTCCCCCCCCCCCCCCTTTTTTCTTTCTTTTAAAATTCAATCCCAATCCAAAATGAAACCTATAAGCCATATTTTTGGAGGGGAAAGTCACTGGGGAGATGCTGCTTCTTCCCCACCGCCCAGAAGCCTCCATCCTTCCGGGGGTGCTGCTGGAGCACAGAACAAACCTCCCTTCTGCAGGGCTCATAACGAAATACGGGAGAAGAGGCTCCTCAAATCCTTTATTTATCTTAAAACGCACCGAACAAGACGGGCCGGAGGTGGTTCGTTGGCTCCATCGGTACCTACGCGCGGGCGGAGGGACGTGGGAATTTACACCGCGAAATATTAGTGGGGAACATTTTCGAGCAGAAAAAAAATTAAAAGGTGGGGGAAAAGAAAATCAGATCCTTGTTTGTGTGTTGGTCTTTCGCGTCCTCCTGGAGAAGATTATGTAGAAACCAAGGCTCAGTTTATACAAATAGGTGGTGTTTGTTTTTTGGTTTTGTGGGGTTTGTTTTGTTGTTTGTTTGGTTTTTTTCCCGGAGGTTTATGTTAAATTTGGTGGTGGCAGAGGAAGGGCTGGAGCCGAACGCGAGCTGATTCCTCTCGGTAGGGAGACAATAATCCGGTTAATTGAGCCACCGGGGAGCGAAACCCTTCAACCAAAAATCCCCTCTCTGCCCGAGCCGAGAACGAGCCCTAAACCACAGGGACCCGGCTCCGGTTCCCAGGAAAAGCAGCAGCAGCGGCACTGCCCGGGAAGGGACCGGATCCGGACGGGGCAGGACGGGCGGGGGTGTCCGGGTCCCGGCTCTGCTCTCTCCGAGAAAGGCCCCAAACTTTGCGCTGAGTTTTTCCATCGGGTCCAGTCTCCAGCATCCCGGGGAGGGCAGATTTCCCCACCCCCCACCTCCGGGCTCATCCTCGGATCCTAAAAAGTTCTTGCTCTCCAAAGAGCGGCGGCTCCCCCCTAGGCTATTCTTACGGTACAAAAAACCCCCAACCCAAACAAACCCAAAAAACCCAAAACAACCCCAAAACAACACAACAAACAAACAAAAAATCCCAGCCTATAGCAAATACAGATATTAGGGTTTTAGACGTTTGATATGGGCCAAATCCTGCCTCAGCTTCTGCCATTTAGGCCTGTCCCCACAGCCCCTTTTTGCGGGGAAAACAGGGACGTTTTGCCCCGCAAAAAAATAAACAAAAAACTATATTCAAAGCAGGGGAAAAAAAAAAAAAGGATCGCGTTTGAATCCCTCCACCCCATCGAAGCGCTGGTTTTACCCTCGTTTAAACTATATTTTTCTCCCCATTTAAGATCCGTGTTTCCCTTATTTAAGACGTGTATGTACCCCCTCTCCCCATTTAAATTTTCTTCCCCCCCCTTGCATTTAAACTGTGTTTTCCTCCCATTCAAGCCGTTCCTCTCCCATTTAAGCTGTTCCTCCCCCATTAAAACTGTTTGCCATTATTTAAACTGTAATTTTCCCCATTTAAGCTGCTCCTCTCCCCGTTAAACTGTTCCGCCCCCCCAATTAAACTGTTTGCCCATTTCAGCTGTGTTTTCCCTATAATTTCAACTGGTTTTGGCCCCATTTCAGATGTTTATCCCCCATTCAAATTGTGTTTTCCCTTCATTTGAGCTGTGTTTTTACCCCATTTTAGCTTTGTGTGTCCCCCCCCTTATTTAAGCTGTTTCCCTTCCCTTTCAAGAAGTGTTTTCCCCTCTATTGAAGGTCTCTTCGACACCCCCCCCCTCCCCCCCCCCCCGCCCATTTAATCGGGGTTTGTACCGTGGCTGCCCTGTTCAGAGGCAGACGAGGAACCGATCTGGGCTGGAGTAAAGTTGTCGTGACCCCCTCCCAAAAAACAGACCCTCTGGCTTTTAGGGGGGGGTACAGCAAACCTGCGTTTCTTCTCCTCCCGCGCCCCTTTCGTATCTCGGCGATTTGTGGTGGAAGGCGAGAAAAGCTGATGGAATTCGGGGGCGAGTGGGATGCAAGAGGCGAAAACAAACCGCCAAGGTGGGAACTGAGGCTGGATTCGACCTCGGCCCTGCGGAACGTCGGGGCCGATCCCAGCCTTTTTCCCATGGCACTTCCAGCCTTTTTCCAAGCCCGGCACCGACCCGAGGATCTGTCCGTTCCCCCTCGCGCCATTCCCAGAGCCTCCAGCTGCCTTCGGAGCTCGTTTAGGGGAAGATTTCTCTCCCTGTGAGCGTAGTTCCAGCGCGGCGGCTCCGGGCCGCCCAAGGGTTCATTGCCAGTCGGGCTGGGGCTCGGCTTGTCCCATGCTTTTTCCAACCAGCCCTTCCAAATCCAGAGCCACATAGCCTCCGGTTCTCCCTTCGCCTTCCCCTAGCAAACACCCGGTAAACAATTTTCCTAGGTGAAAGTTTTTTTGCAGGGATGGGGGAGAAGTTACCCGCGATAAATTGCTCAGGGGGAGTATGGGGGGGAGGAAGAACCTACCCCAACATCCCTCCTCAGGGCTGTTCCTTGCCTCGTCCAGCCTGGATGCCGCAGGGGGAGGCCCGAAAGGGGTTGCGAGGCGCCCAGGATGTCGAAGCCCCCGGCCCGCGGCGAGCAGCGGCCGAATCCAGTCCTGCTCCCCGCCGGCCCAGGGGCTGCGGCCTGGGGCTCTCTGTCTGTCTGTCTGTCGTGCTCATTTGTAAACCATATCCAAAACAGTCATAGAAATAATATAAATAGAATCAAACCCCACCGACTTTCTTGTTCGTTTCTCGCCGGAGCAGGGTAAAAAGAATTTCCTCGGCCAATCCATAATTATTTTATTGTTTTTCTGACATTTTTCTTCCTTTTTTTTTTTTCCCCTGCAGAAATCCTGTCCCCGTTCTCCTCTCTCTTTTCACCGCGGATAGAAACGAATCAGCCACATCTTCCCCGCGGAAAACCAGCCCAGAGCATTCCCCGGGCGCGTTTGGCGAACACCGATCCCCCCTAACCCCTTCCACCGGGCCGAGCTCCACCAAACCCCAAAACCCCAAGTTTTCCCAAGTTGGTGCCGATCCCACGGTCGTTTTGGAGATGACCGATGCCGCGACCCCCCTAGCCACCTCCGTCACCGGGAGCGGGCTCCGCAGCGAGCTCCCCGTGCACCGGGAGGCTCCGGGAACGCCGGAGGATTTGGGTCCAGGCCGTGCAAATCCTCAGCGGGGTGAGAGCTTCTTACCTTTGTACTCCGAATCCGACGAAGAGCTGCTGGTGTTTTTTTCCATTTTCTCCCTAAAGTCCTCGCCGGGTTTGGTGGGGATCCTGCCCGCCGGCTCCTGCCCGCCGTGAGGTCCATTGGTGCTGGAGTAAGGGGCGCAGGCGGCCAAGGGCTTGCAGTCTGCCAGGATGTCTCTGATGAGGAAGGAGGAGGTGACGGTCCGGGACTGGGAGGGAGCCGAGACCTGCCCCGGCTGGAGGTGCGCATCCAGGCCCGGCCGCGGCCCCGCCGCCTCCAGGCACTCGCGGCCCGGTGAACGGGGTGAGGGACACCCGCTGCTGCCCTCCGAGCGGGGGCTCAGCTCCAGCGGGGACCGGCCGTCGCCCACCAGCGGGTCCCCTTTGGGCACGGCCGGGCTGCCGGCTCGGTGGGAGAGGATGGAGTCGATCCCAAAGCCGGTGGAGCCCTCCATGGCCCCCGCGAAGTGCCGGCGCTCACACGGGCATTGGCGGGGAGGGCGCGGCGGAAGCGGGTTGGTAACGATAATTAACAATAACAAGAGGAGGGAAAAAAAAAGAGGGGGGGGGGGGGGTAGTAAAAAAAGGTAAAAAATAATAAAAGAGCAAAGTTCAGGCTGGGATCCGGACAATTGCTGCAAGGCTCTCCGAGGCGTCGCGCATTAGATCCAGGGCTGTTCCGTCTTCAGCATCGCTCCCAGCTGCACTCACAGACAGACAGACAGGAAAGAGGGGGTGGGGGGTGGGGAGAGGGAGGCAGAGTCAAACTTTGGCCGCCAAGGAGGTGGGAGGGGGGGACGTGGACCCCAACCTCACCTTGGGTCCCGGCCCCTTAACCACCCTCTGCCCGGAGCGGTGGCGATGCGGAGCTTTGGGTGGGGATGGGGGGGCAGCCCAGGGGGGCTCCCAGCCGGAGGTGGGGAGGCAGCAATCGATAGTGAAGCTTCGCAGCGCCTTAACCACTTAATGATCCAGAAATCAATGGGGAAGGGCGAGGGGAGGGCGGAAGGGGTGGCCAGCTGTCGGGGCCGCCGAGAAGCCCCCCTTTCCCTGCCAGAACCTCGGACAGCGCCTGAGGGGGGAAACCGGAGTCACTCCAGAGCCTTCATCACCTAGACACCGCCCGTGAGCCAGAGTCACTCCGGAGCGCTCAGCACCTCGGACAGCGGCGAGAGCAGCGCCACCTCCCCGGGGGAGAGGGCAGAATAAGGGGCAAACTGGGGGGGAAAAAATGAAAAAATGAACTTGTGCCACTCCGGCTCGGGGACCTAGGCACCCCTCCCTCGTGTGAACGAGCCCATTGGCCGCGGGGCATTTTGGGGGTTGTCACTCCCCCGGCGGTGACACCTCGGAGCTTGATTAACGGGAATTAATTGCCGCCCGCAGCCTCGCGCTTTCCGGGCGGTTTCCGCCCTCTTTTGCAGTCATTATCCCGTTGACGGGGCTCGTAATGGGGTGATTAGCTGCGGGGGGCGGGGGTGGGGTGTCGAGGGGTTGCTGCTTTCTGCTCGCCTCCCCCCGCAGTTAACCCATCGGCCGATCCCTTCCAAGCAGGGAAAGTTTTGATCGGCGTAAAATTATAGAAAAAGAGGGGAGGAAAGGAAGATGAGAAAAGGAATATGAAAAGGAAAGGGGAAAGGAAATGCAAAATAAGAAAAAGAAAAGGAAAATAAGAAAAGGGAAAGGGAAAGGGAAAGGGAAAGGGAAAGGGAAAGGGAAAGGGAAAGGGAAAGGGAAAGGGAAAGGGAAAGGGAAAGGAAAAGGAAAAGGGAAAGGAAAAGGAAAAGGAAAAGGAAAAGGAAAAGGAAAAGGAAAAGGAAAAGGAAAAGGAAAAGGAAAAGGAAAAGGAAAAGGAAAAGGAAAAGGAAAAGGGAAAGGAAAAGGAAAAGGAAAAGGAAAAGGAAAAGGAAAAGGAAAAGGAAAAGGAAAAAAAGGAAAAGGAAAAAAAGGAAAAGGAAAAAAAGAAAAATGAAAAAGAAAAATACCAAAACTCTCCCCAAAGCAGAGGCGTCTGCTCCGAGGCCGAGGAGATAAGAATTTCGTTGAATCCCCTCGAACTCGACGGTGAACGAGCAGAAAGCTCCTTTAGCTCAGGCAGATGCGAGGCCACCAGGCATCGCCTCCCGCTCCTCCCGTTCTCCCAGCGGCAGTACCTACTGGTACAATTGGGAAGGGACCGAGCTCAGGGTGGATTTTTTTTCCTGCCGTCATTCCCGTTTTAAATAAAATCTCCGTGGCCCCAGCCCGAGCTGCCCGCCCTGCCCGTTTCTCCCGGAGACACCGAGTTTCCTCCCTCCCGCCCCGTCGGGAGGGTTTTGTTGTTGTGCATCCCCCAGGCTGGAGAGGGACCGGCTCTCGCAGGACTCCCACCTTCCTCCCGGGCGGACCGGCTCCTGCCTCCTCGAGGGGTTATTTAGGGGCTTTTCCTGGGGACAGAGCCTTTGCAAAGAAGACGAGAGAAATGTCTCCACCCGGGGGGTTGCAGGCGCCCCGCTTTGGAGCGCTGTCGCCGGTTATTTCTCAAATACTCGATCTCCTCTCTTCCCCACCTTTCCGGCCAGGCAGCTGCATCTTGTTCCTCTTCCAAAGCCGCCCTTGGCCGGCAGCTTGGAGGCGATCAAGAAGGGGAGAGCCCCCCTCTCCAGCCCCCGGGAAGCCCGGCTGCCAGCTGTCGGGCAGCGGCACAGACAGGGCCCCAGCACCTCCTGCCCTCGGCGCTGCAGGCTCGGGGCCGGCTGGGATCGGGGCAGCGGAACAAAAGAGCGTGAACGGGGAGGATCAACCCAGGGACAAAACTAGCATCGGCCCCGGGACCAGCCTGTCCCCATCCTGGGGGCTGCTTGTCCTCTGTCGCTGGGTGAAGGGTCTCTGCTCTGCCCCTTCTCCCTCCCAGCACAGAGGTGCTCCCCTTGTGCCAGGGACCAGGAGTCAGGCTGAAGGGTCCTGGTCTGCCGGGGGTGGGTTCTGCAACATCCATCTCCCTACGTGGGGCTGGGCTAAGCACTGCTTTGGACTGTACCAGAGCAATAGATGTGCAGGAACTGGTCCCCGTGAGAAATGAGGCAGAGATCCCTGTGGGGAGCTCTTTGTAGTGTGACTGTGCTGGCTCCTGGATGTTGGTGGCTTCCCTGTTCAACCAGTGAGACCCCAATTTTGGATGGAGATTGGCACTGGGATCAGAAGTAGCACTGAGCTTGTGTTTGGGACCAGGAGTGGGACCAGAAGAGGGAGTAGGGCAGAGAGTGTGTTTGAAGTCAGGATTTGGATTAGCAGTACAGGGGTAGGTTTGGGTCTGCTGCTCAGTTTCCTTCTCTCTAATCAAACCCCTGCCTTTGAAGGAGTTTCTGGATCAGACTCACTCTCTGATGTTGTGCAAGATTTTGGGGGGCTAAGTGTGTAGGATCCAATCCTCATCCTTGAGCAGACACCATTCTGTGCCATCCCCAGCTGAGGCCCTGGGGACAGAGGCTGTCACTCCTAGGACATATTCTGTGCATTCAGCATCCACTTGCTACTTGTGTCCTAATGTCAGCGTGCCAGACATTAATTATTATGAATTATTAATATTATTATTAAGTCATTTCAGAACTAGACTCCCCCAGACAGAAACGTGCCATATCCTGCCCATATGTGGTGTCCCTCTGCATCCCTGACCACTGCACTAGTGGGGTGTAAATGACTGCTCTGTGGCTCCCAGCACAGGGTAGGAAATCCCACGTAGAGCCCACCAAGCAGCACAGCTCTGTCCTCCCTGGCTCTGCTTGCCCTGAACCCTCATTTTCTGCACAGTGCCAGTTCACAGACACACAGACATGCACTGGATGAGAAGAGAGCCCTGATGCCAGCTGCATTTCCAGCCACCTCCTCACAAGCCCCAGTCCCACTCCAGGGCTGACTCTAAGGGCTCTGACAGCTTTGGGAGCTGCTGAGCATCACCTTGCTGGGTGCTGCTGGTGGGCATGGTTAGACTCTCCTGGCACCACTCACCAGTGTGGCTTTGAGGCCATGGGGCAGGGTTGCCCCCGGGCATTCCCTGAGGTTTGGGGCTGGCGGAACCTCCACAGCTGAGTTCCAGCTGTGGGGATGAAGTTGTTGAGCTGTGATAATGGCTGCAGCAATTCTGGAAATATCTGCTGGTGGAGTGCTGAGCAGTACCCTGAGAGGGTCTGGTTTAGAGAGGAAGATTCCCACAGCCTCTGTGGTACTTCATGCCCACTGGGTGCCCGGGAAGGCTGTACCCAGACAGGCAGGCAGGGGAATGCTCAACCCCGACAGGCTGCGGGGGCATGCTCCGGTAAGGAGCAGGATCTGTTCTCATGGGAGAGAGAGGGGCAGAGCCGGGGGGGGAGACGGCAGAAGTGGGAGGGAGGCAGTCAGTTGGGGGTGTCAGTGACCGGGAGGAGCAGGGCCCGGCCGTGGGGCTCCCGCGGCAGCATTCAAAGCCCCTTTGCCAGTGGGTGTCACTGCAGGACAAGGAGCGTCCGGCGGCGGAGGGCGGCCGGGGTTTGGGGGTGAGGGGTGGTAGGGGGTTCGGGACCCTGCCACCGGATTCCACCTCCCGGGGCAGGGGGGAGCGGAGCAGGAGGTCCATGGTCGTGCCCCCCATGATGATCTCGGCCACGGGCTGGGGGCGGTGGGGAGCGGGGTCTGTGGTGGGGATGAATCGGAGGTGGCATCTCTGTGGGGGACACAGAGGGGCTCAGGGCAAAGGTGACCCTTCCCCAGGTGGGGGGCAGGTGCACGGGCAGTGGATGCCCTGTGTTCCCACCCAACCACCCACTCGAGCTGCAAGACTTGGCCATCTGGGGCATTTTGGGGCATGACTCTGCCCAGGATTTGGGGTGCAGTGAGGCAGCTCTGTCACCTACCAGCCCCACTGAACAGTGTCTTCTGGATGCACTTCCTCTTGTTGAAAAGCTGTTGCTTTTTGGGTCTCTTTACTGGCTTTCAAACCTGTTGTGAATCATCAGGTCTGTGTGGGCTTGGTTCCCATCATGTTCCTTTGCTAGCCCTTTTCCTCCTCTGCAGATGTCTCCTTGCCTGTGAACACCCCAAGGACCCAAGCAGTTGCTGCAGGTGGACACAGATGTGTGGCTGGACCGAGAGCTGGATGTAGCTCCCAGCAGGCAGCTGGGCAAGCCTCGTGCCATGCTTGGCTTTCTGACACTCACACACTCACAACCAGGGCCATTTTGAGCAGGACAGGTCGTTCAAGCCCAGCTTCCTCCCTCCCTGGGGAGGAGGGAAAGGTCTCTGGTTATAATCCAGGAGGAGGTGGATTAGAAGGGGTGCTGAGGCCATCCTGGGCTGAGGTCTCCAAGTGCCAACAGGGTGATGGATGTGAGAACTGAGAGCTAACACTGAATTTAAATACCTGCTGCAATCTGAGAGCAGTAGATATGAGGAGCAGGCAACACAGGAGTAATGAATTGCTCCTCTAGCAGGCTTGGAGATGCACAGTTCAAGCACTCACAGTTATTACCAAGTGGCATTTTCTTAAGGTGAAATGTCCTGTTGGGAGGAGATGGAATTTAAATGTGTTGGTACCTGCCTGAGCCTCTGCTGTCACCTGTTGGTGACCAAGCCAAGGTTTGAGTGCTGTGTTGAGTTGGTGGAGTTTGAGTTTGTTCAGCCACTGCTTGGAGAGGCTCAGCCCCGAGGGATGCCAGCAGCTATTTGAAGGTGAGCGTGGAAAGGGCTGAAGCCATCTTCAAGGGAAGGCATCACACTGCGGTGAGGCCTCAACTTGGCAGCCTGCTTAAAGCAGCTGTTTGGATGCCCTCACACAGGGAAGAGCTTTGCTGAATCAGGCAATGATGGGAAGCTGCTTTGGCAAGGAAATGAGCAGGCCTGATGGATTGTGAGACATTACAGACTTGATATCGACTGGGGCAGGGCTGGGTTTAATATTTGCTCAGCACAGGCAGTGAAGGGGACTCCTGCATTCCCCCTAGTGTGGCCACTGCCCTGCTGCTGGTGTGACCACTGCCCTGCTGCTAGTGTGGCCACTGCCCTGCTCCTGGTGTGACCACTGCTCTGCTGCTGGTGTGACCACTGCCCTGCTGCTGGTGTGACCACTGCTCTGCTGCTGGTGTGACCACTGCCCTGCTGCTGGTGTGACCACTGCCCTGCTGCTGGTGTGACCACTGCTCTGCTGCTAGTGTGACCACTGCCCTGCTGCTGGTGTGACCACTGCCCTGCTTCTGGTGTGACCACTGCTCTGCTCCTGGTGTGGCCACTGCCCTGCTGCTAGTGTGACCACTGCCCTGCTGCTAGTGTGACCACTGCTCTGCTCCTGGTGTGACCACTGCTCTGCTCCTGGTGTGACCACTGCTCTGCTGCTAGTGTGACCACTGCCCTGCTGCTGGTGTGACCACTGCCCTGCTGCTGGTGTGACCACTGCCCTGCTCCTGGTGTGGCCACTGCTCTGCTGCTGGTGTGACCACTGCTCTGCTCCTGGTGTGACCACTGCCCTGCTGCTGGTGTGGCCACTGCCCTGCTCCTGGTGTGACCACTGCCCTGCTGCTGGTGTGACCACTGCCCTGCTGCTGGTGTGACCACTGCCCTGCTGCTGGTGTGACCACTGCTCTGCTGCTAGTGTGACCACTGCCCTGCTGCTGGTGTGACCACTGCCCTGCTCCTGGTGTGACCACTGCTCTGCTGCTGGTGTGACCACTGCTCTGCTCCTGGTGTGACCACTGCCCTGCTGCTGGTGTGGCCACTGCCCTGCTCCTGGTGTGACCACTGCCCTGCTGCTGGTGTGACCACTGCCCTGCTTCTGGTGTGACCACTGCTCTGCTGCTAGTGTGACCACTGCTCTGCTCCTGGTGTGGCCACTGCCCTGCTGCTAGTGTGACCACTGCCCTGCTGCTGGTGTGACCACTGCCCTGCTGCTAGTGTGACCACTGCTCTGCTCCTGGTGTGACCACTGCTCTGCTGCTGGTGTGACCACTGCCCTGCTGCTGGTGTGGCCACTGCCCTGCTGCTGATGTGGGTGTCAGACCTTCAGTGCAGTGAGAATCATGGTGGTCAGGCTGGGTGAGGTGGTGCACATCTAACACAAAGCAATGAGCAGGCTGGCAGAGAGAGTCATTCTTGACCTGTTTTATGATTTATTTGGTTATATCTACATCAACATGGCAATTGAAACCCAGAGTGATGGCCTGTGGCCATTGCAGGGTCTGGGGGCTGTCGTGCCCAGCACAGTGCTGTGGTCCTCACTGCCTGGATGCTGTGGGGAAGAGGACAACGTATCACCTCTCAGTGGGAGGCACTGGCTGCCTTTTTATGAGCATCACGGACTGGAAAAGTGCTGAGATGAGGCCCAACCTGCAAGGATAGGAGCAGACAGAGGGGTGGTTACAAGCAGCTGGAGAAAATGGGTGGCAGCACAGAGAAGAGCCTGCAGGGATTTGCCTGTTTGTGAGATGTTGCTGCAGGTGAAGTTAAACATTTAACTTGCTTGAAATGAGGACTCGTTTTCTGACTGACTTCAGGAGATGTGTGTGGATGTCTTCATGTATGGAATGGGCTTACCAGAGGGGCCCAGGGGCTCTACCTGCCCCAGCACCATCCTTGTGCCATCCATCTGCCTAGTGTGGGTGTATGGAGCTGCTTCCTGCTTCCCCTGCCTGCTCAGGCTGGCTGAGTGTCAGGGTTTGCATGTGAAGCCACAGCAGTCCCTGCCCTGGAAAGCTTGCAGTGATCTCATTCCTCAATGCAAACAAAGCCTTGATCCAGGGAAAGGTATTCTGGTGCTTAAATAGGCATCTGAATCTTTAACTCCAGACAGTTGTTTCTGGCTGATTGGGCTTTTACAGGAGCAGCAGCAGTGACATAATCCCTCTGCACCAGGAAAAGATGTGGGAGGCAGGACCAAGGGCTGCTAAAGTAGGTGAGTAACCCCTGGAGCTGGCAGGGAAAATCCTGAGCTGGGCTAATTTCAGCCTGCCATTGAAGATGGAGGAGTTGTTCCCTCAGAGCTGGAATTGTTAGGAAAACCCAGTGCCTGCTGGTAAGGGACAGCTGAGCTGCTTCTCCTGAATGTGCCTCTTGAAGAGTCCCATGGAGGCTGTAAGGATGCTGAGGGGCCTGGAGCATCTCTGTGAGGAGGAAAGGCTGAGAGCCCTGGGGCTGGTGAGCCTAAAGAGCAGTCCCAGAGGGGATCTGAGCAATGCTCAGCAAGAGGTAGAGAGTGGGAGGCAAGAGGATGGAGCCAGACTCTTCTCAGTAGTGCCCAGTGGCTGGGGGCAATGGGCATGACCTGGATCACAGGAGGTTCCATCTGAAAGTTCTTCAGTGTGAGAACTTCCAACCCCCCTGGCCATTGTGATCCTGGGCAAGCTGCTGTGGGCAACCCTGCTTTAGCAGGCAGGTTGGACTGGATGATCTCCAGAGGTCCTTTCCAACCTCTCCATTCTGATGTTCCCCATCAGCCCTTGCTCACCAGTGCTGAGAACTGAGCAGAGGGATATTTGTGCCTGGGCTTGGGCTGAAGCTGCAGAGGAGCAAACAGCAGCTTGGTGAGAAATGTCCTACTGTCACAACTGGCAGTAATTGAAGTTAGCAGAGCCTTGATAAAGTTGAGGGATGCCAGCTTTTGTCCTCAGCATGAGTAAGTGGGAAGCACCAGGTGTAGGACAGGGCCAAGTGCTAGTTTAAAGGCTGAGAAACCCTCTCTTAACAAGAGCCAGTAATTAGAGTCAAGATAAGGGTGCCCTTGGGTCAAAGGTCTTCCTATGATGGAGCTTGGTGTTGAGGAGTCAATGCCAGTGATAAATCCTCTGCTCTGATTCTTCTAATTCATATTTTAAATGAAGAACCAAAAGGTACCTCCTCCAGAGACAGCTGATGATCTTTAGCATCGCTCTGAGGTTTTTGTGTGCCAGGATTTTGGCTGAGTTCTGGTTTTGGAGCATTGGCTGTAGCAGGAGAGGACTAGAGTTTGGAGGCACTACCTTGGTGGCTTTCCTTGCAGGGTGATGGAGCTGCAGTGGGTTTCAGCTGCTGATCAGAAGCTATGTTCTGCTCTTGTTCATTGCATTTGTTACTGACAGACTAAACCCTGCAGGACACTTGCAGCTGGGATTTGTAATGTCAGAACTTGCTTCAAAGAATTAGAGGGGCATTGAAACCCCCTCACCACTCTTCAAAGTACATTTGGGGGTAATTTTCATTTGGGTTCCTCAGCTGTGATCATGTCAACAACCACTTCTCAAGTGTTAGTAGCACCACCTGAGTGGTGAGAGCAGAAGCAGGTGTGTTCTGAGGAGCTAATAAATTTCCTGTGTGAGACAGGAAGGCTTTGCTGGTCCAGGGCAGGCACAGCTCCCCTGGTGGCATCTGAGCAGGTACCCCAGAGGTCAACCAAGGTTTTGTGAGTGCTGATGGGCTTGTTGAGGTGGGTGCTGGGGTGTGGGTGCTGTAGCTGCTGGGTACTTGAGAGCCTGGATCCTTCCAGGGCAGGAGGAGAGCCTGGTGCTGTTCACCTGCTTTTCAGCCTTTTCATGGGCTCCTTCTCAACACCTCCTACAAACCATCACAAACCATTTTATCCATCCATGATAACTCAAACCTCCCCCTAGGAGCCCAGCTGGGGTATTTTTTTGCCAGGAGGTGAGGATGGACTAAACCCCGGTGCTGTGTCTGTAGGTGTTTTTCCAGGGGGTGAGAAGGGAACAAACCCCAGTGCTGTGTCTGTAGGTGTTTTTCCAGGGGGTGAGGAGGGAACAAACCCCAGTGCTGTGTCTGTAGGTGTTTTTCCAGGGGGTGAGGAGGGAACAAACCCCAATGCTGTTTCTGTAGGTGTTTTTTCCAGGAGGTGAGGAGGGAATAAACCCCAGTACTGTGGCTGTAGGTGTGTTTTCCAGGGGGTGAGGAGGGACTAAACCCCAGTGCTGTGGCTGTAGGTGTTTTTTTCCAGGGGGTGAGGAGGGACTAAACCCCAGTGCCGTGCCTGTAGGTGTTTTTTTCCAGGGGGTGAGGAGGGACTAAACCCCAGTGCCATGCCTGTAGGTGTTTTTTTCCAGGGGGTGAGGAGGGACTAAACCCCAGTGCCATGCCTGTAGGTGTTTTTTTCCAGGGGGTGAGGAGGGACTAAACCCCAGTGCCATGCCTGTAGGTGTTTTTTTCCGGGGGTGAGGATGGACTAAACCCCAGTGTCGTGTTTGTAGCTATTTTTCCGGGTGAGGAGGAGGGAATAAACCCCAGAGCCGGGCAGGGTGCAGCCAGGGCTGCAGGTCTCAAGGAGCATCCCCACGCCGGCTCCCGGGCTCGCTGGCATCGAGATGCAAATGATGTCGGCGAAGCCACGGCTTGTAAAGCTTGACAGAAAATAATGAGAAACACTAAATCTTTTATAAGGTCAACACTCAAGCAGCTGTCAAACAAGAAAAGAATTTAGCGAAAGATCCACACACACACACACGAAAAAAAAAAAACACCCAACTTCCATCGCCTCATTAAATCCAACAGGGCCGGGGCCCGGCGTGGGGAAGGAGGCACCGGGGCGCCTCCGTTTTGTGTCAGTAATTTGCGGCGGAGGAAGGGCGAAGATGAACCAAGCCGACGCCGAAGGGGCCTTGGGGGAGGCTGGGGAATCGTTAGTGCGCCAGGAGCGGCCTCGGCTCCTAATTGGAAGCATTGGGCATTATCAACGGAGGATTTGCCTCGGCTCCCTGACAGCTCTCTAGGCCTGGAATGATAGCCCACTTGTCAGTGTAAAAGACCATTAAAAACAAACCATTTTGATTTAATTGGAGGCGGTGTGCTGGGGGGCCCAGGTGAGCTGCTTCATCAGCCCGTGTTGGCTGCTGATGCCTTTTTCCCCCTGTATTGATGGCTTGGGTTTGGTTTTCTTTTTTTATTCTTATTATTTTTTTTTCTTATTACTTTTTTCTTTCCCTCCTCCCCTTCAAAAACTGTCTAGGAAAGAGAAAGAGGTGCTGAAAGATCCTTCAGAGCCGTGCTGAGAGTGGCTTTCAATAGGGTTGTCAACAAATGGCATGACAAGTTGGGGAGAGAGAGGCACAGGTGCTTTTAAAACAGACATTACCCTGGCCAAGATGAGCTGCACTCTGAGGTGCCTGCTGGATGATGAGGGTTGCAATTCCTGGGGCTTTTCCTACCAGTCATGGCTTTAACTGGATGTTAAATGGATGTTGCTGCCAGGCATGTCTTTAGCTGGTTTAATAAATGGGGTTGGTGTCTATCACCTCAGTTTTTCTAATTCTGAGAAGCACAGGATCACAGAAGGGTAGGGGTTGGAAGTGATCTCTGAAGATCAAGTCCAAACCCCCTGCCAGAGCAGGGTCACCTATAGCAGGTTGCCCAGGATCACAATGTCCAGACAGGTTTTGAAAGTCTCCAAGGAGCAGGGATGGCAGAGGCAGGACCTCCAAGAGGGGAGGGCTTCAGAGAGCTGCCTCTGTTGTAGGGGAGGAGGAACTTGGTGGGAGAAAGAGGAAACAAGGGAGAGGGAGTTGGGAGGATAGAGAATAATGGCAGGTGGGAAGAGAGATGGAAGGATACATCCAGACAGGCCTTGAAGGTCTCCAGAGACAGACTCCACCACCTCTCTGGGCAGCCTGCTCCAGTGCTCTGCCACCCTCAAAGTAAAGAAGTTCCTTCTCCGGTTTAGATGGAACTTCCTATGCTCAAGTTGATGCCCATTATGTCTTGTCCTGTCACTGGGGACCACTGCCACTTGATCTGGGCTGTAATAGTGAGAATGAAGGAGAATTGACCCACTGGAGATGTAACCTAGTGTGTCCCCACCATGTCAGGTGTCCTGAAGTCAGTCCCAGAGCTGGCAGCTTTCGTGCTGACTTCATAGAACCATAGATTGGTGAGGGTTGAAAGGGACCTCTGGGGGTCACCTAGTCCAACCTCCCTGCTGATGTGTCTCTGAGATTTGAATCCTGAGCCTTTGCATGCCAAGCAAGAGTTTTACTTCAAATTAAGGTGTGTCTTGGTGAACAGCATCTCTGCAGAAGGCAGAACAGGTCCATGAAAGAAACCCCAAGTCCATTTAATATGCAGTTCTGTGGACTTATGTATGAAGCTGTAGGTAGCAGTGGCAGGTGCCCACCTGTGACCCAGCACAGCATGAGTGATGTTACTCTGTGGGGCTCCAAACACCCCAGATCTGTCCCTTCATGGGTGAATATCTCCAGAACAGGGGACACTGGCTATCACTCGTTTCTTGTGCTGCCTTTGGACACCAGGGCTTGGATGTACTGGTGAGGCCACACCTAGAATACTGGGGTCAGTTTTGGGTCCCTCAGGACACTGAGGAGCTGGAGCATGTCCAGAGAAGAGCAACAAAGCTGGGGAAGGGTCTGGGGAACAGGTCTGGTGAGGAGCAGCTGAGGGAGCTGGGGGTGTTTAGTCTGGAGGAGAAAAAGGAGGCTGAGAGGAGACCTCATTGCTCTCTGCAGCTCCCTGAAAGGAGGTTGAAGCCAGGTGGGTGTTGGTCTCATCTCCCTAGTATCAGGTGATAGAAGGAGAGGAAATGGCCTCAAATTGTACCAGGGGAGGGTTAGGTTGGAAAATGGGAACAATTTCTTTGCTGCAAGAGTGGTCAGGGATTGGAACAGGCTGCCCAGAGAGGTGGTGGAGTCCCCATCCCTGAAGATGTTCAAGAAACCTGGGGCCATGGCACTAGGGACCATGGTTTAGTGGCCATGGTGGTGTTGGGTTGAGTGTTGGACTTGATCTTGGAGGCCTTTGCCAACCAAAACAATTCAATGATTCTTCCATGAGCAAGTTAAACCTTTGGGATGGTAGGAAATCAACATGTAGAAGGTTATTTCAGCAGAGATTTTTTGGCTTTCCTGACAAGCCAACAGCACTACAGGAGCTGTGTTGTCAGTTCAGCTTCTCAGACAAAAAAAAAAAAAAAGAAAAGAAATAAAAATAGAGGTAAGGCATTAAAAAAAAAATACAGAACATTCCTGTTCCTGTGTGCTAAACCTCAACTGTTAATTCTGATGAAGGATCAGGCTGCCAGCAGATAATCAGATCCCTGGTGAGAATCAAATTCAGGAGCCCAGAATTTTCCGGCAAAGTTTCTTGTTGGGTTTATTTATTTATTTACTTCTCTTTCCCCATCCAGTGGGGATTCCTCTAATTACTTTCAGTGGAAATTTTACCTGACAGAGCTTTCCCAGGTAGTGCAAGGAGGATGTGGGGAGATGCTCAGGCGTTGACAGAGCCTTTGATTTTTGTGCCAGGTTGCAAATTAAGTCTTTTGCCAAAGGTACCTGAGCAGTTGCTCGTCAATTGCTTATCGCTTATTCATATCGCAGCTCGTTTCATCTGCTGGGGAAGGCAGCAAACAGTGACAAAAGTGGTGTCCAAACTTGCTGAATTCATCTTTTTTAGTGTTGTTTCCTCCTCTTCTTTGGGCCAGTAAGCAGAGTTGCCGACCCTGGAGGAGGTGAAGTTGCCAGCCTTGGAAGAGGCAAAGTCACTGACCCAGCAGGAAGCCAACCTGCTGTCCCTGGAGGTGTTGAAAAGATGCATGGAGGGAATGGGTTTAAGTTGGAAGAAGGTGGATTTAGATTGGAGATGAGGAAGAAATTCTGTGCAGTGAGGGTGCTGAGACACTGGAACTGGTTGCCCAGGGAGGTTGTGGATGCCACCTCCCTGGAGGTGTGCAAGGCCAGGTGGGATGAGGCCTTGAGCAAGCTGGGCTGGTTGGAGATGTCCCTGCCCATGGCACAGGGGTTGAAACTGGATGATCTTTACTGTCCCTTGTCCCTCCTTCCTGGATGCTGCTCATGGGAAGGAAGGGAAGAAGAGGGAAGGCAGAAAGAGGAGAAGAAAAGACTTGGGGAGGTTTGAGAGCCATGGCTGCGGGAGGAACCCAAGCACAGTCGTGGATGAAAGGTGAGGGAAAGCAGGAAGCAAAACACAGGCTGAAAAATGAATAGTGATGGCAAGGTCTGGGGTGAGAGGAGCTGCAAAGAGGAGGCTTGCCCCAGTATCTCGTGTGACTTCCACAAGCTGTTTAACAGCGATCGGTCATGTTCCCTGCCTGACACCAGCCGCCGCAGCAGCAGCTCTGTGCTGACAGGCAGCAGGGATAAATGATTACTGGCATATGCTAATCGGACAGTCCTAGGCAGGGCAGGAGAGGAATACATCAAGGTGGTGCAGAAAACATTTCTTGGTCAAAACTCTCCAACTTGTACAACCAAATTAGCTTCAGGAAGTCGCAAGATTTTGTCTTTGGTTTAAACCATGGTTAAAAATCAACAGCGTGGGGGGGAAAAAAAATCCCAACCCATCAGAACAAGGGCTGGGGTGGAGGGCTGAGAGGCTCTTTGCAGTGGGTTCTATCAATCAGAGAATCACTGAATGGTAGGGCTTGGAAGGGACCTCTGGAGATCCAATCCTGCGGCCAGAGCAGGATCAGTCAGGGCAGGTCACACAAGAACACATCCAGACAAGGCTTAAAACTCTCCAGAGAAGGAGACTCCACAACCTCTCTGGGAAGCCTGCTCCAGGGCTCCAGCACCCTCACATCAAAGAAGTTTTTCCTCATGTTGGGGTAGAACTTCCTGGGTGCCAGATATGCTTTTGGCCATGCAAACTCCCTGCAGGGTTGCAGTGCTTGCAGGCTTTCTGGTGTCTCCTCTCCATGCTGCATGCCCAACTCCTTTCCCTTCCTTCCTAAGACAGCCCCTAGCTCTTTGCTTGATGTTTCCCTGCAATTTACATCCCAAACAAAGCTGTCAGAATTCAAGCAAGTGTCCCAGAGCACAGCAGGATGTGTGGATGAATTCAGGGAGATGTTTAGATCTCATTGCTAGAACAAGAGATCTTCACCTTGTCTATTTTTTGGATCAGTTAAGGAGGACCCATCTGGAGCCTGCCTAGGCTCTATGCTCTGTTCCAGGGTGAATATTATCAGCCAGGTAGGTCAGCAACATCTCAAGAATGTAGGCTTTCTGGAAAGAGTCATAGAATTGTTTTGGTTGGAGAAGACCTCCAAGATTGAGTCCAACTTTCAACCCAGCACCACTCTGGCCATTAAACTATGTCCTAAAGTGCCATGGCCACAGATTTCTTGAACACCTCCAGGGGTGGAGACTCTACCACCTCCCTGGGCAGCCTGTTCCAATCCCTGACCTCTCTTGCAGCAAAGAAATTGTTCCTAATCTCCAGCCTAACCCTCCCCTGGCGAAACTTCAGGATATTTCTTCTTGTCCTATCACCTGATAGAACCTGAAAGTTCTAAATTTTGGGGTGGAAATGGTTCTTGAAACCTCTGGCATGGTTTGAATTGGTTATGGTGTGAGGTGACAAAATACCAGGCTGCCAAGATGCAGGTTTGAGTAGGGTAGTTGTGGGGCTACCAGTGGAGAGCAAAGGCCACCCCCCTGCTAACAAGGAGATATAAAAAAGATGCTCATCATCTCCTGAGCTCCTGAAGTGCACACAAGTTAGAAAAGAAGTCATTAAGCTCTTATCTGGGCAGCTGCTGCCTCTCTGCCAGGGCTTATGGCTGCAAAACATCCCACACTGAGGTCCCAAAGGAGTTGATGGCTGAACTCATCCACAGCAGGACCGTTTTTGAGGTGTGGGTCTCATGGAGCTCCAAGTTCAGATCCTTGTGTCTACCTTCCTTGTGTTCTAAGGGTGTGGGCAAGGTTAGGTGATGTACTTGAGTCCAGCCAGGTGCTCCCTACCTTCTCCAAACGGGGCAGGTGCCAGAAGGACTCCTCCTTTGCAGGCTCTGGCTCCCTCCTCAGCAGCGTGGTGCGGGTCTCACGTACTTTGTCTTTCTGTAACCAAAAGCGAAAAGGAAAGGGCTGGAAGGGCTGCCCAGAGACTGCCTCAGGCTGCTGTCACACTGGGCTGGAACAAGGCTAAAGGTCACTGTGGACTGATGATCACAAGTGGCTGATCTGGGTAGTTTTTCGTGCCCATGAATCTAATGCTGCTATCAAAACACACTGAGGAGAGCAAAACACCACCCAGGAGCAGCTGCCAGCTCTCAGGGTCTGCTTTAGCAGCATCCCAGGGACATGACTACTGCTGCAGGAAGCCCTGCCAAGCAAAGGGTTGGCACTAGCTGGAAAAGTCATTTCCATCACCCCCACCGTGGGGGAAAGTTTTCCTGACTGTCTGATGTGTGTTGCTCTCCTGATGAATTGCAGCTTAGAGATCTTGATAGTTCCAGCAAAGGCAGTGCAGGTCCCCTGTGGGATGGTTTGGCCCCCTGTGGGAAATCCTGAGGAATCTCTGCTCTGTGCTCCAGGATGTAGGTTTGTGCTGCTGGCAGGAATGGGTGTCTGCAGGCTTTGGGAACTTGCTGGAGGGAATTTAATGATTAAAGCCATCAGTCATTAACAGATAAGGTGGGGATGCACTTTCCAACACCCTAGGCTTGTGTATTCATAAAGTAGCTGCTAATTAAGACCACTCTATTCTTGCACTCCAACCATAAAGCATCGTTTGTGATGGCAGCAAGCCCATTGAAAGTGGTCATTACCATATTAACTCGACTCTTCTTTGAGCCATTAACTAATAAAACAGTCATTGGCTGCTTTTAAATGTTATTGCAGTACTGGGGTGCTGAACACTAACAACTGCTGAGGGTGCTGGTATCAACCACACCATGCCAGGAGCAGGGCTGGGGATGATTCTTTGAATGTTTGTTGGCTGGCTGGATGATCTCTAAGGTCCTTTCCAACTCAAGCAATTCCATGATTCTGTGATTCCATGACTCTCTGACTCCAAAATGTCATGAATCCATGACTCTACCCACTCTCAGAGGTAACCTGAGGAGAGCTAATGCTGTCCAGTGGACAGTCTGCAGAGCTCCTGGGGTGAGGATGGCACCCAAGATAATCTAAACCTGAATTCTTTGTGTTTTACTGTAGTGATGACATTAAAAAAAAAAGACCCAGAGCCTCCATTTGAATTGCTACTATGAGTTTGTGTGGGCACCTCATGACTAGAGGCATCCTGATGAGGACAGATCCTTGATGGTTGCTAGAAAGGTGTCTCTGTGGGACTGGTGTCCAAGCCTTTGAAAGGCCTTGGCCAAAGCACTACTGCCTTGGAGAGCTTTCTCAGCTTCTGTTTATATTTTCAGATAGAAAAAGACTTTAACAAGACCTCACCCTCCCTTTTATCTTTGGTGCTGTGATTTCACATCTGGGGTTCACTGCCAGAGCTGCTGGCTGAACCCAGACCCATCTTGGGTGGGAGGAGGCTCATCTTGGCTGGTGAAACCCAGCATCCTAACAGTCAGGGAGGAAGTTTTCCCAGCAAAAAGCTTTCCCCATGGCTGGGAGGGAGGAGCCCATCCATGGTGAGATAGGACAGCAGGGGGGTTCTGCCTGCTAGCAGTGGTGTGCACAGCAAGGGAAAGCTCTGCTGGGGTGTGATCACCTTTTTCTTTGCCACTCGCTGGGCTACTGTCAGGGCTCTCTGCTGTTCCATCCACAGCTCCTTGTATTTGTGTTGGAGGAGGTCAAAAATGGGAGTAGAAGGCCTGGAAAACATTGGAAAGAGAACAATATGATCTCCAGGGCTAACAGCTGTCTGCCTCCCCATGCTGATTTGTATCTCTGCTCCTGGAAAGTGTGGCTGCTGAGAGCATGAATAAACCTCCTCACTGGGAAAGGCTTCCTCTGCTAGAAAGGTTCATTTGCAGTTGATACACCACAGCCTGCACATGCTGGGGGGAACCTGGTGCACAGTTCTGTTAGGACATCCTCCAGAGCAGGCACAACTTCTGTCTTTGCACAACCTTTCACAGAGTCCATATCACCACCTCTGCTCAAGCAGAGGGAGGACCATGGAGCACCAAAGATTATAACTCAACCTTGGGCTGTGCTATGGCTCCAGGAGAGCACTTCCCAGTTGGTACCTGATGGTGTGTTATGAAAGCCCTGAATGGGACAAGGCCCAGAAGAAGAAAGCTGAGCTTTTGTGCTGCTACTCTGGAACACAGAGGAAAACCAGATAGGTTTGCTCCTTGAAACAGGGTACCAGGGAGCATCCTGGCCAGGAGGAGGCAGAGGAGCTACAGAGTACAGGAGAACAGTAAAAATTCAAAGCAGTTGTTTGTTGGCCAGCTCCTCTTGAGCTGCTCTGAGCTGGCATGAAATTGCCCAGCTTGTAGTAGAGCTCTAGCCTGCAAGTGTTGAGCCTTGCTCCTTGCAAGTGAGGATGCTCTAGCTTCATCAGGGAGGCAGACCTGGCAGTGAAAGCAGCAGCAGAGTTCTGGCCTTGGGGATAGCACATCACTTACTGCTATGGCCCTGCTGCCCTCCCTGCCCTGAAGCAAACACTTGAGGGTGATGGATAACCTTGACCTCAAGTTTTATTGGTCCTTGTCCATGCACATCTTGCTCAGGAGGGTCTTTTCCCATCTCAGCAGCAAGCAATGTGTGGAACCATCACCCCCTGCTCTGCTCCCACCTGTAGGCACTGCCTTCAGCTGCAGCTCCATAACAAAGGCAGAACTTTCCCTGCCTGTCTGGACCAACAGCAGGGTACTGGGACTCTGGGATGACTGCTGGACTACTTCTGGGCCACCAGCTCCACCAGAAGGTTGTTTCATGCAGTCTGTGTCACAGGGTGAGCTGGTGCTTGGTGGCTTTTGGCAGGAGTGTGTCCAAACTGGGTAGCAACCACGTTTTTAGCAGTCTGGAGAACCTCTGATGATCAGGGAGGGCCCTGGGAGCTTGTATGCAAATAGTAACTCTTCTGCTTCTTGTTCCTTCACCCCCGTGGTGACTTTTATTACTTAATTATTGCACACCACATGCTTCAAACCAGCCTAATCTATGGTGGTGTTTTCTAATGATACTAGATGTGCAAGCCAGCAATATCCATCCCGAGGGGGCATTCATATCAGAGGAGACATCCTTCCTCTTCCATAGATCACAGGCTGCAGGGCTTTGCAGAGCTTGGCTTACAAATCAGCTCTGCTGCTCCACAGCCTTGGTGCTCAGCGCCACCCTGACCTTTACCCTTTGTTGTGCCCTTTTCTCTCCCCTCCTTCCCTTCCAGTTTGGCATTTGATACTGATCAGAGCTGGAAAAAAAAGATTCTGAGAGGATAAGAGGTGGAAAGCTGTAGTCAAGTGGCTGATTGTGCTCATGGGTTTCCAGTCTCTTTGCATTGTGATGTTCCTCACCATGTGCTCCTGCCAGCCTTGCACATGGGCTCATTTCCTTGGCCTGGCCCTTTGCTCTCCAAGGCAAGAGCTTTCCTGGTGTGCAGGAGTAGCAGGGAGGGATGCAGGAAAACACAGAGCCTTTGTGTGTGGTGCTTGAGTAGTTCTTAATTGTGGTAGCTGAATGTGTTTTCACATCTCTATGGAGGTGACTTTTCCCATCTCCAGTGGCCCAGGCAGTTGGTGACTGATTAGTCCACAGCTGGCTTGTAAGTAAATGCTTGAAAGGACACGTTTGGGTTGATGCTCTTCAGAGATCCTTCCCTGCCGTGTGATTAATCGCATTTAAGTCCTGAACCAGCAAAATACAGACCCATGCCTGGGATGCTGCACGCATGAACTGCCTCTGAAATGGGTGGGAACGGCTCCTGTGCCGAGCTGTGGATCTGAGCTCTGCTGGGGCTCTAGGACGTGAGGCTTCTCCTGGCTTTTCCTGCCCCCTTTGAGGGAAACAGGGAGGAGGAGCAGGGGATATCAGGTGACACTTCCCCACCTAAGGTCGCAGGAGGCGTTTCAGCGAGGTGGCTTTTTCCCTGCAGGTCAAACTCTGTCCTGGGTGGGGTGGGTGGGGGGAATTTTGGCCTCAGTCTCGGTGCCACTTGGCGGTGTGACAAGCACTCACTTGCAGCTGGCCTTTGGGACGAGGTCCTCTCGCCTTAGTGTTACTTAGGGACAGGAACGAAGGATTTGTGTGTTCTGCTTCCTTTTGTCACCCTGCCCAGGTGCCTGAACTGGGAGGATTTGGTTCTTTATGGCCTGTGGCTGCTGTGGGGAGAGTGGGGGAAGCACCCACTGATAACACTTCCCAGGGATTAAAATCCACCTCCTCCAGAGGAGCTCAGATCTCCTTGGTTTTGGCACCAGTGCCCCTGCCACAGAAAAAGGAAGGGGAAGAAGTTCTGATAGGATGTGACAAATTATTTATAATTGTGGAAGAAGAAGAAGAAAAAATATTAATGAAAGAATCAGCTGCTTCCTTTTATAGTCAAATAGTTGGAGCCACTTCTGGTGCTTGACAATTCCTAAATATTTTAGAATTTATCTGTGCACACTTTCAGAACTATTATCCCTCCAGCAGTCTCTTTAATAGGCTCTCTCTCTAATTTACTTTCAAGAGGCAGGGTACAGACCTATTTTCCAACTGCAGTGACAAGCTCCTGCTAACTTGGTTATACAATGTGGTGCTGCCAGCCTGCCAGAGAGCCCCTGCAAAAGGAGCTGCAGCCTCCTAATAGGATGTTTGGCTGCCAAAACAGCCTTAAAAAAATAAGTATAATAAAGTATTAACAATATTAAAATAAACCAGTGTAGGCCTTAAATGAGCTACAAACCAGTTAAATCTATTTTATTCAGCATGAGCCTTCAGTGCTTTTGCAGCTGATACCTCAGAGCTGGGATTTATCTGAAATGAAGGCACCAGGGACGTGCAAGAGAAATGGTAATTATCATTTGCAAACATTAGGCTGACACCTTCTTCTTCTTCTTCTTTTTTTTTTTTTGGTGTGTATAAATTCTGACAGCTGTGATGTGTGCCCTGCCAAATACTGCTCCAGCAGCTTGGGATGGGCTCCCTTTCTGGCAGCTCCTCGTCAGAGCCAGCAGCTCATTAAAACTTTGGAGGGAGAGGAGTTGCCGAAAACGGGGGAGAGGCATCAGAAGCGTCTGAGGGGGGAGGCTTTTGGTTACAGGCTCGTGGAAAGGTGTTTGAGAAGGGAGCCTTGGGTCTGACAAACTGGAATTTTAGTACTCCTCTCCCTTCACAGTGGGGCAAAATAATTGGTCATCAGTGACTACTAATTTGGTTTAGTAGCCAGAGGCAGTTTTTTTTTTTTCCTTCCTGGAAAATCAATGACAGAGCTGAGGTCTGTTCAACGTTGATTCAGCTCAAGATGGGTCCTCATTTAGCTCTTGATGCTTCTTCCACTGGAGACAGCTGTTTTGTTAAAATGAAATTAAAATCTGTCCATAATGCTCAGCTGAGGGAGAGGTACCCGTCAATGCCACGCTGCTCTTGAGGTTTTGAGGTTGTCAGGCTCCCCTCAAACTTCTTTTCAAAGGTTTTAGACATCAGCTGCACCAAAAAGAAAGAGGAATATAAAAAAGGTTCTTGGCAAAAGTGGATGCAAAGAGGCTCAGGAAGGGGCTTTGCACTGGCTTTGAAGTGTGCAAAGTTGTGCTGCAAAACTTGACTTCTGATTGCCTGTTTCTTGTCTCATTCAAAACATTCCTTGTAAATATTTTAACAGCAACTCCAGCCCTTGGGTTTATTTTCTTGCTGGCTCTCTGGTAACCAGAGCATCCTTCCTACTGCTGCTCAGGATGGCTGTGATGGGGGGAGTGGAGCAGGGGACACTTGCTCAGGCATTGGTTCCCCACGTGGCTGCACAGCTCTTTGGGTTGCACAAGAAAACCCAGCCCTGGTCTGATTTCAGCAGCAGCTTTGTGGCAGCAGGACCTGGCCCTGCATGAATGTTCTGCAACAGATAAATCAGATAATGGAACTATTTTGCAGTCCTGATATCAGAACTCTGTTGTTTATCCTGAACATTTCACTGCTTCTTGAAAGGTCAATGAGGTTTCAGTGGGGTTTAGTCTTTGCTGGTGCCCTTCCACCTGAGATGATGAGCTTCTGCTGCACAGCCAGGATCTGGTTTTGGGGTCCTTAGAGGAGACAGCTGCAGGGGCCATCACCTTTGTATTCCTCTCTGGTGTACTTTATGATGGGAATTGTCTTGTGATATGCAGGTCCATGCTGAGATCTTCCCCTGGCTCATGACCAGAGCGGTTGAAACTGGCTGGCATCAGCTTCTTGGGAATCAGTTTGGTCTCCAGCATCTCTGGAGTGGGGAGATTATCTTCAGCACATAAAGCACAAGCTGGGGTCAGTGATCTGGCTTGGGACATTGAGTTGCCACCAAGGCAGGCAGCAACAGGACATTAATCATAGAATGGCTTGAGTTGGAAGGGACCTTAAAGATCATCTAGTTCCAACCCTTCCCACAGCCCAGGTTGCTCTAAGCCTCATCCAGCCTAGTCTTAAACACTTCCAGGGATGAGAGATGTCCACAACCTGTTCCAGTGTCTCATCACCCTCACAGGAAAGAACTTCTTCCTAATACCCAATCTTAATCTACCCTGCTCTAGTTTCAAACCATTGCCCCTTGTCCTGTCACCACAGGCCCTTATGTTCAGGTCCTTCTGTCCTGGAAGGGAGCTGGTAGCCCAGAAAAACTCTGATTGCATCTCCTTGTGCTGCTCTGGCACCTCCCTCCCTCCCTCCTTACCGATGGGCTGGAGCTAGCAATCTATCTACCATTAATTTGTCTCTGTGTAGCCCAGCAGGAACCTGGGGTATGATTACAGCTCTGGCCCTTGTGTGAGAGCCAGCACGGCCCCAGCATCCCCCTGCAAAACTGCCTGGCTCTGCCTTGCCTTAATTGTTCCCTTTTGGCCAGTGGACCTGTCTCTTCTAACAAGGGCAGTGAGGAGGACCGAGGTAATTGAAGCACTTAGCCACCCTCCCCAGCATCGCCTCCTGCAGCTAATTGGGAAAGAGGGCCCAGGGCTCAGCCTTATTTCTTTTAATTGTTTGTGGGTTTTGCATAAGGCTGAATGGCAGAAGAGGGATGAGCAGTTAGTGGTGGATTCTTGACTCGGAAATTCGTCTAAAAGGTCACTTACAATTTGTTAAAAGGCTTTTTGGGGGAGCGAATTCAATTAGCGGCTGCTTGTCGGGGGTGGAGAGACGGCAAAGCCAGCAAGGAGCCCAGCTAAAGGCTCTTCATTTTCCTAAAGCTCGGGGGCTGTATGGTGAAGTTAGAGGCCTCTTACAGCTTTATGGTCCTCTAAATAGGTCCTGGCAATAAACCCATGGAGAGACCTGAAAGATCATTTTTAAATGATCTCCACTTGTCCTCACTTTCCATTAACCACTGAGGAAAACAACAAAAGAAAAATCGGTAGAAAACACTCAGGGACCAATTTTTTTTATTTATTTTTTGGGGGGAGGTGTGTTTGGTTTTTTTTTTTTGTCTTTTTTTTTTTTTTTTTAATCCTCCCCCTCCCAGCCTTTGGGCTGGTAAAACTCTCTGTTGACACAGTGAATCTTCCACCCATGCAGCAGCTGCAGGAGCTGTGCTATCAAAGGCCTGAATTTTCCAAAGCTGTTTTTACAATCCCTTGTAATTTGGCTGAGGAAATAACAATATAAATGATTTTCACTGTGGGCAGTGGCTGCTTCTAAGTGTCAGAGGATCTGTTATTTTGCTCAGAGGGCTCGTATGTAGAGGACAGTAAAAAGAATAAAATCCATTGTAAACATGCACTTTACAAGATTTATCAGGTGCTCATAGCTGTGCTTAGGAGCATACATGGCTGCAACAGCACCAATTTGCTTTACTATTCCCTGCCAGGCCAGGAGTGAGATGTCTACTTGTGACAGTCTTGCAGTGGAGATGCCAAACCAGCTCTTAGCCATCAAATCACTGCCTTTACAAGCTGGGATTTGGGCATTAAAGTCAGGCTGGGTTGTTTTTGTTGGTGTCTTTTTTTTTTTTTTTTTTTTTTTTTTTTTGAGGGGGGGGTTGGAGATACCTTTTGGTTGACTTTAATTGAAGGTTATGGTTTGATGGCCATGGTGGGCTTAGGTTGATAAATCTCAGCTCTGTGACTGATGTGCAGGACCTGAATGCTCTGCAGACCATGGTTTATTTTCCTAGAACCATAGAATTGTTTTGTTTGGAAAAGGTCTCCAAGATCACCAAGTTCAACCTTCAACCATGACCATTAAACCACGTCCCAAAGTGCCATGGCCACACATTTCTTGACCACCTTGAACTGCTTTCTCTTAAGCCAAGAGCCTGAAGTAGAAGACCTCTAAGATCATTGAGTCAACCATCAACCCAATACCACCATGGCCATTAAACCATGTCCCCAAAAGTCATGTCCACAGGTTTCTTGACCACCTTGGATTGTTTTCTCTTAAGCCAGGAGCCTGAACTAGTCAACAACTGTTAGAACTCCAGTAGGTAGCCACACCAAAGCAGAACCTGCACCTTTGTGGTGCATTCAGGGATTTGTGAGGAGGTCTTTCTGGCCAGGCATGTGGCAGCAGGATCCAGGCAGGTGTAGCTGGGAGCTCAGCAGCAGCTGATGTTCGCACAGTGATGGGAACAGGTACCCAGCCTGGAATGTCTCCAGTTGAAGGGAATTATTCTTGAAATAGAAATTCTTCTCTTAGCAGTGTGAGGCTGGTGGCAGAGGCGGCCTTTCATGGTGGGACTGGATGGGATGTGTAATTACCTGAGCTGGTGGAGTTATCTTTTCTAACTCTTGCATTTTTTTTTCTGGTGCCTTCAGCCTGACAGTGATGGCAGCCACTGTGTCCTGTCTTTCCATTCTGTTTTGTCAGAGCTCAGCTATATTTCCTACAGCTTTTGTTTGCCCCAATCTTTTTGGATCTTTGTGGCTTTGCATCCTCTCTTTGTTTGGCTTCCAGTGAGTAGATGTGGGCTTGCTGTAACCTTCACCTTTCTCCAGGATGGTGACTCCACCACCTCCCTGGGCTGCCTGTTCCAAGCCCTGACCCCTCTTTCAGTGAAGGAATTTTTCTTAATGTCCAACCTAAGCCTCCCCTGGCACAACTTCAGGCCATTTCCTCTCTTTCTATCACCTGATACTAGGGAGAAGAGACCAACCCCACCTCACTCCAACCTCCTTTCAGGGAGCAATGAGGTCTTCCTTCAGCCCCCTTTTCTTCAGACTAAGCAACCCCAGCCCTGTTCTCCAGACCCTTCACCAGTTTTTCCCTTCTCTGGACATGCTCCAGCCCCTCAATGCCCTTCTTGGACTGAGGGGCCCAAAACTGACCCCAGTATTCCAGGTGCTGGAGTAGCTTTTGTTTTTCCCCAGGGCCATGTATTAGTGACCTGAACTGCTCTTTAAATGTCTCCAAAACAAACCTACACTTTGGCAAAGAGATGCTGGGAATATCTCAGCACCTTTTTTTCTGCTTGTGGACAAGCTTCAGGGATCCTTTGGGTGGAAAGGCCACTTTCAGAGCAGAAGGCATGAGCACTGAAACCTCCTTTCCCAGGGAAGGTGAAAGATAAGGACAGAGCAGTCAGCTAAGCCAGGAAGCTCCAGGCATGGCCAAGGTAAGAGCTAAGCTGCTAAAGGCCAGTGAGACAATTGTCAGTGGAGCTCTAGGACCATTGTAAATGATACAAAGGGAAGAGTTGGTGCTGGACAACTGGTCCTTGGCCAACTGTACCAGTTTGAAGGGAGACTGTGGTGGTGAAATGCTTTAGAGAGGTGAGTTTGCTGCAGGAGCATGGTGAAAGCAGCTGCCCAAGGATTAAGACCAGTTTGGGAGCATGGGAGGTGGAAGGATGGGAGGAGATGAAGTTAGGAGGAAAATGGGATGCAAAATTCAGGAAAGGGATGGCTGAAGTGAGGGCAGACGGTGAGGGGGGACCTGGCAGGAGCCATGGGGATGACAGAGTGCCAGGGAAATCCTGCCAGCACACCCAAGGTCAGCCCAACCTACAGGCCAACTGCCAAGTGGATGGCAGCACGTGGGAGGCAGGGTTCTGGCCAGGCAGGGTTTGAAGGAGGTACAGGTGTAGCACGGCTGTGCTGTCCTTGCCTCGGGAATGTGCTCTGGGACACACTGTGCTGAGCTGGGAAACCTGCACTGCCAAGAGGAGGAGGGAAATCATCTCTCTGCAAGCAGCCTGTGGACCTGGTGCTTAGGAACATGGTTTAGTTTTGACCGTTCAGTGCTGGGTCGAGGGCTGGACTGGAGGGGCTTGGACCTCTCTTCCAGCCAGATGTGTTCTGTGATTCTGTGACTTGCTGGCCCCGAAGCTCTTTTCCACCCATGGTGGTTCTGTGGCTCTGTCAGCCCAGCTCCTGCACTCGGTGGGCAGTGCAAACTGTGGCTGGCACAAGGCAGCTCCTGCAGAGACCAGAGGCTGGAGCATGGATTGGGGAGAGCCTGACTGGAGGATGCCCCATGGGGGCAGCGGGGACCCCACCACCTCCTTGTTACTGCTGACCTTGGCATGAGCACTGCCTGCTGATGGATCGGCTCTGGGGCTGGACAAGCCCCTGGGGACCCACTGAATTATCTGTTATTGTCCCACCAGTGCCTCCCCTGACCCCTCCCAGCTCTGAATGCCACAGGCATCAGGGAGGGAATAAATCTCTGTCTGATGCTGAGAGAGAGGAGGGAACGGGAGCAGGAAAAAGGAGAGATGAAAAATGTCCTTTTTATGACTCTGCCAACAAAGCTTGGCCACATGATCCACAGTGAACAGCTCTGGGAACAGGGAGGGAGAAGCAGCTCTGCCTTTTTTGCTGATTCCCTCTCCTCTGGAAGGTGTCCCCAGGGAATTGGTGGAAGGCTATGTGTGACCTTTGAAGGAAAATATCCCAGGAAAAAGGATATTCCAGTGTGAGATGCTCCACACAGCACACATCCACCATGGATGGAGAGCAGAGGTAGAAGAGATCTGCTGGGCTAGAGAGAGCAGCAGGGCCAGGGTGTGATTAATAAGGCACTGATAGCAGGCACAGCATTTGTGTGTGTCTCTGGTTGGCATCAGCCAGGAGGAGCTCCTGCTTGTGAGCCTGGGGAGATCTCCTGACCTTGGTGTCTTTAGGAGACAGAAGTCTCCAGCAGTGCAGCCCTGGGTCTGTACATCTGTTGGCAGGACTTGAGAAGCCTTCTCAAGGTTACCCACTGGCAGCTGCCAGACCACAAGCAGGTTCTTGTGGTGGTCATTGATTGCTGTTTGAGCCTCTTAACCCCTGTGCTGCAGCTCCTAGGGAGGCAGCACAGCCCCAAGGCTGCGTGCTGGCACCAGCTGCAATTCCAGCCGTGTGGAATTGCTGCAGCAGGGCTGTGGGTGCAGACTGTGAGGGTTTGCATTGGAGTTCTGGATGTTGGCTCAGAGCATCACCATCATGAACCTTATTTGCTTCCTGTGTCAAGATGAAATTAAAAATGCATTTTCCTGTGGAGCCAGGTGGGGATGTTTACCTGTTCTGATCCAGCCAGCTTCAGTGAGCATTCCTTGCTTTGGGGTATTCTGCAGGTGTAAGGTGGTCAGGGATTGGAACAGGCTGCCCAGGGAGGTGGTGGCCTTATCCCCCCTGGAAGTGTTCAGGAAAGCTGTGGCCATGGCACTTGGGGACATGGTTTAATGGCCATGGTGGTGTTGGGTTGGTGGTTGGATGATCTTAGGGAGCTTTTCCCTCTGAAACCACTCTATGATCAGGCAGCGTGGTTCCAGTGGACCTTTGTTCTCTGCTTTTCTCGGCTGCACCCTCTGTGCTGTGCCTTGGGCTAGGAAATGATGTGCAGGTTGTGCTCTTGTTGAAAGACTTCACTGCACCTGAGGTGTTCATCAGAGATGGTTGGATCTGGTCTTGCAGGTCTTGTCCAACTCAGACAATTCTATGGTTCTATGTCTAAGGGTCAGCAGCAGCACAAGGGCAATGGGCACAAACTGGAGTCCAGGAGGAGAAACTTCTTTGGTGTGAGGGTGCTGGAGCCCTGGGGCAGGCTGCCCAGAGAGGTTGTGGAGTCTCCTCTGTGGAGATTCCAATCTCCCCTGGCTACTGCGCTCCTGGGCAAGCTGCTGTGGGTGCCCTGCTTCAGCAGGGGGGTTGGACTGGATGATGTCCAGGGGTCCCTTCCAACCCTTACATGCTGGAATTCTGTGAAGTGCTTGGAGTCATGGAAAAAGACCTCAGGTCACCATTCCCTCCTTTTGCCCCCAGAGAAGTGTCTTAGCTGTGATGCCTTCCAACCAGCAGCACCAAACCCAATTGTGCAGGGCTTGGGCTGTGACAGCAGGAGCAGCTAAAATCCCTTCAGAACCAAACCATTTTTTGAAGAGAGCAGATCTGGAACCTGGTCAGCTGTGAGCAGGGACGGGCTTGGGGCTGGGGAGAGCTCAGCAGGGCTGGTGTCTGAAGCTGAGCAGTCATGGCCAAGTGTGTTAAGTTCCCACTTTTTACTGCACTGGCTGTAACAACTCCTTGGTGAGCTCAGTAATTTGATTTTGTCTGTTTTATGCTTTTTAAAGGGAAGGGATAAATACAATCAGCCTCCACAAGGGGTGGCTATTAAGGAAGCAGGCAAGTTGTGCAACCAGAACTTTAAATCAAAACCAATTCTGCTGGGGTGGGGTCTGCAGCTTTGCCTTAAAACCTGTGAAACCTGCCTAGATGTATTTATTTATTTAGAGGCAGCCATTTAACCCCTATTTATGAAGAAATAAAGCAAAATTGATGCTGGTTTTTTTTTTTTTTGGCCTGCATTGGGGGCTCCTTTTGCCACCTAAAAGCCCTTTTTGCCTGCAATTTGCAGAGCAGCCCTGTCACCTCACTGAGGGCTGCTGCTGATAAAGATAAAGCTTTATAGCTGGGGCATTTGCAGCTAACAGCAAGCTAATGCTGCATTTTCATTTGGCTGCAATTAATGTTAATGTCTGCTACGAAAATTGTCATTAAATACCATTTTAAAATCCATTCAATTTGCATATGCAAAGCCCATTTAGTATCATGGAAAATCCAGGCTGCTGTTCATCATGTCTTTGCTCTGGAATTTGTGGCTGTTGTTTGGTTTGGTTTTGTTGGTGTTTGGTGTTTTGTTTTTTTTTTTTTTTTTTTTTCCTCACAGTGATTATTACTCAGCTCTTCAAATGAAATCTAATGTCTGGGCCAGACCTGCACACAGCTAGAAAATCCTCTGTGCTCCAACAGCTGAGAGGTGTGGGAGATGGAGGTGTGAGGGTATCACAGTACAGTAGAGGTTGGACTGGACCTCTAGAGATCATTGGGTCCAACCCCCTGCCAAAGCAGCATCACCCAGGGCAGTCTGCACGGGAATGCATCCAGGTGGGTTTGGAAAGCCTCCAGAGAAGGAGACTCCACAACCCCCCTGGGCAGCCTGCTCCAGGGCTCTGTCACCCTCACTGTAAAGAAGTTTCTCCTCATGTTGAGCTGA
This sequence comes from Indicator indicator, assembly GCF_027791375.1. Classification (NCBI taxonomy): domain Eukaryota; kingdom Metazoa; phylum Chordata; class Aves; order Piciformes; family Indicatoridae; genus Indicator; species Indicator indicator. The sequence continues at coordinate 11,908,800 of NC_072037.1, forward strand.
AATCTTCTCTGTTCAAGTTTGAACTCATTGTTCCCTGTCTGATCACTGTGCACCACCCAAAAGAGCCTGGCCCCCTCCACTTGACCCCTACCCCTCAGATATCAGTAGACATTGATCAGATCCCTCTCAGTGTCCTCTTCGCCACACTAAACAGCCCCAGGGCTCTCAGTCTCTCTTCACAGGGGAGATGCTCAAGTCCCCTAAGCATCCTTGTGGCTCTCTGTTGGATTCTGTCCATGTCTCTCTTGAACTGGGGAGCCTAAAACTGGACCCAGCACTGCAGGTGTGGTCTCAGCAGGGCAGAGCAGAGGGGGAGAAGACCCTCTGTAGTGCTGCTGGCCACCCTCTGTAGTGCTGCTGGCCACCCTCTGTAGTGCTGCTGGCCACCCTCTGTAGTGCTGCTGGCCACCCTCTGTAGTGCTGCTGGCCACCCTCTGTAGTGCTGCTGGCCACCCTCTGTAGTGCTGCACCCCAGGACAGGGGCAGGGCAGGACAACCTTATTCTGAGAAGGGCCCCAAGCCTTCCCCCTTACCGTGGTGGGATGCCAAAGGTGAAGGCTGCAGGGAGCTTGGGGGAGCTCCTCTGCAGGTGGTTGTATTCCTCCTCCTTGCACCTCAGGTCCTTGGCCTTGTAGTAGAGATTGAAGTCCCTGGCAGTGGTGCAGCCAGCCCTGAGGGCACCACGGTTCATGGTGAGGAAGTCTCGAGGCATGTCCCGAGCTGAAGCTCTCCTGGGCTTGACTGTGTCCCAGCTGCCTATGGCTGGAAGGAAAGAGCAGAGGCAAGGGTCAGGTGTGGTGGGCAGCTCCTCTCTGGGAAGAGAGGCTCTGTGCACCTTGAGTGAGGACTTTGCACACATTCTGCCACAGCTTTGCTGTGGGGTGAGCTTTGTGTCTGCTCCTATTGCACTGGGTAGGGAACATCTCCCCGTCTGCCCTGGCTGGCTCAGCAGGTCTGATTTCCCAGGGGAGTTGTCCCTGGGAGCACAAAACAGGAGCTTTAACCAAGTTATGAACATGGCTGTGTGGATCTCCCTCTGCAGCTGCCATTCCCTTCTCTGCTTGGGCTCTCTGTGATCCTAGAGAAATTTCCAGTGTGACAAACTTTCCTGGTCACCAAGCAGTCTGGGTGAGATGAATGGAAGTGAGGGAGACCTGGGGTTCTTCACCTCCTGCTTGATGAGAAGGATTGAAGAGCACTAGGAAGGAGGGGGAGAGGCTTAGTGTCAGGGCTTGCTTGCAGTACTGTGTTTTGGTGGGGGTGTCATACCTTCAGGGACTCCTCCATCTGTTCTCTGGATGTACAGCCCATAGGCAAAATCCAAGGCTGGCAGTGTGTAGCAGTTTCTCTGGGGCTTCCCCACCTCTGGCTGCAGAAAAGAATTTACAGGAGAAGCATAAAGAACTTTCCTGCTAAGCTAAAGCCACTGACAACAACAATTAGTAACAGAGGATGGCCACAGGTACCAGGAGTGGATCTGGCTGCACTTGGCAGGGTTTGAATCTACTGCTTGGACACAAGCCACAGGAGATCTCCCAGCCATGAGACTTCACCAGAGCTGAAGCCTGAAGGATGCTGAATACACCTGAGCTATGAAGAGGTCTGGCTGTGCTAGGAAGGGGGATCCTGACCTAATACAAATGGACTCAAGTTCTTTTTGTTTGGTTAAGCCCTCCATGGGCTGGAATGTGCCCAGTTGTGGTGTCTGCTGGGGAGGCTGCAGCTGGGCTGAACGTTCCTCTGAGTTATTTCATTTCCAAGATCTGCATCCTCCCTAGAAAACTGATCTGAACCTCCCCAAACAGTCCTGTTGCCCCTCCTGCCTGGGAATATTCCAGAGGCAAGGCATGGTGCAGGGGGAGGGGAAAGAGGATGAAGAGGAGGGAGCAGAGCTGAGGGTTTATAGCACAGAAAAGGACTGGAGCTCAATAAATTCATTTATGTTTAGTTTCAAAATGAAGTGGTCCCCAGCCTGTGAGTGTCCCAGCCTGGTGGTGTCTGTGGGGATTAAGTGACCTCCCCTCACCCCTTTGTCTCTACCCTTCCATCTCCATGGTGAAGTCACTGCAGGATGTGTGTGTCTTGAAACCTTATTGCTGCTTGAAAGGGAGATGGTGGAGGAGGGAAGGGGTGAGAGCCTGGCAGCCTGGGGCTGTGCAGTCCTGCTAGGGGAAGCTGGAGCAGGGTCAGGAATTGGAACAGGCTGCACAAGGAGGTGGTGGAGCCTCCATCCCTGGAGGTGCTTAAGAAATGTGTGGCCATGGCACTTGGGGACATGGTTCAGTGGCCATGGTGGTGTTGGTTGAAGGTTGGATGACCTTAGAAGGCTTTTCCAACCCGAACAATTCTAACAAGTCCCCTGGAGCTTTCAAGCATGGATGTGAGTGCTTTGGGACAGGTTGTTCTCTGTGGGAAGGGTGTTGGCAGGTCTTGTTGAGAGGGCTGAAGCACTGAAACCCTACTCTGGGGCTTCTCACAGGTGAATCATTGAATGCTGACATGGAGAGGACTGTCATTACACTCCAGGGGGAACAGTCTCTGGATCAGGAGATGTTGAGTGCCCAGAGGATGGAGTCAGGCTCTGCTTGGTCATGCCCAGTGACACGACAAGGAGCAATTGGAAGAAGTTGAGGGAGGGTGGCAGAACACTGGAACAGGCTGCCCAGGGGGGTTGTGGAGTCTCCCTCTCTGGAGAGGGGTTTGTAACCTGTGGCAAAGCAGCTTCCAGATCTTTGAATGCAGAACCTCTCTAAAAATGATAAGAGGGAAAAAAAAAAAAAAAAAAGATGACTGTCAGGAGTTAAAGATTCCCTTTAGTGGAGCACCTGAAGTGAACACAGTTGGGTGTTTACTCCATCACAAAAGGAGCGCAGGCTGCTTGCTTTCATGATCAGCTGGCATTTTACAGTCACTTTGCACTGAATAAATAAAGCTGAAGGTGCTGGATAATTAATTAAGGAAGGAAAAAAAAATCTGGTCCAATATGTTAAACATGGAGAGAACCTGTGCCTGAAGAACATCAACAGGCTCTGAGGACTCTGAGCCAGCATCTTTCACCCACAAAAGCAGAGGAGGAGGCAGCAGGAGTGGCTCTTGCTCAGTGCAATCCAAGGTTGCAGCCTTCCTCATTCATAAATCAGCAAAATGCTGTTGCAGCCTCATGGGCTGGGTCTGTTTGCTTGTCTTGGGGTGCTGTAGGTGTGTGGTGCTGGAAAGGGGTGGGCAAAACAAAGCCAAGTTGATGCAGAAGGTCCTTTTTTTCCCCTTCCCCAGCTCTCCAGCACCATTTCCTGTGTTCAGGTTCAGCCTGTCACAAGGCTGCTTGGCTGGAATACAGATCTGTCTGACAGCTGTGCCCATCAGCAGACAACTTCATTAAACCTCATTAAGATGTCATTTCTCTGCCTTATTTCCCACCTCTTGGCTCTAATTAAAACCTTCTCTCCCTGCATCCCAGGCGGTCCTAATTTTCTCTGGGTACCTTCTGCAAGTTTTCTCCCTTTATGACCTCAGTGAGGGAAAATCCAGCATCTCAAACACTGCTTCCTCAGCCCCTTTGGAAAAGGCAACCCCAGACTGTTTCCTGAAGCGTTCCCAGAGCATCCTGCAGAGATCCTCACCTCCTCCCAGGGCTACAAGAGGCAGAGGTGTGTGCTGAGGTTTGCTTTCTGCTCTCAAACTGTCTTTAAAGGCTCAGCTAGTGCATCCTACCCTCTTGGAAATGAGGATTTTTATGGGTGGACTGGGTGTGGAGGGGGCCATGCTCAGACTGGCTGCAGTTCAGAGGTTGGGGTGTGTGGTCAGAGGGAATACCCTGGCTGGCTGCAGGCTGAGTGGGGTTTCATTGATTCAGGAGGTGACTCCTCTCTGTTATCAGAGATTAGAGTTTCTCCTTCAGTGGAAGCTGAGAGATTCATAGAATGGTTTGGGTTGGAAGGGACCCTGGAGATCATCCAGTTCCAACCCCCCTGCCACAAGCAGGGACACCTCCCACTAGAGCAGGTTGCACTGAGGATGCATTGAGCACTTTGGTCTTTGCCAGGTAACTTTGATTTGTGCAGCCCCCGGTTTGAGCCCTGGATTTGTGTTTGGGTGCTAATAGTGTCTGCTGTGGAGAAAGAGGAAGGCTCAGAGGTGGGTTTGTAGGAGGGGTGGATGTGTTGCAAAGGTGTGAGGAAGTACAAAACCTTTAAGGATCCATGTTTGGTTGCAAGACTTTGTGTTCCATGCCCTGGTATCTCTGGCACACTGACACAGGTTGCATCCATTTCCCAAAGGTGCCAGAGGCTGTAGAGGGGGAGGAGATGTCTGGGCTGAGAAACACAGCAAAAGATGGAGGCAGGGGTTGTTAATCCCTGCACCTGAGCAGCCCTTCACTGGGCTGGAAGCCTTTCACTCACCTCAAAGGAGGTTGGAGTGAGGTGGGGGTTGGTCTCTTCTTCTAAATAACAAATTATAGGACAAGAGGAAATGGCCTCAGGTGCAGCAGGTGAGGTTTAAGTTGGATATTAAGAAAAATTTCTTCACTGCAAGAGTGGTCAGGGATTGGAACAGGCTGCCCAGGGAGGTGGTGGAGCTCCCATCCCAGGAGGTGTTCAAGAAGTGCATGGCCATGGCTTAGTGGGCATTGGTGGTGTTGGGTTGGTGGTTGGACTGGGTGATCTTAGAGCACTTTTCCAACCTCAATGATTCTACAGGATCATAGAATCACCTGGGTTGGAGGTGATCTCTAAAGGTCATCTAGTCCAACTCTCCCTGCATTCAGCAGGGACATCCTCCACTAGATCAGGTTGCCCAGAGCCCTGTCCAGCCTGATTTTGAATACCTCCAGGGATAGGGCCCCAACCACTTCCCTGGACAACCTGTTCCAGCGTTCCACCACCCTCATGGGGTAGACCTTGCTCCTAACATCCAATCTAAATCTGCTCTTCTCTAGTTTGAAGCTGTTGCCCCTTGTCCTATCACTGCAGGCCTTTGTAAACAGTCTCTCTTGTGTTTTGGTTAGGAAAGACCTCTGCTGGGCAAGCTCCTTAGTCCTCTCTGCTCCACCTCAGCCGGAGCTGCCCCATCCCCTCCTCAGCCGCCGCCGGTGCGTTTCCATCCCGCCCTGCCCTGCTTCCTTCCCTCCCTTCTGTTCCCCTTTTCATGACACCCCCTTGTACAGTAAAGCCCTCCCTTCACGCTGCCATTCCTGTTGTTATTGCAGATTTACTGCCCTTGCAGAGTGAAGTGATGGCAGTGACAGGGCCCCAGCATCTTTCCCTCCTTCCCCCCGCGACAGCTTGAAATCAAGCCCTTCATTTGCATTTACATGATCTCGCTGTGCAGCTCATGAGATCGGGAGATTTATTTGCTACTTAGCTTGATGTTTGATTACACTCCAAGAAGGCAGTGAGCTACAAAGTGCAGGGATACATCAGAACCCAGCTCCTGAAAGCCTCTGGGGGACAGTAACTCAACATCAGGTTTAGGTAGATGAGGAAAGGGAATGCTCAGTGTTTTGAGAGGCACAAATTTGATGAGATTTTGGTGTTTGTTGGTTTGGGGGGGGGTGTTTTGGTTGTGGTTTGGGGGGTTTTGGGGGTGGGGGGTGTTTTGGTTGTGGTTTGGGGGGGGGTGTTTTGGTTGTGGTTTGGGGGGGGTGTTTTGGTTGTGGTTTGGGGGGGGTGTTTTGGTTGTGGTTTGGGGGGGGGTGTTGGTTGTGGTTGGGGGGGTGTTTGGTTGTGGTTGGGGGGGTGTTTTGGTTGTGGTTTGGGGGGGGTGGTGTGTTTGGGGGGTGTTGTGGTTTGGGGGGGGGTGTTTTGGTTGTGGTTTGGGGGGGGTTTGGTTGTGGTTTGGGGGTGTTGGTGGTTTGGGGGGGGTGTTTTGGTTGTGGTTTGGGGGGGGTGTTTTGGTTGTGGTTTGGGGGGGGTGTTTTGGTTGTGGTTTGGGGGGGGTGTTTTGGTTGTGGTTTGGGGGGGGTGTTTTGGTTGGGGTTTGGGGGGGGTGTTTTGGTTGTGGTTTGGGGGGGGGGTGTTTTGGTTTTTAAGGTGGAAGGGGAAAAAAACCTCCTTTGTCTCTTTTACAGAAAATGGTTGGGGAAACATGGGGTGATGGCTTTAAAGTGCAAGAGGGTTTTAAAGTGAGAGAAGGTAGGCTGAGACTAGATACAAGGAAGAGTTTTTTTCACAGTGAAGGTGGTGAGATCCTGGCCCAGGTCACTCAGAAAGGTGGGAGATGCCTCATCCCTGGAACCATTCCAGATCAGGTTGTTTGGGGCTCTGAATAGCCTGATCCAGTTAAAGATCTCCCTGCAGTGGGGTTGGGCTGGATGAGCTTTAAAGATCCCTTCTGACCTAAACCATTCCAAGATTCTGTGTTGTTACAAAACCACACCTCAGACTCTGGATCTGTTAGCACAGTGTCAAGCTCGAGGAGGGCAGCTTTACACTAGATACTAGAAAGAAATTCTTCCAGGGAGGGTGGTGAGACACTGGAACAGGTCACCAGGGGAGGTTTAGGTGGGACATGAGGAACAATTTCTTCACTGCAAGAACGGTTTAAAGCCTGGAAAAGGCTGCCTGAGGCAGTGGTGGAGTTTCCATCCCTGGAAGTGTTCAAAACCCATAGAGATGAGGTGCTTAGGGACATGGTTTATTGAAGGATGTGGCAGTGCAGGTGTAATGCTTGGACTCACTCTTGGGGGACTTTTCCAACCTTAATAATTCCAGGTCTTGGTGACTTTTCCCCTCTAGAAGTTGTTTTTTATAGGACTTGCAGAAGAGGACTGCAAGGATGGATGGGACACAGGCTTGTCCCTCACTGGTTTAGACATTGCAGGTAGATGAAGCAGCTGGAATCAGAGAATTGTTTTGTTGGAAGGGACCTTTAAGATCACTGAGTCAGCTTAAGACCACCATGGTCACTAACCTATGTCCCTAAGGACCATGGCCATGCATTTCTTCAGCACCTCCAGGGATGGGGACTCTACCACCTCCCTGGGCAGCCTGTTATAGTCCCTGACCACTCTAGGAACAATTTCTTTGCTGCAAATCTCCAACCTAACTGTCCCCTGGCACAATTTCAGGTCATTTCTTCTGATTCTATCACCTGATTCTAGGGAGAAGAGACCAACCCCACCTCACTGCAACCTCCTTTCAGAGAGCTGTAGAGAGCAATGAGATCCCCTCTCAGCCTCCTCTTCTGCAGGCTAAACAGCCCCAATTCCTTCAGCTGCTTCTCCCCAGCCCTGTTCTCCAGACCCTTCCCCAGCTTTGTTGCCCTTCTCTGGACCAGCTCCAGCTGCAGAGAGAGCCCCAAAACCAAACCAAATATTCAAGGTCTGGCCTCAGCAGTGCCACAATTCCAGCCCAGGATTCTACCTACCCAACCCCAGGCAGCAGCTTGCCCCTTCCCATCATTTCTGCTCACTGTGAGGCTGTGAGGACACCAACCAAGGGCTAGGCATTGAGGTCCCAGACATAGAGACCCTCCTCTGAGCCAAGCCATGCTGCCTGGCACAGCAGCTTCACGTGGGAGCTGTTTGTGCTCAGCTTTTAGTCTCGAAAATTGCCACCAGATCTGCTATTACAATTAATCATTAAAGCCTTAAGCAAGAGTCTCTACCCCATTACATAAAAGACTCCAGCAATGATCTTTATCCAACTTGTAGAAATTGAGCAGACTTGATGCGACTTGAATAAATTTCCTTTTTTTTTTTTTTTGTTGTTGTTGTTGTTGCTCTCATCTGCACAAAATCAGGGATGCAAGTCAGAACCTGGAGCCTGAAGTGAGCCCTGCCAGCCCTGCCTCTAATTACCAAAACAGAAGAAAAGAACAGCGTTTGCTAATGAATGACAAGCCACTAGGTGGAAATCTAATTTGGTCTAATTAAGCAGCCTTTGTGAGGATTTGTCTTTAGATGAAAAGAGGGAGCCAAAGAGATCTAAATGCAAATGAACTCCATCCTTTTGGTTTTAAAGGGGCAGGCAGATATGAAAGCAGTTGCCTGCACAAGACTTCTGTTTGTCTTTGTGGCTCTGTTCACTCTCTAGGAGGTTTTTGTTGCTGTTGAAAACTCTTTGCCCCCAAATTCTGGGACTCTGACCATGAGTCATTCCTTGTTTGGTGGTCTTGGGCTGAAGGTTGGGCTTGATGATCTTGGAGGTCTCTTCTATGATTCTGTGATGCTGGAGTTAGCAGATAATGTGCTGTTGGAAGGACAATTTCAGCAGCAGGGGGTTACAGCTCTGTAAATTGCCTTTCTCAGCACTGGGGAGGCCACAACTTGGATATTGGGTTCAGTTTTGGGCTCCTCACTCTAAGAAGGACATTGAGGTGCTGGAGTGGGTCCAGAGAAGGGCAGTGAAGGTCTGGAGAACAGATCTTTTGAGGAGCAGCTGGGAGACCTGGGGGTGTTCAGTTTGGAGAAGAGGAGGCTGAGAGGAGACCTCATTGCTCTCTACAGCTCCCTGAAAGGAGGTGGCAGTGGGGTGGGGTTGGTCTCTTCTCCCTAGCATCAGGTGATAGAAGGAGAGGAAATGGCCTGAAATTGTGCCAAGGGAGGGTTAGGTTGGAGAATAGGAAAAAAATTCTTTGCTGCAGGAGTGATCAGGGATGGGAACAGGCTGCCCAGGGAGGTGGTGGAGTCCCCATCCCTGGAGGTGTTCAAGAATTGTGTGGCCATGGCACCTGGGGCCATGGTTTAGTGGCCATGGTGGTCTTAGGTGGATGGTGGGACTCTATCTTGGAGGTCTTTCCCAACCCAAACAATTCTGAGTTTATTCTCCACAACAGAGCTGATTCTTTCTGCTGTTTGAAAAGGAGTTTGGTCCAAAAAAAGGATTTTCTTTGCTAGGGAGTCAGGTTCTGAGCCTGCTGCTGTTGATGTGTGACACCAGATAACTCTTGGGTCTTGAGGGGCACCTGCTGGACCCTGAGCTCCTCCTCAGTGCCTCTGTGTCAGAGTGAATTACTTCAGCCCTGATAAATCACCAGCACCTTGCCCACTTGTGCTGCTTCTGCTGCTGGTCTCAGTGCTGGGAGCAGGCAGCCCAGGCACAGCCCCAAAGGCTGAGTCTTGCTGAGGTGTTTGACTCTAATTGAGACAGAAATATTGGAAAGGATCTTCTGCTGCTCTAGGAAACCTGACTTGGAGATAAATCGGTGCCTGTGTAAGGTTTTGTGGCAGCACTGAAGGTCAGAGCAGCACATGTGTGTCTCTGTGGTGGGTGTCACAGCTCGGGAAGTTCACAGCAGCCTCTTGCTTGCTTGCAAGCCCTGGAGGGAAGCAGCATCCTCTGTGGTCAGGAGACAAAGCTGCTGGCAGTTGGGGTGGGTGGTTTGGGCTGAATGAAGGTGGGGTGCAGTTTATAGCTGCTGCTAGGCTGAGGTCTTGCCTGCACCTGCTCTCTCCTGAGCTACAAGCACCATTCACCCCTACGAGGTAGAACAAGCAGGGAAGAGATTTGAGGATGAGCAGGGACAATGGTGGAGGGGTTTGGTACAGGATGGGGTGGCTCTGGGACAGCTAAATGGAGACAGACATCTCTGAGTCCTTGCTTTCAACATCAGGGGAAAGTGGAAGTGAGTATGGATGGATCAGGGTGGGAAAAAAAACTGGAGCAATTGTCTCTGATGCAGTGGCAGCTCTGGGAGAAAGCATGGGCAGAACAGCATGGAGCACCTTGGCCAAAGGAAGCAGTTCATCATCTTTGCATTTGGCTCCCCAGAGAGATGTGACCCTCCAGAGGGGAGATGGAGAGGATGTGGTGGGGTTGCCATTTGCCAGAGAGCCATAGCCTTGGGGACACCTCCTGTGCTCTAACCCTGAAGTCTAATCCTGCCAGGAAATGCTGTGGCTCAGTATCTGTTGGCTTCAGAGGGACCAGGGAGCTTCAGCTGGGAGCAGGATGTGGCACAAGTCTTGTAAAGAGCAGCTGAGGGAGTTGGAGTTGTTCAGTCTGAAGAGAAGTAAGCTGGGGGGAGAGCACCTGGCTCTCTGCAGCTACCTGGAAGGAAGTTGGGGCCAGGTGGCTGTTGCTCTGTTCTGTCAAGGAGCAGGTAATAGGACACAGGGAAATGGCTCAAGTTGTGCCAGGGGAGGTTTAGGTTGGATGTTAGGAACAATTTCTTCCCTGAAAGAGTTGTGAAGTCCTGGCCCAGGCTGCCCAGGGCAGTGGTGGAGTCTCCATCTCTGGAGAGGTTTCAAAGCTGTGGTGCTGAGGGCCATGGTTTGGTGGTGAGCTGGCAGTGCTGGGACAACAGCTGGACTTGGTCTTCTGATAGAAACCATTCAGTGGCTTCATGGTTACTTGAGGGTGAGAGAACATCCTCTAAATGGTGAGGAACTGGGACAATGCATTTTACAAGGCAGTTTGTGTCCCTTTCCAGCAATTATGACCTTTTCTGTGTTCATCCTTGGTAGGATCTGTTCTGTAAACCTCTCCCCATCTGGTACTCCAAGAAAAATCCCCTTCTGTTCTCTCAAGGCCAGATGTTGTCCCAGCTTATGTTCAGCACAACTCCTCGTAGTGAGGCTGCTCTTTGCACCATGTCACTTCCTCCTGCTTCCTTCAGCCCCATCCAGACAGGTTTCATTTCCTCCTCCTGAATCTCTTTGAGCTCTGTAGAACTTACTGGGCTAAATGCTGCCAGGGTAGCCTCCAGAGAAGCCACCATGACCTTAAAGGTGTTGAATGCAAGTCAGGATTCCACCATGAGCCTTGTTTTCAGCAGACTGAATATGGCCACGTTGCTCACAGAGCAAAATAGTCCCCCAGGGGCACAGACCTCTGACTCTTAGGGGCAAATTCAATCTCTGGCTGCAAAAGAGCCTCTGGGTGCCTTGAGAGCTGTCTGGCATCTCACAGGAGTCACTACATTTGTGGTACCTCCTAGAACAGAATGTTCAGATATCTGAGACTAACACACAACTGCTTCAGCAAACCCTTGGCTCAGGAACTAGAAAAGAAGGCTCCAGGGACACCTTAGAGCAGCCTTCCAGTACCTGAAAGGGGCTATGAGAAAGCTGGGGAGGGCTTGGAGTGATAGGACAAGGAGGAATGGATTGAAGCTTGAGGAGGGGAGGTTGAGACTGGAGATCAGGAAGAAATTCCTTACAATGAGGGTGGGGAGACACTGGAACAGGCTGCCCAGGGAGGCTGTGGGTGCTCCATTCCTGGAGGTGTTCAAGGCCAGGCTGGATGAAGCCTTGAGCAACCTGGGCTGGTGAGAGATGTCCCTGCCCATGGCAGGGGGCTGGAATTAGATGATGTTTAAGGTCCCTCCCAACCCATTCTATGAATCTCACAGCTCCCACTGAAGGAGAAACTCTAATCTCTGATCACAGACAGAGGAACCTACCAACTTCAGTCACCTCCTGTACAGAATAATCTCCATTTTCATTAGAGAATAGAGGAAGTTTTTTTGCTGTTTGAAAAGGATGCTGTTGCTTTAATGTAATAAAACCTCAGCAGGACAGAACATCTTTACTAGACTATCCCCTCCACTATTCCCTCAAGAAATCAAATCTAATCCTATTTAAGAAGCTTTAAATAATTTTGAGCTTTCATATTGACTTATTAAAATGCAGCTTAAAAAACGCCTTCCTTGCAATCCTTTTACAAGGGTCAGGGATATAAAATTTGAAGGAATATGATTAGTAGAGCAGTTGGAAAGAGATCTGCAGCAGCTTCCAGCTTTATGATTTGCAGTGCCCTTCCAGGAGAAAAGGTGAGGCTGGGAAAGAAGTGGTACCACCTCCCTGAAGGGCTTCAGACCTGGGGCTTCCAGTCCTGCCTCTTGCATTCATCACCCAACGCATATCAGACCTGAAGAGCACTTGCAGGCAGGACAGAAGATTTGGTTTCTGTGTCCATGCAGCAAAACAGAGGGTTCTGAGGCTGGAAGCACAGAAAGAAGCCTGTAGCCCCTTCTGCTTGGGGCAGAAGGCAGAGTGATGGCCACAGAGATGCAAACATGCCCCAGAGGACAGAGCCATTGCAGGTCTGTCAGCACCAGGACAGCCTGACCCACAGAGCCTTTCTTTTGCTGCCTTGAAACTCTGAGGTATGAAGAGCCCCTGGAACCTGTTGGATGTTTCAGTGATCTTAGAGGCCTTTTCCCACCAAAACAATTGCATGGTTCTGTGTTGGATGGAGTGGGATGTTGCTCACCCTCCGAATGCTACAGGCAGGATGAAATGAGGCTCCTGTGGGGCTGACTTGAACTCTCTGCATCTTGGCCAAGCAACACCTCAGTCTCCATCAGTATGTCCTGACAGGTCTGGGAAGAGATTTCCTTCCAACAGATGTCCAACCAGGTGCCCATAGATTTGTAGAATGGTTTGGGTTGGAAAGGACCTTCAAGATCATCCAGTGCCACCCCTCTGCCATGGGCAGGGACACCTCCCACTAGCCCAGGTTGCTCAAGGCCTCATCCTGCCTGGCCTTGAACACCTCCAGGGAGGGGACATCCATAACCTCCCTGGGGTGTTCCAGTGTCTCCCCACCCTCACTGTAGAGAATTTCTTCTTCATCTCTAGTCTCTATCTCCCCTCCTCCAGCTCAAAGCCACTGCCTCTTGTCCCATCACTCCCAGCCCTTGTCAGAAGTCCCTCCCCAGCTCTCCTGTAGCCCCTTCAGGTACTGGAATACTGCTCTAAGGTCTCCCTGGAACCTTCTCTTCCTCAGGCTGAGCAACCCCAACTCTTGCAGCCTGTCCATGTTCAGCCTTATCTCCTCAGGAAGATCTGGGGTTGTAACCAAGAGCATTTTGGAGGCTCATTGCTAGGGGAAAAAAAAATTAGCTGGAAGGTGCTATGCTAAGCAGAGAAAATTGAGTCAGTTACAGGTTGTCCTGAGCTTCCTCTCAGCAGCTCTCCTGGGGATTAGCAGGGTTGAGTGGATGTAAATGATGAGACAATTTGACCCCCTGCTCTTGAAGTAGATGAAACACAAGGAAGCCCCAAATTGTGCTGTCAGTTAGACACAACTCCCATTAAACAGAGAGGGGTTTGGTGCTAATGCAAGGCTCTGCCCAGATCATTTGCTCTGTCCTACAGCAAAATGTATTCAACATGCTGCAAATTCACTGCAGAACCCAGGGAGGGGAGAAAAAAAAAATCACACCCTGCCCATTACACTTACAGCCACTTACTGTGAGATCCTAATGTGTCAGACTTTCCCTGGGAAATGAGGGAACTAATAACTTTACTCTCCTGCCTAAGGCTGGACTTTGGTCAAGGCTGTCAAGGCTTCTATGATTTTCCTGTGTTTGGGAAAAATTATCCATGATTTTGACATGCTGGGACTCGTCTGTGTGTGAGCAAGCAGGGAGCTGGGAGAGCTGAACTTCCCTGAGAGCTGCAGGGCTCTCTGCATGACCAGCACCAAAGGGTCCTGAGCCCGCTCCTGCCTCTGTGCCTTCAGCTCTCCCACAAGCTGGTGGCAGTCAGGTGATTGACTGCTGCCAGGATCCTGCCCAGAGTTTTCTCCTGTGGCAGGAAAAGAAGCAGTGGCATCAAAGGCAAGACCAGCAAGCACTGGAGAGAGCCTTTGGCCCCTAAGGAGTTGTCCTAAGGTATTTTTCCCCTGCCCTGACTTCCTAATTTTCTACCTTTATGACAATAATGGTGACACTGGGCTGAAACAGCACTGGGGAGCTGCTGACAATGGTTCAAAACTCTCCTTGCCTATGGGTTGATCCTTATTAATGGTGCTGGAATCCTGGCAGAAACTCCCTGCCTTACTAAATGAATGCTCATTATCTTTGGAAGTCAGATGGAGCTATTTCTCAGATTCCCCACAATCCTACACCTGACTCCCTCCCTGCTTTCCCCACCTAATGTTCTCACTACAGTTTCAGCTCTGCTTTGTTCTGAGGTTTCCTTTTCCAGTCCTAAATTTGTTGGAAAGGGTAGGAAGGGGTCAGATGTTGCTCTCCTCTCTAGTATCAGGTGATGGAATGAGAGGAAATGGCCTGAAATTATGCCAGGAGAGGTTGGAGATCAGGAAAAAATTGACTGCAAGAGTGGTCAGGGATTGGAAGAGGCTGCCCAGGGAGGGGGTGGAGTCCCCATGCCCTAGAGGTGTTCAAGAAACCTGTGGTCATGGCACTTGGGGACAGGGTTTAATGGCTTTGGTGGTGCTGGGCTGAAGGTTGGACTCAAGCTTGGAGGTTTTTTTCCCCCAACCAAAACAATTCAATTCTGTGATTCTTTCCAGAAACCTGCGCTCTTGAGATGTCTCTCAGCTACCTGCTTGACAATATTCATTGGGGCTGAGCCTAGAGGCTAGCCAGGCTCCAGATCATTCTATGAGGTAGAGAAAGCTAGGAAAAAAATCTTGCTCATGAGGGTGGTGAGACACTGGCACAGGCTGCCCAGGGAGGTGGTGGAAGCCTCATCTCTGGAGGTTTTTGCAGCCAGGCTGGAGGTGGCTGTGAGCAACCTTCTCTAGTGTGAGGTGTCCCTGCCCATGGCAGGGGGCTTGGAACTGGCTGAGCCTTGAGGTCCCTTCCCACCCCTGACAATTCTCTGATTCTATGCAAGTAGTCCAAATGCTTTCAAAGGAGCTACCTTCTGAGGCAACCAAGAGTTGGCTCCAAAGAGCCACTTTGCACTTGCTTCAGGTTTACTAAATCAGCTGCTTGAGGTGCTAAGCAATACTCTATTCCCTTCATGCTCAGCCATTACAAAAGGCTCCTGCTCTGCTGGAGTTCTGACCCATATTCTGCCTTGCTGCAGACCCAATTTGGTTGCTGAAAGGTAAAGAGAGGGGAGGAAAAAAAATTTATATATAAAAACTAATAACCCCCTCTCTCATCACATCTCCACAGCTCTGTTCAGCTGCTGTGGTATTTTCCTTCATTATGCTGCTGCCTCAGCCTGTAAACCTCTCTAATTTCCTACATCTCAGCTATTTATTTAAATGCTAACTCGCATTATGAAGTGATAATCCACCAGCGCAGGAGATAATTTATGAAGCATTTAAATTAAGAGGAGCAGCTAATTGGGAGCATGTGTCTTATAAGCCTTGCTAACACCAGAAAACTACAAATTAAGAGGTGGGTAGGTAACAAAAAAAAAAAAAAAAGGAAGATATTTTTATCTTGCTTTTATTTTTGGTTTGCTGTTGTGTGTTGCACTTGGTGAGGAAGGGGAAAATATCAGCATCCATCACACAACCACTGCTGCTCACAGAGTCTGCTGGTGGTGGCTTCATAGTTAGTCTAACACATGACACTCTCATGATTACAGATTCCTCATTAGGACACACACACACAATCACCTTGGCTCTTGGAGGAGGTGGAATGAGGTGGGTTGGGTTTTTCTTTCCTCTGCCTCCAAATAAAGCAGAATAAATTTTCCAGGGAAGGTTCCCTCCTTGGCTAGCTGCATTCATTTCTCTTGTGATGTAGGGATAGAATCATAGAGTTGTCAGGGTTGGAAGGAGGACCTGAAGGATCATCCAGTTGCAGCCCCCCTGCCAGGGGCAGGGACACCTCACACTAGATCAGGTTGCTCAGAGCCACATCCAGCCTGGCCTTAAAAACCTCCAGGGATGAGGCTTCCACCACCTACTGGAGCAGGTTGCCCTCATGGTGAAGAACTTCTTCCTAACATCCAATCTGAATCTACCTATTTCTACTTTTGCTTCTTTCCCCCCAGTCCTATCACTACCTGGCACCCTAAAAACTCCCTCCCCAGCTTTCTTGTAGCCCCCTGGAAGGCCACAATAAGATCTCCTTGGAGCCTTCTCCTCTCCAGACTGAACAACCCTAACTCTGTCTGTCTCTATAGCAGAGCAGCTCCAGCCCTCTGCTCATCCTCATGGCCCTTCTATGGACACATTCTAACACCTCCAGATCCTTCTTGTAAGAGAGGCTCCAGAACTGGACACAGTACTCCAGGTGGGATCTCACCAGAGTAGAGTAGAGTAGAGAGGGAGAATCATCTCCTTTGACCTGCATGAGAATAAGGATAAATTGCTGGGATTTAGGGAAAAGGAAATGTGGTGTGGCTGCAGGGCTGGAGGGGAATGAATTGGGGGTGCTCTGCTCAGGTTTTGGCAGCTGAGTTACAAAACTGGATTTTGCTGAAGCTGTGGCTTATTCCCAGAGATGGTCAGGTATTGGAATAGGCTGCCCAGGGAGGTGGTGGTCACCATTCCTGGAGGCATTCAAGAAATGTGTGGGACATGGTGTAATGGTAGTCTTAGGTTGATTGTTGGACTTGATGGTCTTAGAGAGCTTTTCCAGGCAGAACAATTCCATAATTCTATGATTTGTAATATTGACCTGGATCTGCACAGTGATCTGCTCCATGAGGTTCAATTCCTGGGATACAGCTGTATGACAGAGGTGGTTCCTGAAAAGTTGTTGGGATGGGCAGCTGGGGAATGAGGAGGGGTTTGACACACAGAACCCCAGCATGGTAGGAGCTGGAAGGAGATTATCCAGTCCAACCCTTTGCTAAAGCAGGGCACCCTTAGCGGGTTGCCCAGGATCACAATGGCCAGGGGGGTTTGGAAGCTCTCCAGAGGAGACTCCACAACCTCTCTGGGCAGCCTGCTCCAGGCCTCCAACACCCTCACACCAAACAAGCTTCTCCTCCTGTTCACATGGAACCTTCTGAGTTCCACTTTGTGCCTACTGTTCCTTTCACTGGGCACTGACAAGAGCCCAGCCCCATCCTTTTGCCTTCCACCCTTTAGTTCTTGCTGAGCACTGGGCAGATCCCCTCTGGGGCTGCTCTTCTCCAGGCTCTCAACCCCGGGGCTCTCAGCCTTTCCTCCTCACAGAGGTGCTCCAGGCCCTTCAGCATCTTTGCAGCCCTCTGGGGAAGGTGACAACCATCCCCAGCTTGCAGCTCCCAATCATGCACCAGATTCTCCCTGGGTTTGCTCTTGGAGGTGCAGTACTGGGTGTCCTCAGGAGGCAGCTGCTTTTCCCTGTTACCATAACATCCCTCTGGCTTCTTTTTTGGCTGTTGGGGCTTTGATCAGAGGAAACAGCTGGGATATTCTCCCCTAGGAACGAGAGGGTTTCTTTGTGCTCCCCAAAGAGCATCCCAGGCACCCAGAGGATTGCATTAGCACAGCTCAGAGGGACCTCGTGGGATACAGAGAGCGAAGCTAAGGACCACCTTAACGTGCAGCCCTCTGCCAGCCTTCAGCAGCCACTTTCAAGTGGTTTTCAGCACAGTTGTGTTGAGATATTTAGTTAGGAGCCTCCTTTACTAGGCAACCAACTCTTGTGGGTCCCTTGTGTGGTTACTCAAGACAGATTTGCTGTTAGAGTAAAATATTGTGCACACCCTGCCTGGCAGGGTGCTTGGGAACCGCCTGAGGTCCCTGCACAGAGGATGCTCTGCAAGTGTCTGTGTGTGAATTCAGCCCCTATCCAGGACTGCATCTGTCTGCAAAATACCTCCCTTTCGTCTTTGCATTCCTCTTTCTGCTCTAACAAATCTCCCTGTACGCATATCCTGCCCAAAGCAGGCAGCAAACAGGCTCTGGGCAGCGGTGGAGCTGCTCCTGGCTTTGCAGGCAAAGCATCCATCTGAAACTTCAATCACATCTTTATGATCATTCAGCAAACAGAGATGGAGGATTTATTCAACACGGGATAGGAAAAGGGAAACTGCAGGGGGTTATTGCAGGAGCTATTGGTTTAGCTAAGGCAGAACTGCTCCCTCGGGTCTCTCTAGGGCCGAGCCAATGAACAATGGCACCAATGACAATAACAAGGCAATTATGGGGAAGAGGCTGAGGGGGGGTAATGCTTTGTTAAAGATAGAGGTAAGATTCCAGCATGGTGTCTCTTTTGTGTGCTTTGGCAACTAAAGGATGGTGTGTCTGCCTGGGGTGGGCTTATTAGGAGCTGGTGATCCTAAAAACACTGCGAGTGCTTCAAAGAGCCTGCAGCTTGTGAGTGATTGTGCTGCTCTCAGGGAGGAAATCTGCATAGCCTCCTAATTAAATAGGGCTGGCAATAGGTTCCCCTAATCCATGCTGCACTCCAGGGCAGGAGGTAAGTACCTAAATCTCTGCTGGTAGAGGTTTGTCTCCTCTGGCTGCATGATGATGTTGGGTTTTCTGCGTTTAGGACTAACTCTAGGCTGTGGGAGGGGACTCAGGGCAGCTCCCCTCAGACCTTCACCCCAGGCTGGCCACAGTGTTGTGCCACGAACTTTACAGCAGCCCTTCCAACAGCTTCACCTGGAAAGGCTCTTCTGAGGTTGCTCAGTGATCTGGAGCCCAGCCTTTCACTACTTCCAACTTCATATTTTTGATTATTTAATAGCTGTAGCCACATTTCAAAAGCCTGTGCAGAAAACAGAGCCAAATCCTTGGCTTTTAAACACAAAAAGTGTTTTGAACACCATTAGCAGGAGTGTCTCCACCTGCTCTCCTGGGGATCAAACCAGGGCAGCACTGGAGGGGGTCCTGATG
Organism: Indicator indicator; assembly: GCF_027791375.1. NCBI lineage: Eukaryota > Metazoa > Chordata > Aves > Piciformes > Indicatoridae > Indicator > Indicator indicator. The sequence goes on from NC_072037.1 coordinate 11,927,234, forward strand.
TGGTACAGCCCCACTTCACCGTGCAGCAATGCTGGGGTCAGCCCTGGCCATGAGCCCCCAGCTGTGAAGGTGCCTGAGTGCAGAATGGGAACAGAGAAGCTTTGGCACTGTGCTGGTTTGGGGCCAGACAGATCGTCTCTTGCCCCGAAAGGGACAAAAGAATGAGACTCACACAAACGGATTGGAGAGTGATGGAAAGTTTAAATGGAAAAGCAATTGGTGAAGCTACAGAGAACTACAAGCTACAAAGCATAGTGACAAAGAGTATCCCAAAGCGTACAGAACCCCTCACAGAATTCCCAAAAGCTTCCCAATCCTTCCCTTCTCCCCACCTGAGGGTAAACCCAAACCCCCCAGGGCTCTTTCTTCCCCCTCCCGCTGCTAGGCAAGTCTCAGGCTGGCCAGGTCTGAGACTGCCCCCCCCTCCATTCTCCTCCTGGCATTAGGCCTAGACAGGCCTAAGAGGCCTTGAGGATACTCCCCCGGCATTACCCGATAAGAGAGGACATCTCCCGTGGGAGCAGAGAGGGAAGAAAGAGGAAGAGAATGACTCTGCAGATGGCCTTATAGGGCGCAGGATTTATGGGTAGAAATACGTCGTTTCCTGTGTCCACCCCTGTGGGTGGGCACCCAGGACACCAGAGGTGTATCTCATGCGGCAGTGGCAGGGGGCACCCAGCCTAAACTGCCACAGGCACAATGGGGTGGAGATGTTCATGGGTGAGCTGGATCCCCAGGAGGGCTGGGGAGGGGCTGTTTAGGAGGGCCTGTAGCAGTAGTAGAAGGGGCAGTGGTTTGAAAGTGGAGCAGGGTAGATGTAGGTTGGATTTCAAGAGGAAGCTCTTTACTATTAGGGTGGTGGAACACTGGAGCAGGTTGCCCAGGGATGTGGTTGAGGCCCTATCCCTGGAGACATTCAAGATCAGACTGGGTAGCCTGATCTAGTTGATGTCCTTGCTGCCTGCAGGGGGTTGGACAAAGATGCCCTTTGAGGGTCCCTTTCCACCCGAAGCAATCTGTGAATCCTGCCACTGCAGCCAATAAATGGGCATGCATGAAATTTGCATCTTTTCAGGGTGCATGAAGAGACAAACATCTCTTTTTAAAAGCATGTGATGGTGCAAAAGCAGGAATGCAGTGATCCATCCCCACCTGTCCTGCCTTCCTTCCCCTTCTAGCAATTTTTCCTTCCCTCCCCCCCCTTTCCCTTGTGAGCCCCCAAGCAGTTTGTTTGGGTTTTTCTTTTGCCTGCAGAAGGAAGCTTGAAATATTGCAGAGGGGGTACAGGCAGCACTCCCTGAGGCCCTGCCCCTGATGGCAGGAATGCAGACATAAAATAACCCAGCACCATCAGTAACCTGTCGCCAAAGCCCCTCTACGAGGTGAGAGTTTTCCTCCCTGCCGTGGCTGTTAGCTGCAATGTATTTCTCCCTGCACTAAGCACCTTCTTTCCCAGGGCTGCATTACAATGATTTATAAACCCCATTTCTGGGGGGAAACTAATAGATCAAAGGGAGGAGAAGGGAAAAGGAGGAAGAAAAAAAAAAAAAGAGGAGACATGAGCAGCTGGAAGAAGATATTGAAGTGTGGAACAAAAAGCAGAAATGAAAAAGTAGTTTGTGGTACTAGGTACTACTGAGTTGTTCTGTGCTGTACTTATTGAAAAATAATAGGGGGGAATCTGGATTTTAATAAATGTTTTTTCTTTAAAGAGACTTTCAAGCAATCTGAAAAGCTCTTCCCAGAGCTAGCTTGCTTTTGTGTGCTTGTGCATCTGTTACAGAAACAAACATTTGGCTGTTCAGCTCTTCCCTGTCTATTCTCACTTCATTTTTAGGCTTTCCATGTTTTAAGCAGCATCCAGATTTTCTGACATGCTAGCAGAAAGCATCATGTAAGGACCAGAGCCTTGGATTTGCTTGTTCCTGAGCTGAGACAGGGTCAGGTTTTGCCAAGGGACATGGTGGGCTGAAATCAGGGTGGGCAGTGAGGTGCTCTGCCTTTGTTTCTGTTTCCTGCCCAGGGGGGATGGATGGAGAGGATTTGTTGTGTGATTCTCAGCATCAGACTCCTTATATCAGCTGAGCACAGAGCAGTGCTCAGCTCTTAGTTTTACAATGATTAATGTACCAATCTTTGCAAGAGCTTTGGGTGATAAGAAGCTAACTGAGCTTTTGCTTGTGTGGTTCTACCACCAGGCATCCCTGAACTTCAGACACAGGCACTGGTGGAGGATTGCTATGAAAAGAACCAGAATCCTTGTGCAACATTTCTACGTTCAGAGAGCTGCATAAACCTTTCACCTGAAGGTTGGGACTTCACTGGAACAGGCTGTCTGGGGAGGTGGTGGAGTCCCCATCCCTGGAGGTGTTCAAGAAAGGTATGGCCATGGCACTTGGGGACATGGTTCAGTGGCCATGGTTGGGTTGAAGGTTGGACTTGATCTTGAGGAGTGTAAGAGCACAACAGCTGTACACAGCAGATCTGATGGCAACCAGATGTGTGTGGCAAGCCTGCAGGGGCTTTTCTCAGAGACTATACAGAACCATGGACTGGAAGCTGAGGAATCATCCTTAGGCACGTTCCAAACTTGCCTGAGGTTTGCAGATTTCCATTCCAAGTATTTTTCTCTACGTTGCTGTTTTGTCTTTTAAATTTTCACTCTGCCTGGCACTTTTCTGCTGTCAGTGAATGCTGCAGTGTGGTGTTAACGTCGGGCTGGCTGCTTTGCTTTGGTTCCTGATTTCTCTTGCATCCTTTGGTGTTGGTTAAAGTGTTCCTGGGGGAAGGCAGGTGCAGGGATGTGTTTGTGGAGATGTATAATTGATACTTCTCACAGATAACACAGGAAGCAGGCAGGTGTTGGATGTGCTGCTGTGGCTGCTCTGCACAGGGGCACCTGGGCTTGTTCACATGGAGCAGCGGCGTGGGCAGTGAAGCAGAGTCTTGTCCTTTTGGTGACTTGTGATAGCATGAGTGGGTGAAGACACAGCTGAGCTGTCATTTAGGAGCAGACATCCATGATCTGATCTGCTTTCAGCTGTGTTCCATGACTAAGAGAGCTAAACGTTGTGAGATTAACACCTGCCTGTTCAATCAGACAGAGATGACCAAGATCCTTATAATCCTTATGGATCTCTTCCAGCTTGAGGTTCTGTGATCCTCACAGCTGAGGCTGCCTTTGGGCTCAGGGCTTTGATCAGCAAGAGCTGAGTGAGTTAAAATGAAAATAACACTCTTGAGGGTTTTTTTTTTTTCCCCACTTGTGCCCTGTGCAATGCTGTCTAACACCCAACCCAAAACCTCTGCAGTGAGGTCATCTTGCTTAAGGTGTTCATCCTCTTCTTCCTTTTGGCTGCACTGCCCCTAGCAAGCACTGCTTCAGGGAGTGATGAGTGTGGGGCTGGTGTTGGTGCTGGTGCCTGGCACACCAGGAGCTGCAGAGGCCCTGTTGTTTTCACTCCATGGGTCCTGCTTCCTGCTGACCAGAGCCTAGCTCAGCTGCCTCTCCCATGGCCCTTGCATTGGTAGCTGCTGACTGCACCCCTCTTACAACAGGCAGAGAAAGCTGTCCGTGCTCTGCTAGCTATTGTAATCCTCCTAAAACTCTGACAACATTTTTCTCCTGACTCCCTATGGCCCAGCCAGTCTTTACTCTTCCTCTTCTGTTCCCTATCTGCAGAGAGAGCTTGCAGGATGAAAGTCAGCTGGGGAAGGCAGGGAGAGCTGGACGTGGACTAAGAGCTGCCCGAAGAATACAAGAAGAGAATTTTGCTCTATGAGCTTTAATAAGGTGGTGGGTTAAGAGAAATGCAGCTAGGGAGAAAAATGGGGACTGTTCTCTCTCCAAATGGGCACTGCTTCAGTTTGTAAAAGCACCAGGGATTCCCCATGTGGCTTAATTTATTATTTTCCCACTCGTTAAATGCCAAAACAATAAAGCAAAATCTATTGTTAGCTTTAAAATGCAGGTGATTTGCATAGGGTTGTGATAGTCCTACTGCTGCCTTCATTTAAACTCAGTAAGCCGAGGTACCTTTAAAAATTATGACTTGCTTTACATTTAATATACTGAACTATGTTAACATAATATTAAGGGGCTGACTTCACAGCTTAATTGCTGAGCACGTAGAAAGCAGCTTCAGCAGGAACATCAGTCTGGCAGCACTGTGCAGCCTGAGAGCAGAGCAGCTGGAACAGCAGCCTGCACAAAGGGCCTGGGAGCTGCTCCCTCCCTGCTGTGATGCTCCTCCAAAGAACACCCTGGAAATCCAGAGTTGTTTTGACTCCATTCCAGGGCTGGGAGCTGCTCCCTCCCTGCTGTGATGCTCCTCCAAAGAACACCCTGGAAATCCAGAGTTGTTTTGACTCCATTCCAGGGCTGGGAGCTGCTCCCTCCCTGCTGTGATGCTCCTTCAAAGAGCACCCTGGAAATCCAGAGTTGTTTTGACTCTGTTCTGAGGCTGGGAGCTGCTCCCTCCCTGCTGTGATGCTCCTCCAAAGAACACCCTGGAAATCCAGAGTCGTTTTGACTCTGTTCTGAGGCTGGGAGCTGCTCCCTCCCTGCTGTGATGCTCCTCCAAAGAACACCCTGGAAATCCAGAGTCGTTTTGACTCTGTTCTGAGGCTGGGAGCTGCTCCCTCCCTGCTGTGATGCTCCTCCAAAGAGCACCCTGGAAATCCAGAGTTGTTTTGACTCCATTCCAGGGCTGGGAGCTGCTCCCTCCCTGCTGTGATGCTCCTTCAAAGAGCACCCTGGAAATCCAGAGTTGTTTTGACTCTGTTCTGAGGCTGGGAGCTGCTCCCTCCCTGCTGTGATGCTCCTCCAAAGAGCACTCTGTAAATCCAGAGTTGGTCTTATTACTCTACTTTGGGTTTACTCTCTTGTGCTGGAAGGTATTTGGTGCACCTGCAGAGTGGTGTCTGTGTGATGCAGGCAGGGTCCAGCTGCACCTTTACAAACTGCTATTAGAAAAGGTGTGGGGTTTTTTTTCCCCCCCATTCAGTACAATCCTGCAGAAGGGCAGGATGAACCATTTCCTGGCACAGCTGAACTTGTGCTTCTCAGCCCCAGGTTTCCAAGGTTGCTGCAGAGGGAATGTGCAGTTCTAGTGGTAGTATTGTATCCTCTCGTTTCCCTCCTTCCTTCTTTGACCCTTGCTCGTGTCAGGCTGAATGCAAAGAGGGCAGGGATTGGGAATGGGAACAGGTCCACCAAGGCTCAAACGCTGCTTCAGATCAGAGACCCCATGACAGGATTTTGGGGGACATGCTTGACAAGGCTGCAGCTAGTGCTTGAGAGAGGTGGATTGTTGCAGTTTCAGGTGATAGAAGGAGAGGAAATGGCCTGAAATTGTGCCAGGGAAGGGTTAGGTTGGAGATAAGGAAAAATTTCTTGGCTGCAAGAATGGTCAGGGACTGGCACAGGCTGCCCAGGGAGGTGGTGGAGTCCCCATGCCTGGAGGTGCTCCAGAAACGTGGGGCCATGGTTTAGTGGCCATGGTGGTGTTGGGTTGAAGGTTGGTCTCAATGATCTTAGAGGTCTTTTCCAACCCACACAGTTCTATGATTCCTTTACACCTCCTCTATTTCCAGCATGCTGAACCCCTGGGCCAGCACTCAGCAGCAGAGCACCACCTTTAAGGAGGAAGCTTCCCAAACCTCCAGCAGCAGAGCAGCACATGGTGCCACCCTCTCTGTTCACTGGGTCAGTTAAGGTCCAAATGCACCCCAAGATATAAATAAGAGGCACTTGTGGGTTTTCAGGAGCTGGAGAGCTATCTAAGCATTACCTGCTGCTCACATCCAGGTGTCTCTGACTTCCACACACAGCTCCAATTTGGGAGCTCTGGACTCCTTTGGAAAATGTGGTTTGTTTTTTTTGTTTTTTTTTTTTCTTTCATCTTCTTAAGTTGAAGAAGCATAGAGACTGACAGGGATGTACAGCAAGCTCCAGCCCTCTATGATTTAAAAGAGTAAAGTTCCAAGTCCCTGTAAATGGAGGCTTGTTTTAAGAGAAGCACTGGCAAAGCAGTGGGAAGCTCCTAGGCATTGCAACAATAATTGGGAAAGGAAGGGAGGGGAATTAAAAAAAAAAAATAAAATCAGAGTTTTTCAGTGCTTAGCTAAGAAATACAAGAGAGTTTATGGCTTGCAAAACACAGCTGCACTGCCTCAAATTGGATGGAAAAACGAACCCTGATAATTTATTACACCCCTAAAGTCACAAGAATGTACCCATAAATTACTTTGGGTCTGGGTTTTTTGGTTTTTTTTTTGAGGGATGGGGGGGGTGGGGAGGAAGGAGGTGGTGCCACTGTAGTCCGTTCTGCACAAGCTACTTATTAGTCTCATAATTTATTATTATTATGCCCTGCTGCAAATAGAGAGGCAGATAAAACTCAAATCTATTAAAACAACCGCTCCACTTTCTCTGAGCCACTGAGGGACACCATTCCAAAGGCAAGGAGATAAATTACCAAGATGGATGGGGGGGGGGGGGGGGGCAGTCCTGCCAACTGCAGCTCCTAGCTTGGATATATGCAAGAGCAGGAGGAAAATTCGAGGGAAAAAGAATAATGATTAAAAAAAAAAAAAAAAAGAGCCCCAGTCCTGTTAAATTTTTAGCATTCAGGATTCAGCACAGAGGCATTGGAATCATAGCAAGTGGTTGATTAAATACTTCTACTGGATAGATCCTTTTCTTTCCCCACCCTGACCCCCTCACAATCTGTTAATCTGGAGTGAATGTGCACCACTGCCATAACCACCCTGCTTCTGTTGCAAATGGGCTTGGGCCAGCAGGTGTTCAAAACCATGCTGGATCCAGCTGTTGGGAGGAAGTAGGCACTGAAAATGATATTGATAGATTGAGTGCAGTGAGTTTGCAGATGGCACTAAATTGGGTGGTTTGCTGCAAGGGAGGAAGGCTCTGCAAAAGGCTCTGGTCAGGCTGGCTGGCTAGGTCAAGGTCAGTTGTATGAGGTTTCATAAAGCTAAGTGCTGGGTCCTGCACTTGGGTCACAACAACCCCACTAATGCTCCAGGCTTGGGGAAGAGTGGATGGAAAGTTGCTGGGTAGTAAAGCACCTGGGGTGGTGTTTGACAGCTTGGTGAGCATGAGCCAGGGTGTGCCTAGGTGGCCAAGAAGGCCACCTGCAGCCAAGAACAGGAATAGGGAAGTGATTGAGCTCCTGTGCTTGGCTCTGGTGAGGCCAACAAAACCTGGCTGGTGGTGTTGGCCACAGTCACTGGGGTATAACAGAGCCCTGATTTTGGAGGCTGCTGGTCTAGAATGGGTTTGGGTACTATGACCACCAGGTACAACCTAGCAGCAACCTTCTTCCTGCAGAGGCAGTTTGCGGGTTTCAGTTTTAATTTTATTTTGGTTTTTTGTAAAGCAAAGCAGTGCAGATGTGAGAAAAGTTCATGCTGGACTTTTTGAAGTCATGGAGGAGTTGTGGTGCTTGAGCTGGCTTTGCTGTTATGAACGCTGGGGCTTCTCTGAGCAGAGTACATGAGACACAAAGCCAGGGAAACCTCAGTGGTCCACAGTGTAAACAAACTTAATGAGAAGAAAAGAGTCAGCAATCATTTCATCTTCCCCACAAAGCCTGCTGCTCTGGTCAGGAAAACAACATCCAGGCCATGCAGTGAGAGACAGAGAGAGACTGGGCTGTGGCAGCAGAGCGTGGGGGAACTAGAGGGGCTGGTGTGGGAATGGAATGAGGCAACCTACTCCCTGTGATCATTGAATCAGAGAATTGTTTGGGTTAGAAAAAACTTCTAAGATCATCCAGTCCAACCCTCAACCCAACACCACCTTGGCCACCTGTCCCAGAGTGCCATGGCCCCAGGTTTCTTGAACACCTTCAGGGATGAGGACTCCACCACCTCCCTGGGCAGCCTGTTCCAATCCCTGACCATTCTTGCATCAAAGGAATTTTTCCTAATCTCTAACCTAAACTTCCCCTGGCACCATTTGAGGCCATTTCCTCTCCTTCTATCACCTGAGACTAGGGAGAAGAGACCAACCCCCACCTGGCTCCAACCTCCTTTCAGGGAGTTGTAGAGAGCAATGAGGTCTCCCCTCAGCCTCCTCCAGACTAAATAACCTCAGCTCCCTCAGCTGCTCCTCACCAGCCCTCTTCTCCAGACCCTTCAAGTTTCCAAGCCTGTATTTCCTCTCCAAAGGGGAAGAGGATGAGAGGGAGCCTGAGCAGAGCAAGGAGAGTGAAACCTTAAAGTATTATGACACAGCTACATTTAATATTGCATCACATGTAAGGGAGCAAGCACATATGACTGCAATATTGCAAGATGAATATAGGTCCTAAGACAGGAAATTTAGTGCCTTGTGATGGATGCTCCTTTGTTTTCAGGTTTTCTTTTTATGTATATATTATTTCTGTAGGATAAGCACCTTCCCAGCTGGAAGCAAACATACAACTCCTTTATTTTCCAGCATGTAATTTCTGTTTGATTCACAGCTAATAAATAGGTCATCTTGTACTTTTGAAATGCCAACATGCAGTAATTCAGGGAAATAGAGACCCTACATTAAAAAGCTGTCAGCCTCAGTGCAATTTCCCTGCACCCTATGCTCTGGAAAGATACCTTGTCACTCATGGCTCAGCTCTGGGTTTTTTTCCTGAAATATCTCTTCTTCTGCATAAATAATGAATAGAGTTGCATGGAACTATCTGGCACAATGTCTGTTCTTCCTCCCACACTAAGGAGCTGAGGTGCAGGCTCTGTATTTATTGGTTGATCTTTCCCAACAAATCTTGGCTGAAATCAGAGGTGTGGTAATAGGGTGGCCCCCTTCCAGCTGCAGGCAGATGTTCTCTGCTCTGCTAACCCCAGCCTGCCTGCCTGAAGTCAGGGAAATGCTGCCTTCAAAAGACCTTCACTGCTCTTTAGTCCTCGAAGTGTAAAGGCTACAGGATACAGAATGAGTTAAACCACTTCTTTGCTTTCAGTCTCTGTCCAGTTGGAATCTATCGTGCAAGTCTTGCACAGAAAAGGGCTTGGGGCTGAAACCGATCTCAATTAGGAGTTAAAAAAAATTAATTCTGCTTTAAAAAGCTAGATACAAACCTCAGCAGCTTACTAGGCCTGTCATCTAAGTGCCTGTGATCTGAAACACACAATTTAGTGTGTTTTTAAAGGTGTTCTCTCAGCAGTCCCACTATGGGTGACATGTGGATGGCAACACCTCTCTGATTTTGGCACCAAACTGGTGGGGTTGGGCTGCTGTGGCACTGCTGGGAGTGAAAGGGAGAAGAAAGCAGCATCTCTCTTTCCTAGAGGCTTCATGCCAGGAGGAGTCCTGTCATTTTCTAGTGGGGTCTGAGAAATCCTGATGCAGTCCAGAGATCTCAGAGACAACATTTGGATGCGGTGCAGGGAAATGGCTGCAGCTCTGATTTCAGAGTCTCTGAGTGTTTATAATTCACATGCCAGGGACAAAATCTCAACCCAAAGGTTTAACCCTGCAGGTGTTGCTCACAGGAATGGCTTCCCCTGACCCTAAGTCTGATGATGTGGTGGGAGGCATTTTTCAGTGAGTAACTGGTCTGGCTCCAAGCATGAAAAATCTGGTGGTGGTTTTTTTTGTGGCCTTGAATTCATAGAAAGTTGAAACTTGCAAGATGTCAGCCCCATAAAGAAATGGGAAAAGCTGGGTGTGCTAACCCCCTGTGACCCAGGTTTTACGAGGGATAAAGCTGCTGAAGCCTCACAGTGAGGTCCAAAAGTAATTTAAATCCCTTCCCCTCTCCCCTTGCTCCCAATTTCCCCATCCCAGTTGTTGTTGTATGCGTCAGCTGAGAAGAAAAGTTAGAGAGTGACACTAATAAGGAGGGCTGAGATGCACTAAGAGCATTAAAAGGTTAGGTCATGGTGTGTTCTATTAAATAGAATATTAATTGAATTCTTGACATCTGAGGTGAACTGTGACATGCTCATGGGATAAATATTGCCTTTAACAGAGCATTGTGACCCAACGCTCTCAATGCTGTGGAGCATCAGTGCCAATCCCTCACAACAGACCCCAGCCTCAGTCCTTGGGGTATGGATGTGCTCCCTTGGAGTTTTGGAAGCCTGAGCTTAAAAGCAGGTTTCACATTTCATATTTCTCTTCCCAGTTAAATTGCTTCTTCCATCTCAAGGCCATGCTCTGTCTCAGGCTTGGTCCCAGACTCTTAATGCACAGCTAGAAATTAGATGCCAGGCGTTACAAACCTATTGGGCACGGTACAAGAAGGGGTGGAAAGAAAAATATCTCCATCTCCACCCCCACACGGTAAAGAAGATTAAAACATTTAAAAAAGACCAATTAAACCCAGAGAATCTCATAGCAACATTTTCATTAACCCTCCCAGGTCCTTCTTTCTGTCTCATTAGTCGTCAGAGGGGAGAGGAAGGATCATTTTAATTACCAGCATTGTAAAGCTTTATTTAAGGCAACTGTCCCTCCTGCTGCTCTCTGGATTACCCCACCGGCTTATAAATACAATCCCAAGTCATTAACAGGCAAAAAAACCTGCACCACTGAAGGGTTTGGAAGAAAGAAACTCCACTCTGCTCAATGTTTAGGGCTCTTTAACAATGTCCTCTCTCCTTATTCAGGCATAATTCAAGCGTAATATTGGGCTTTATGAAACAACTCAATATCCTCTTAGAGCAAACCCCTTTCTAGCTGAGGAGACCATGTGTGCAACTTTCTTCTCCTTTGTCTGCAGGAGCACATCTGATGGGATGGACACGGTAGATGGGATCGGAGCTTTTCCAGCCTCCCAGATCAGAATTACTTGTTAAGTTCCCAAATTAAAGGGACTGCTGCATGCTGATAGCCTCGCAGGAGGGAGGTGAGCAATGGGACCCAAACCAGGGGGAGGCTGGTGGAGGGTCGTAGAAAGAGGTTCTTGTGAGTTTAGGATGGAAACAAAGAGTGTCCACATGCCATGGAAAGGAAATTGCTTCCTGCACTCTCTGCTTGCTGAGTTTCATGTTTGGTTTTGTGCAGAAATGAGCCCAGTGTCTCTGTTCTGTCAGGAAACCCTCAGCCTGCAGCTGCCATACCTGAGAGGCTTTGAAAACACATCCCACAGTTCATCTCCTCCTGAAATCACAGAACTGTCCTGGTTGGAAAAGCCCTTTAAGATCATCCAGTCTGATCATTCTCTAACTCTACCAAAGCTGGGGCTAAACCATGGCCCTCAGCACCACAACTCTGTGTCTTTTCAACACCTCCAGGGATGAGGATTCAACCACCTCCCTGTGCAGCCTGTGCCAGTGTTTGAGAACCCTTTCAGTGAAGAAGTTTCCAACTTAAACCTCCCTTGGTGCAACCTGAGGCTGTTTCCTATCGTCCTGTTGTTCCTTTTGAGAAGAGAGCAACCTGGCTCCAATCTCCTTGCAGGGAGTTGTAGAGAGCAATGAGGTCTCCCCTCGGCCTCCTTTTCTCCAGACAAAACATCCCCAGTTCTCTCAGCTGCTCCTCCCCAGCCCTGTTCTCCAGGCCTTTCACCAGCTTGGTTGCCCTTCCCTGGACCCACTGCAGCACCTCAAATCAAGTTCTTCATCTCAGAGCACTAAGCAGAATGTGGAGATAATATCAGCTTCTTCAAAACAATCCATATTCTTCCAGAAAGGTCTAGGCAGATGATTTGGTGTCCCTGACTTTAGCTACAAGAGCTGAGAGAGCAGTAATTGCCCAGGGAGTTGGTGGAGTCGCCATCCCTGGAGGTGTTCAAGAAACATCTGGACGTGGCACCTGGGGACATGGTGTAATGGCCATGGTGGTGGTGGGTTGATGGCTGGACTGGATGATCTTAGAGAGGACTTTTCCAGCCAAAATGATTCATTGATTCTGTAGTGATGATGGATCACTGAATGATGAATGGACTGCTACAGAGAGCGCATTTCCTATCAAGTCCAGGTGTGCATGTGAGGAGGTCTGCAGAAAGAGCTGACATCAATTCTGGCAGGAGTTGCTTCCTGTCAGACTGTTGCAAACCTAAGGGGATTAGAAACAAGTAAAAGAGTTGGAGTTCCAGTTTGGGACTGGCCAGCCCCACTGCCCCCAACTCAGATCATGAGGCTGAGCAGTCACAGAGTTGAACTGCTGGTGCAGAACCTTCACCATAGGTTCACAGATTGCATCAGGTTGGAAGGGACCCTCCAGAGGTCATCTTGTGTAACCTCCCTGCAGGCAGCAAGGACACTTCTAGCTAGAGTAGGCTGCCCAGGGCCATGTGAAGTCTGATCTAGCACATCTCTGGGAAGACATTCCAGTTCTCTCCTCTGAACTGGGAGAGGCTGGCAGGGACAGGAGAAGAACAGCTTCAAGGGGAATCAGTCTCTGGAGATCGGGGATGCTAAACTCCCCTTAAACCAGTGACAAGCAGCCTGAGCATCAGCCCTTGGAAAAGTTGATACAGGAGTTGCTTTGTTTTCTATTTATAGCTGTGCTGTATTTTTCTTGTAATACATTTTTAATGACTTATAAGGCCTAGTTATTTATTCTCCTGAAGCCAAATACTTTCTCACCCTGATAATGCAAGCAGGAAGAGCTACATCGGAGATGGCTGGATCTGCTCCCTGCACGGGCAGCAGGCTGAGGGGGAACGCTGCACAGCTCTTGGGAGCCCAAAGCACCCTAGGAACCCAAAGCATGCAGTTCCCCAATGCCTCTCTGCAGAGGGACTGCCTGTGGAGGACCCTCCTTGGGCCAGAATGTTTCTAAAGTACTAATTATTCCATCTGCACACAAGAGAGTCTGGTTTTTAATGATTATTTTGCTCTAGATTTCCTCATCCAAAATGAACCTTAGTTAGAAACCAGCCTCCCTCACCCCAAAACCTGCAGCAGCCCCTTCCAGCTCTCTGTTTAAGAAGTTCTGTAGGATGAAGAAGAGGGCAGAAGAAAGGAGAAGATGGGACATTGAAATTGCAGGTACTTGCCTCAAACATCACTAATTTGCACAAATGCTGATTGCCTCCTGATGAGTCTAACCAGAATGGTATTAACTCTGCTGTTGGTTCTAAATTGTTACATATCCAATATTTCCTTTGTCCTCTTCTTAATGTTTGGATTAATAACTGTGCAACCACTTCATTAGTTTATTTAGATGATGTTATTTTAGGAAATTATTGTTTAGATCAGCCTTGTCCTTCCCATTCTATTTGTGCCTTCCCCAGAATGAAGCAATATCAGAGGAAACCAATTAATTGCAACTCGCCTGCCATAATGGGGTCTGCTCTACAATGTGCCAACGCCTAATGGAGTTTTAATTTCCCCATGGTGAGTCAACATTTGCTTAAAGAGAGAAGAGTGTGAGAGCAAAGCACTGCCTGAGGCACACAGCTTCTTCCATGCCCATGGGGCTCAACAGGCATCTTGGGGCTGCTGCTGCATTGTTTGGGGGGTAAAAAAATCACAGAGGGTCATAGGTGGGGCAGCAAAGAGCATCCTGATTCCCACCATGGGCTGAGGATTCATAAATTCATAGATTCATAGAATTGTTAGGGTAGGAAGGGACTTTAAAGATCATCGAGTTCCAACCCCCTGCCATGGGCAGGGACACCTCCCACCAGCTCAGGTTGCTCAAGACCCCATCCAGCCTGGCCTTGAACACCTCAAGGGAAGGGACATGCACAGCCTCCCTGGGTAACCTGTTGCTTCACAGGGAAGAATTTCTTTCTAATATCCAATCTAAATCTGCCCAACCTCAAGCTTCAGGACATACAACCCTACATGGCTCTCTGGCTGCACTGCCCAGCCTTGCAGGGTGCTAAAATGAACTGGTCACCCAGTGAAGGTTTCCCAGCCCTTTCTCAATGCATGGTCTTCCTTAGGAAATGTTCATCTAACTGCCCTAGATCCTTGCTATGCAGGGACCAGCAAGGCTTTGTCATGGACCAGAAGCCCACTGTGGTGGTGGTGGCTTGCAAAGCCAATGATCTCACCCCCAAGGAAACTGCTGCACACAACTCTTGACATGCATGGAACAGCAGAATTTATAATAACAGGTTTGGTTGGGGTTTTTTTTCACCATGACTTGGCTTGTGCAGAGCATTTAGTATCACCAGAAGATACATTTGGAAGAAGGTGGAGCACCCAGAGAGCCCTTTGAGAGGTCTTTGAGCCCTCTCTTGCTCAGGTCCTGGGTGTCTTTGACACCCCTCAGCCTAGGTGTTGTTGACTAATGACTGTTTAGGGTTTTTTTGTGTGTCTGTGTGTGGAGAATGCTGACAAACTTCTGAAGCCAGTCTGCTTTCCCCTCCCCACCTTCTGACAGCTTAAAAGAGGCAAAACAAAGCTACATTACGATGCAACCAATTTCAGTAGCATCTGATTAACAAAAAGGAGGCCACAGCTACCTGACAGCAGCTGGTGGTAATTTTTTATGCCTCAAACAAACTGATGGCCTCAAACATTCATACATGTAGTTATGGTTTGTGTTTAAATGTCTCATTTCCAGGGTGGGTGGGTTGGTTGGTTGGTTGTTCTAGAGGTATAGTTTTGTTTGGTTTTTTTTGAGGGGGGGGAGAAGGAGGGAATGGTGCAGGGAAATAAAGTTTTGCAATTCTTCTCCTCCTAATAAGTCTGTCCAAAAAATGATGTTGCTCGTTGTGTTGAAAGATGGTTTCATTTCCTGCTCAAAACAAACAAAAAAATGGGTATGAAGAATTTGCCTTGCCAAATGAACATTGTATACTGAACGTGTCAAAATCCTCCCTCCTGACACAAATAAAAGATAACATTGGGTGGCAGCATGTAAAACAGCACTGACAAGACAGCAAGGTTGGAAGCAAAGAAATGCATATTTTTGCCTTTCTCTCTGGGAAGGATGGGGAGGAAAAGATCCAGGTGAGCTGAAGGCTGGCGTGTTACAACCCAAAATACATCATCTAAAGACTTAACAAGCCATTGCCGTGCAGGTTTTAAGAGGAACATAAGTGATTCCATTTCTGATTAGCAAAATCATGACAAAAGTCTCAACTTTTTTTTTTTTTTTTGTTTTTTTTTGTTTTGTTTTGTTTTGTTTCCCAGGCAACCCAAAAAGCTGAGAAGTAGGGGGGGAAAAAAAAAAAGGGCAGCTGGATGAAAGAGGTCTTCAGCTGAAAAGTTCACAACTCTGCCATGCAGGCTGCAAGGACTCCAAAGTACTGCTGAAAAAAAATCATTCTGAGGAGATTTAAAAATAAACAAGGTAATGATAGCGCTTTCATTAGATCTGCAGTCACACTATGCAGGTGATTTTTTTTTTTTTTTTTCCTTTTTCCTCCTATTAAAGTCACTGATTGAAGGCTGTTAGCTGTTTATCAACCCCCCTCAACCCCAAATTTGGTTTCTTCTCTCTTAGGGGTTGCCTCTCAAAAAACAAAATCACAACAACTGCATAGTTAGTTACAAGAAAAGACTCCTAGAACTGCAGTTTTGGGGTGGGGAGGGGAGGAATACAAGCATGAAACACAGATTGCACCTTCAAATCCCTGATGGCATCACGCTTCTTTGTTCTGCTAAGAAAAATTAACCTCAATCTCAGCTCAAGGTCCCCCGATTGATTATCATAGTCATTTAAATACTGTAATCTCATTTTCAGCATCAGGGAAAGGGAGCAAAAAAAGAAGAAAAAGAGAAAGAGGTGGGGAAGGAAGGGGGGGTGCGGGGGGTGTGCTGTGTGTGGAGAGAAAGAGAAAACAGAATAAATTATCTGACAAAAGGCAAAAAAAGCTCCTTTCTGCTTACGGAGCCTATTTCAGATCCTTCCACTTGATTGGAAAAGTTGATGAAGTTTAAATGAAGCAGAATTAGAGGCTCAGGCCACTGAGTATTGACAGGGGCCCATGGAAGAATGTGCAATTCAATAGGGCTGATTTCTGTGGAAAACAGGGGAAAGGCCTAAATGGTATAATCTTCAATCAAATCTAACATCGACACTGACAAGGCAGGGTAATGAGATAGGCCAGATCAGGCATGTTGGTTAAAGAAATTAATCCCTCTGGCTGCACCAAGAGTTCAGCTTTGATGCCTATTGTACAGCCCCCTGTCCCAGCCTATCTAAATGCTAACTAACTGTGAGTGTGATCTGGGACTGTGCTTTTCATTGCTGGGGCTAATCTGATAACAATTTTAGCTCCTTCCCTGATTACAGAGCCAAGAGGTTGCCCAGCAGCCCCTCATGGTGGCACTGAGGAGACAGACCATGGATGCAGCAGCACTGGAGCAAGGAAACTTGTGTCATGGTGTGTTTCAGGGCTTGAATGCACCTAAACCATCATCATGAGAATGAATCTAGGAGGAGAGGCTAAGGGAGCTGTGGTTGTTTAGCCTGGAGAAGAGGAGGCTGAGGGGAAACCTTACTGAGCAAGCTGGTCTAGTGGAAAGTGTCCCTGCCCATGACATGGGGTTTGGAACTGGCTGACCTTAGAGGTCCCTTCCAGTTCAAATCATTCTGTGATTGCTCTCTATAGTTCCCTGAAAGGAGGTTGGAGCCAGGTGGGGTTGCTCCTTTCTTCCTGATATCAGGTGACAGAAACTGTGCCAGGAGACGTTTTCGGTTGGAGATGGGGGAAAAATGTCTTTGCTGCAGGAGTGGTCAGGTGTTGGAAGAAGCTGCCCAGGGAGGTGGTGGAGTCCCCATCCCTGGAGGTGTTCGAGAAACCTGTGGCTATGGCATTTTGGGACAGGTGGTTATGGTGGTCTTAGACTGGTGGTTGTACTCCATGACCTTAGAGATCTTTTCCCACTGAAACAATTCTATGGCTCTATAATTACTGCAGCTCCAGTTGTCTCTTGACCAGCTGACTGGGATCTGGGAGCCACTGAAGAGGCTGGGCAGAGAGCAGGAAGGTGATGGAGAAGGCAAGTGGAAAGGGGAGCTGGGAAGTTGAAAAGCATGCTGCAAACAAAGGGCAAGCAACTCGAAGCTCCCATTAAGCCCAGCTTTATTTTTCAGGCTGGTTTGCTCTTCACTAAGTAATAGAAGGTTTGCTGTGTTTGTTTTTCTGATTTCAATCCACCCTCAGGCTTGGAATTACAATGGTTGGGTTTTTTAATCAGCTTTCACTTGTAAGATTTTTAGGCAGACTGGTTTGCTTAAATAAGAAAATAATCAAATGATTTCCACTGATGTTGAAGTTTGCTTAAAGGCTGCTGTTGGAAATGGGGTAACAGGGTCCCCCTTTCCTTTCTCCATGCTGCTTCCAATAAATGGGAGTAGGAAAGTCAGTGCCATTTCTTTTCTAAAGTATAAATAGCTAAAGAAGAAAATATCCTCAGACAGGCAGGTTCTGTCTAATCTGTACAGAGTGAGCAGCCAAGCAAGAACAAAACAACCCCTGGAAGATGACAAAGGCTTTTCCAACTCAATAATTAAGCATAAGAGCATCTCTAAGATTTTGCACAGAAAGCAACCTCTCCTGGGGGAGAGTGTGGCTAAAAACTTGCCAAAATGCAGAGCTGGAAAGGTTGGTGCCTGGGGTTGCTGTGGATGTGCTTCATTTGCTCTGTCTTCTGCTAGGCAGCACTCAAAAAGAGGGGAAATTGCTGTTGCAGAGGTCTGAAAATTAAGAGGTTTTCACCTTTTCTTTGGGCAGCTGCCCACTAGTTGCCTGCCCAATGCTTTCCTGTCCAGGATGATCCTAACTGAGCCCCCACCAGCTTTTCCTCTATGCTCAGGATGTTTTCTTGTGCCTCTTCCACAGAAGGAGGAATACTTACTGTTGGTGGAATGGGAAGCTGAGGATGAAGAGGAAAAAGGGCAGAGATATTGCTGTGCTCTTCCAGGTTTTAGCTGGTGCTGCTCTCAGCCTGCTGTATTCAGCATCCCTGGAGAAGGGTTTGTGAGTTATTAGGATTTGGGAATCTCTTCCTGCATCATATCTTCAGTTTGAATTAGTCTGAAAATCATCTCTTGGCTTAACGTGGTTTGGGACCAATGCCATGAACTGGAGTTGGCTCTCCCCCAAAGTTTCTTAAATCTTTCAGAGAGTAAAGCTGGAGTTTTAGGTTCATCATGAAAATTTATAACCCCCTGCAGCTCTGGTTGTGCTCTGAGTGGCAGGGACCCATTTGTGACCTTTCTTTCATGTTAGTTTTTACCCTCTTCTGCCTACATTCTCTCATCCTTTGGCTTGATTTCTGCTTTTACCCCACCACCAACTCAGATGTTGCCTGCTCTGACAACGCTGCTATTTGGGGTCATAATGCAACAATTGGGTCTAATGGTTATTATTGTGGTGGCTGACTTCAATCATGCACTTTTAAATCAAAGGGCCTTTGAAGCTTTATTTCCATTGTATTAAACGAATAAACATCGAAGATTTTCAGGAACATAAAAGGCATTCACCTTGTAATGTTTCTGGGTTTATTAGTCTCACCAATTTGCATTGTTTTGTTCACATAAAGGATCAAAATGCCCTTTTACTTGCTTTTACATACTGCCTGCTGATCTGGGGGGTGAGCAGCTAGGAATGCCCCGTGCTGCTGGTGCTTGTGTCCTTCTGCCTGCTAAATCCCAGCTGGAGGTTTGTAACCTAAGTCCTTGTCTTCAAATAACCCAGAGGAAAAAAGCCACCACTTCCATTCAAGGCAGAATGTTTGCTTGCCTCTTGGCAATGCCTTGTTTATTTCTGTGTTGTCTGTGCAAAATATGGGAGGGCACTAAAGCTCGTAAGGAGTTTAATTTTTAGTGTACCAAATAATTCTTAAACGAGTTCACGCTGAGAAGCAAAGCCTCAGAAGTGGAAGCATTGGAATGACAAAGCTGAGAGCCAAACCTAATGATTATTTGACTAAGCAGCCCTTCATTAGTTCATTTCTCTAATGAATGATTGAGCTGTGCTGTGTGCACGTTCTAAATGCGGCTCTAAAAGCACAGCACTGGCCTTAGATTGCAAAATAAAAATCACCTAAAAACTAGTAGTAGTGGTGGTATAATAATAACAGTAATCAGCACACAAAATGCTGCATAAGCACTAATTAATCCTCAGCATCCCCAAGCAGCCAGCACAGGAGGCAGGATGCTCAGCACACACAGTGATTTGAGGTAAATAGTTTAATTAACACCAAATAAAAGACAACTTTATTCCAAACAGGGCTCACAGTGCTTGTGGCTGCTCTGCTCCCCATTACAGGGGTTAAGCACCCCAGAAAGGGAGGCTAAAATCTGCTCCTCACCAAGTTCTCAATGGATTTATTGATTCCAAACAGCTGAGAGCAGGAGTTGGAAGAGAGAGCAGAGTTAGTGAAATCACAGAGCTAACACCTGAGGGAAGCTATCCAAATGTTCTGCAAGCTGCCTCAGAGGGCTGTGATGCTGTCAGAAGTCTTTGCCCCACTTGGGTGTGGAAGCAGCTGTGAGATCTCAGTGGGAGTTAAACCCTCACATGGCTCCAGGAGAGCAGAGAGATGATGGAGACCACAGGGACCTGTGTTGTCTCCTCATGCTCAGAGCATAGGTGCTCTGTGGGGAAGGGATGGCTTTGCTCTGTGGAGAAGGAATGCTTTTGCTCTCTCTGGGTATAATTTTTAGGAAACTTTTATCACCTTCCTTTCCTGCCCAGATTAGCAGCCCTTGCACAAAGATGGATTCTAGAGGTGAGATGTGGGCTCTGTCCTGAGAAAAGGCTTGGTGAGATGTTCCAGGTTCACCTTGGCTCCTTACTATGCTGGCACCAGAAGAGCTACAGAAGCTGAGTGAGCTTTGAGAGAAGGTTTAAAAAAACCCCAACCAGACAAGAGGGAAGGTGAGGGTTAAAGGCTCAAAGATTGAGCACAACATTCAGGTGTAAAACCCCTGTTAGAGCTATAGTGCAGGTCAGCTCCAGAGTGCTGGAAACCTGCCCTTCCAGCAATTACTGCTGCAAGAGATGTTTGTGCTGCATGCAATTTACAACTCCAAGTTGTAATATTCTCTTTCACACCAGGCCTTTGTCCATGCCTGACTGTTGCATCCTTTTGGGGTGATGATGATGATGCATCCTTCTTGCTTTTCTTTGCTAAGGATTATTACAAAATCATAGAATCAAGAAGGCTGGAAGAGACCTCAAAGATCACAAGTCCAACCTGTCACCCTAAACCTCATGACTATCTAAACCATGGCACCAAGTGCCACGTCCAATCCCCTCTTGAACACCTCCAGGGATGGTGACTCCACCACCTCCCTGGGCAGCACATTCCAATGGCCAACCACTCTCTCTGTGAAGAACTTTCTCCTCACCTCCAGCCTAAACCTCCCCTGGTGCAGCTTGAGACTGTGTCCTCTTGTTCTGCTGCTGGTTGCCTGGGAGAAGAGACCAAACCCCTCCTGGCTACAACCTCCCTTCAGGTAGTTGTAGACAGCAATGAGGTCACCCCTGAGCCTCCTCTTCTCCAGGCTAAACACCCCCAGCTCCCTCAGCCTCTCCTCATAGGGCTTGTGCTCAAGGCCTCTCCCCAGCCTCGTTGCCCTTCTCTGGACATGCTCCAGCAATTCAACATCTTTCCTAAACTGAGGGGCCCAGAACTGGACACAGTACTCAAGGTGTGGCCTAACCAGTGCTGTGTACAGGAGTACAATGACCTCCCTGCTCCTGCTGGCCACACTATGCCTGATGCAGGCCAGGATGCCACTGGCTCTCTTGGCCACCTGGGCACACTGCTGGCTCATGTTCAGGCACCTGTCAACCAGTACCCCCAGGTCCCTTTCTGTCTGGCTGCTCTCCGGCCACTCTGACCCCAGCCTGTAGCTCTGCATGGGGTTGTTGTGGCCAAAGTGCAGCACCCAGCACTTGGACTTGTTGAATGCCATCCTGTTGGACTCTGCCCATCTGTCCAGCCTGGCAAGGTCCCTCTGCAGAGCCCTTCTACCTTCTAACAGATCAACACCTGCTCCCAGCTTGGTGTCATCTGCAAATTTACTGATGATGGACTCAATCCCCTCATCCAGATCATCAATAAAGATATTGAACAGGATGGGGCCCAGCACTGATCCCTGGGGGACACCACTAGTGACAGGCTGCCAGCTGGATGTGGCACCATTCACCACCACTCTCTGGGCTCGGCCCTCCAGCCAGTTCCTAACCCAGCACAGAGTGCTGCTGTCCAAGCCACAGGCTGCCAGCTTGGCCAGGAGTTTGCTGTGGGGGACAGTGTCAAAGGCCTTGCTGAAGTCCAGGTAGACTACATCCACAGCCTTTCCTACGTCCACCAGGCTGGTCTCCTGATCATAGAAGGAGATCAGGTTGGTGAGGCAGGACCTGCCCTTCCTAAATCCATGTTGGCTGGGCCTGATTCCTTGGCCATCCTTCAGGTATGCAGTGATTGCCCCCAAGACAATCTGCTCCATGATTTTCCCTGGCACTGAGGTCAGGCTGACAGGCCTGTAGTTCCCAGGTTCTTCTGTCCATCCCTTCTTGTGGATGGGCGTCACATTGGCCAGTTTCCAGTCTTCTGGGACCTCTCCAGTGAGCCAGGACTGGTGGAAAATGATGGAGAGAGGCTTGGCCAGCTCATCTGCCAGCTCTTTCAGCACCCTAGGATGAATCCCATCAGGTCCCATGGACTTGTGAATATCCAAGTGACTCAACAAGTCTCGAACTAATTCCACATGGATTTCAGGAGTACAACACTGCTCCTTGACCAGCTCAGGAGGCCAGTTATCCTGAAGTCCTCCTGCCTTACTGTTGAAAATGGAGGCAAAGAAGGTATTTAGAATCTCAGCCTTCTCCTCATCCTTAGTTACAATGTTACCCTCCACATCCAATAAAGAGTGGAGGTTCCTCTTGCCCCTCTTTTTAGCATTAATGTATTTATAAAAATGCTTTTTGTTGTCCTTCACAGAAGCGGCCAGTTTAATTTCTAACTGTGCTTTTGCCTCTCTAATTTTTCTTCTACATGATCTAGCAACATCCTTAAACATATCACTAGTTGCCTCCCCCCCTTTCCAAAGGAGATAAACCCTCTTTTTTCCCTTAAATCCTTCAGGAGCTGCTTGCTCATCCAGGCCGGTCGTCTTCCCCGCCGGCTCGTCTTACAGCATGTGGGAACTGCCAGTTCCTGTGCCTTTAGGAGCTCCTGTTTGAAGTAGGTCCAACCATCCTGGACACCTTTGTTCTTAAGGGCTGTTACCCAGGGAACTTTCCGAATAAGTTGCCTGAACAACCTGAAGTTTGCCCTCCGAAAGTCCAAAGTGAGGGTTCTGTTACTGCTCCTCCCTATTTCCCTGCATATTGAAAACTCCACTATATCATGGTCGCTGCACCCTAGACAGCCTCCAACCATCACATCTCCCACCAGCCCTTCTGAGTTTGAAACAATTCTCAGCAGCACCTTGCTCTGTCAGATGGCTCAGAAATTCTTCATGAAAAGGTTTGATAGGGTTGAAAGAAAGAAGAAAAACATGGTGGCTGATTTCTGCCTTATCTAGGTAGCTACCATGTGAGTGGACACCCACAGCCGCCTGCTTGGTGTCTCATTGTCACCCAAACTAAGCTGCTCTCTCCCTGGGCATGAAGCAGGCATCCAGGTGAGCTCTCAGTGTGTCCTCCAGTTGAAAAGGGCAGTTCAGCCTCCCTGGAACAATCCTTCCAAAAAAAAAAAAAAAAACAAACTTTGGACTGCTAAAGCCATTGGTGTGCCAGTTCCTGTGGGTTTGTGAGGGTTTTGATCTTATATTCTTCCGGAGGCTGTAGCTGATGAAATTTTATTGCCTGAATCCTTTAGCTTTTGTTTGATCTTAGTTGGGGGCAGGGAAAAATAAATAAAAAGAAGAAGAAATTCCAGCCCTAAGAGCTGGAGAGGAAGGCTTAGGAAAAAGAACCCTAAATGGCCTGGCATTCAGACCAATAAAAAGAGCCTGGCATCAGTTGTCATGTAAATAACAAGCTTTAAACCCAAATATTGCACATTCCAGCAGCACTGAAAACTCTGGTTTGCTAAATCTCCTTCTTCTGCAGGCTGGATTGAGACCTGGCAGCAGCCTTTGCCAGCTAGCAAAGCACCATCAGCATCCTCCTCAGTTCTGAAGCCACATTTTAGTGTTGAGAGCCAGGGTGGGAGCTCTGAAGGTGAGCTGGATGCCTCTCATCTCTCAGGAGGTTTCATGGACAGCAGTTTTCACCTTTCTGCAGGTCTCCTGGCCACTCTTGAACAGGTAAGAATGTGATTTGGGGGGAGTTTGGCACCTGGGATTTCCCATTTGCCTTCCCACAGCAGGGAAAGGTCCAGCTCCAGGCTGGTGACATAACTTTGGCAGTGTTGACCTTAATTGTGGCATATTAGCCAAGAAGATGTTAATATAATGGTAAGCAAACTGGTGTGGGCTGCTGCTTTTTTTTTTTTTTTTTTTTTTTTTTTTTTTTTCCTTGAGTGTGTGTCAGGCATGATGGGGGTGAAATGTGGAGAAATCTTGCTTCCTGCCCAGAGCTGGTTTATTTTTTAACACAGGAGTTTTCAGGAAGTTTATACCAAGAAAAGTGCTTGGCTAAGGCTTTTACTGGGAAAAAAACAAAACAAAACACAAACAATAACCAAACCAAAAATGCTTTGCTCAAATTTTTACTGGCATCAGTAGATGAAATACTTCTCTTCAGTTCTACGCTGCCAGTGAATACTTATTGATAACCCAAATGAATTCCTTGATTAATTACAACCTATCATACATTCTCCCACAGAAAAAAACAGCATTCATCCCTAGAAATCTGTATGTGACAAGAAGATGGTTTTAATCTGCAATAGCCAATGGGAGGGGACATATCCTGGGGGAAGGATGGAGCTGGGCAGAGCTGGGGCAGGAGAGGAAGGCAGGAACCAGGCAGATGTCTGGGCAGTGGTCTCTGCTGGGTATGTGATGCGTCCCCTTTAGAAGCTATGTGACAGGACTGAGAAAGTAGGAGATGCTGTTGTTAGCTGCTGCAGGGTAGGTCTGTCACACCTGCACAAGGGGCTTGGGGACTGAGGGCTAGTTGGAGGAAGATCAGGGACTGAGTGTTCCCTCCACTATTGCTGGCCTTCAGGTTCTTGTATAGTTCCTGTCTGGTGAGCCTTAATGGAAACTTGTTGGAGCTGTGTGTTCCTCAGTGCCCTCCCATGGCTGCCAGAAGCACTTGTCCAAGCAGCAGTTGTCTCAAAACCTTCTGTCCCTCACTTCTAAACCATCTTTGTGTCCTTGGTTTTCAGGTAGCACTGCACAGGGTGAGGGCTGGGACTTACTGGCCCTCCTCTTTGGCAGGTCTCTCCAAAATGCTCAGTCCCCAGGGCCTTCCCAAAGGGGAAGGAGATCCCAGACCACAGCTGGAAGCATGAAGAAGAGATATGGCAGAGGGCTGACACTGTGAGTATGTCACTCCTGGTGGTGTGCGCCAGGGAGCAGGACTGGGCAGGTATCAGCACTCAGCCCCTGAGCTGCCACTCTGTCACCTCTGATTTCACTTCTAAGCAAAGATACCAACACTTCCTATCAAACTTACAGGATCCAGGGAAAAGAAAGTAGAATTATAGGATGGGTTGAAGGTCATCTAGTCCAACTCCTGTGCAGGGACACCTTCCACCAGACCAGTTTGCTCAAAGCCTCATCCGGCCTTGTTTTGAACGCTTTCAGAGACGGGGCACCCACCACCTCCCTGGGAAACCTGTTCTAGTGTCTTATCACCCTCCCATAAAGATTTTCTTCCTAATATCTCATCTTAAATCTCCTCTTTTTCACTTCAAAACCATCACCACTCATCCTTTCACCATGCCCCCTGTTAAAGTCCCTCCCCAGCTTTCCAGTAGCCCCCTTTAAGAACTGAATGGCCACTATGAGATCTCCCGAGTAGAACTTTAGGGGTTTAAAAGTGAAGCTGCTTTTGACCTATGACACAAAACCTAATTTTCTTTTTTCTCCTTTGTCTTCCTAATATAATTTCCAAATCGATTTTTAGAGTTTCATGCTGGGAGGAAAGATATTCAATATTGCAAGACTCCTGTTTCCTGCGACATTCCAAATTCCCCAAGTTTGTGGCCGGCTCCCACGTTGGGACAGAGAACTCCAGAGCTTCAGCAGAGGCTGAGCAAGCCAAGGTTTAGATGTCACCGCTGTCTGCTGTGGCAAACCAAGGCTTTGCAGCAGCGCCGGCTGCCCTCCCTAGGAGAAGAGGAAAGGTGCAGCCGCTCCAACGGCTCGATGCCCGCTGCCGGGGGACTACAGGCGCTGCTGCCACCCTCTCTTGTCCCTCTGCACCCTCAGAGCAACGATCCCGGCCCCCGAGCACTGAGGGGCAGTCTCGGTACCAGGCCGGTGGCGTGTCCCTGATGGGGACTGGGATGGTAAAGAGCTGGTAAGGGCAGGAAGCTTTTCTGCGAGTGCCATCCAGGGGACAGGAGCTGCACTTCAGCTGCTGCTGCTGACGGGGGAGGGTCTCCAGGGACGCGGGTGGGGAGGGCTACAGTGTGACTTTCTGTGGCTGCTCATTAGGAGGAGGAAACCGAAGGGAGATGTCTGAAACGTTGCGAAGCCCACCCACAGGACGGGGACGCAAGGGGAGTTGGCAAGGTGAGGAGTGTCGGGAGTTTGTGACGTGACCAGAACCTCCCCAAACCGCCTAAAAATCCTAATTCGGGGCTGTAGAGTTTGTGTGTCCCCCAGTCCCCGGACCCCTCTGCTGTGGCGGAGAGAGGGGGGTCCAGAGAGCAGCCCAAGTGATATCTCGGTCCCTGATTCCGAGCACCCCTCAAAACGCGGGGTTATCGATTGAAGAACACCCGAAACTCAGAGGGAGAAGCCATCCCTGCTGCTGCCGGTCACCATCCCGGGGCTACCGGGCGTTTAACGGTGCTAAATCACGGAGGAGCGGCTGGAAAACGCACTTCTCCCTCCTTCTAATATAAGTATTTTTGGGGGGAATACCTATTTTCAGCTGTTCTCATCCTCCAGGTGCTTTAACGGGGGAAACATTTCCGCTGCGTGGCAGCAATGGTCCGGGGCTGCCCGCGGGGACCG
Source organism: Indicator indicator (assembly GCF_027791375.1). Lineage (NCBI taxonomy): Eukaryota > Metazoa > Chordata > Aves > Piciformes > Indicatoridae > Indicator > Indicator indicator. The sequence continues at coordinate 11,953,206 of NC_072037.1, forward strand.
TGACCCTCTCTCCTGGGTCCTGTTCACCTGTTACCGGCACTAGGATGAGTATGGGTGGCCGTGCCCGGGACTGGAGCAGGGACAGAAGGGAGGGACCGGTTGCCGCCGGAGCTCACCTTGAGAATGAGCGGGTTGCACAACATGCTGTCCCGGGCTACCCCTAGCCGCTCGTTCTCGCTGCCCGGTTCCACTTGGTCCAGGGTCAGCGGCCGCCGCGGGGAGGCCGCTTTGTCTCCCGCCATGCCAGCGCGGTGCGGCAAGCCGGAGCCGAGGCGGTCGGTGTTGCCCTGCCCGTGGGCGAGCAGCCCCCGGGGCCGGCAGAGTTTGACCGTGGCGCCGCAGCTGCCAGCCGTCAGTGAGCGGGGCGGGGCAGGGGGGGAACGGCGGCTCCCCGTCTCCTGGCAACCGCTGCTCTGCCGCTTTGATGGGTCCGGCTGGAACCGCTTCCGCTGCGCGGGGAAGGGGGAACGAAAGCTCCCGGCAGCGGGGTGCAGGGGACGCTTTTACGGGCGGACAGGGGGAAGCGTGCGTGTCGCTCAGGTTAGGCGGGACCCCCGAGAGGGTCCGTTATCCCCGCGGAGTCGGCTGAATGTCTTCCCAGCCAGGGACGAGGAGAAGTTGGCGGAGAGGGTACCAAGGTCCCTGAGGAAGCAGTGGTTTGCCCGCCTCGGCCCATCCGGGTGCCACCGGGAGGCCTGGGCTTGCTTGGTGCCTCCCTTGCTCTGGGAAGAGCCGGAGGGGAGCTCGGCCGGTGCGTGGGACGTGACTCCGGGGGTCCAGGGGGTGCTGCGGCCTGGGCTTCAGGCGTGCCCGCGGCCTGGCTTTGTTAACGCGGTGCTAGGGTGAGCTGTGCGGAGTGGCCTGGGTTCTGTCTATAGAGCTGTGCGGTGTGGTTTGGGATCTGTCCCTAGAAGTTCTGGGACAGCTCGTTCCCAGTGAGGAGATGCTGGTCAGCACAGGAAACTGTTGCAGATGTGCAATTCAAGGTCTTGTGTTTCAGAGATAACAGAATGTTGCTTTGTAAGTGGTCTTTATGTGCTGGCTGTCAAAAGCATGCTAAAATGTACTCCCTGTGTGCTCTGTGTAACTATTTTTCAGGACCAGATTCTTTCTGGTGGGAGTCTGTTGGAGCTGGTAGATCTTGGCCAGACTTTTGGACCTGGTTGAACGTGGGCAAAGCCAGTCAGAAGCTTGTATTTAGAAGATTTAGTGCTGCTTAATTTTATTACTTATAGCTTGTTGCTGCTTGAGCGCTGAGAGCAGAGCAGAATATAGCAATCTGTTGTTGAACATATAGAATATGTTGTTCCTTAGGTATTCAAAACCAGCTTAAAGCTAATAGTTGACAAAGAGTATCTTTGTTGTTACAGGAAGGCAGTTTTAAAGGTGAATATCGCTGTGATGCACATCTGGTTGATGAAGAAGGCATCAAGCCATTCTGCAAACTTACCTGGATGAAAAGTGATTTTATTGCATGTTGCTGAGATGATGTTGAGTAGTTGCAAAGTATTATAATGTTTGAGATGATGTTGAGTAGTTGCAAAGTATTATAATGTTTTGGGTGGATGGGTTTGGGGTAATAGTTTTTAATGGGACATAAATTACAGCATTAGAGTAAACCTTGTGTCTTTTATTTAGGATAAGAAAAAACATGACAGGAAAAGCAAGTGCAGGTGATTTTCAAGTTCAGAATTCTCTGAAGAAGAAGAAGAAGAGGAGGAAACACAAATTAATGAAAGTTCATGAAACTGATGAAGGAGAAACTGTAGAAAAGGCAGAGCGTGGCTGTGCTTCTCCGCTGCTCTTTGAAGATCAAACAGCAGGGAGTGATGAAGGCCCCAAAAAGAAGAAGAAAAGCAAAAAACCCAAGCAGCAGCAGCAGCAGTCTTTGTTAGATAATTCTTGTGGAGGGTGGGACGAGGAAATTGGGAATAAAACTGGGAGGGATGCTTCCCAGAAGAGAAAAAAGAAACAGAAGCATGATGACGGCGCAGAGGAGCAAAGCGACGTCACTTGTGTCAAATTAAATCATCACAACGTTGAGAACTGTCAGGAGGTTGATGCTGATTATGTTTATGTGCAGCAACCTGTTAAGAAGAAAAGAAAAAGGAAACTGCCTGAGGAAGATGAGGTTTGTGAGGAGCCTGCCTCGGAAGCACATGATGAAAAGGACAGTGAAAGATTGAAAAAGAAGAGGAAGAAGAAAAGATGCAGAAGCACCCAGGCTGCTCAAGGAGACAAAGATGTAGCTGGTGCCCAGTCACTGGTGTCCCCTCCAGAGCAAAACAGGCAAAGGGAAAGCACAGAGAAGGGTGGTGTGGCAGTGCCCCAGCGCTGCCATGAAGCTGGTGACTGCGATGCTGCTTCTGAGATGAGTGAACGTTCTGCAGACGTCTCTTCCAAATTTTCTAAGCCAGCTGAAGCTGCTGCTCCTCGGCCTCAGAAAGCTGCAGTGCGAGCTAAAGTGCCCAAAAGCAGTGCTTTTATCATGCAAGAAAGCTCTTCAGAGTCTGAGGAAATGTAAGTTTAGGTTTTGGTAGTGGTTTGGGGTTGGGTTTTTTTCCCTTCACCTCACCTCCAAATAGATTTCTATCCGTGGTATTTAGGTCTCAGATTTTTCCCTCAGTTTGGTTTGTAATTTTAAAAACAGCTTCAAAACCATAGATTCATAGAATGGCAGGGAGTTGGAAGAGAACTTAAAGATCATCCAGTTCCAACCTCCTGCCATGGGCAGGGACACCATCCACTAGCCCAAGTTGCTCAAGGTCTTATCCAACCTGTCTTGGAACACTTCCAGGGTTCCTTGTTCTTTAATTAATGGACATTCATTTAGTGGTAGAAATAGTGACAAAACCTGTCTTGTGGACCTTCAGTGCTGTATTTTATTTTACTTTATTTTATGCTTTTTGAACATTTATTTAGTATCAGGACACCAGAACCCTCAGCATCAAATAAAAAGGACAACAACAAGTCCTTCACTGAAATGGCAGACTCTGATGAGCTTAGTGTGGATGAAGAAGAGTACTTGGACAATAGTGGGGCTCCAGCTGGAGATTTGGATGTTGCAAGGCAAGAACTGGAAGAGTTTATTCCTCACGTGAAGACTATGTCAGAGCACTCCATCAGGAGCATGGCTGGAAGAGACCTAGCAAGGTTTAAAGAGTTTAAAAAGCAAGGTGAGCTCTCCAAAATATCATTGCAGTGAGGAGGGCCTGTGCAGCTCTGCTCATATTTTGGCAGAGGGGGAAGCTGCTTTTGTGTCATCTGTCACATCTATGGGGTCTGCTTCACTTTGTTCCAAAAGACATAATCTGTGCTTCATAGAATTGACTTTCTCATTGTCAAACTGCAGTGCAAAGCATAAAGCACTTGCTCCCAGTTCTTGTTTTAGGATCATAGAATGGTTTGGGTTGGAAGGGACCTCCAGAGGTCATCTAGTCCAATTCCCCCTGCACTCAGCAGGGACATCCTCTACTAGATCAGGTTGCTCAGAGCCTTGTCAAGCCTGACCTTGAACATCTCCAGGGATGGGGCCTCAACTACCTCCCTGGGCAACCTGTTGCAGTGTTCTGCCACCCTCATGGTGCAGAACTTGTTCCTCACAACCAATCTAAATCTGCTCTTCTCTAATTTCAAACCATTGTCCTTCATCCTATCCCAGTCACTCTCTAGCCTTCTTGTTTGTCTCTTTTCTGTTTATTATTTTGTTTCACTTTTTGGATTTGTTGATCCGCTTGCTAAAACCTGAGGTACAGTCTATAAGAGATGGTACCTAAGGATAAACTGTTCTGTATCTTCTAGGTGTTGCTGTCAAGTTTGGCAGATTCTCCCAGAAGGAAAACTCTCAACTGCAGAAAAACATTGAGGAATTCTTATCACTCACTGGAATAGACAGTGCTGAAAAACTGCTGTTTAGCTACAGGTATCCAGAGGATAGAGAAGCCATCCAGCGCCTCAAAGCAGAGTATCAGTTCTGTGAAAAGCTTTGTAAGTCTTTTTAATTTCCCCCCCCTTTCCCCCCCCCCTTTCCCTCCCCCCTCTTTTTTTGGTGTTTGAGTTTTGTGTTGGCTTTTGTTGTTGTTGCTTTGTTTGTTTGAAGAATTTTTTTTTCAAACAGCCTGAGCAGTGTGAGGAATGTTTCTTAAACATGAATCGTTTCCCTTCCAGCTGAGGGCATACCACGACCCTGGAGGCTGATATATTACAGAGCAAGGAAGATGTTTGACCCAAAGAATTATAAAGGGAAGTAAGTGAATAATTTAAAGAGTTTCTGAATGCTACTGTCAGTCTCTGATGTTTATTTGTACAGGAGAAATGGATGGAAACCAAGATCATCTCTCCCATTTGTGACTTGACTTGCTGTGATTCAACTGACACTTCATTTTTCTAACTGCTCCTACTCAGTTCCTCTGTTGTAAAGTGTGAAGTGGTAGTGATGGGTGGCACTGAAATGCTTGTAAAGATGCTAGCTCTCTTGAGATGTCAGAATGGTTTGAGTTCATAGCTGAAGCTGTGGCCCTTTCCTCAACCCAGGTACAGCAATGAAGAAAAGGAGATGTTGAAGAGGTACCAGGCTATGTATGGTAATGACTGGAAGAAGATTTCAGCAATGATGTCTCGTTCTAACATCTCAATTGCTAGGAAATACTCTGAAATCAAGTCAGGTAGGTGATTTAAAGACAATTAATTCTGTGCACTGCAGCTGAATTTATTTAACTGCCTGTTGTATGTGCCCTAAACTCCAGGGAAAAAAAATTCTAGAGCAGATTTTGGTTTTAATCAGTTTGTGGTGCTGGTTCTTTTTCCCCAGACTACTGCAATTGTTCCTCATATCTAACCTAAACCTCCCCTGATGCAATTTAAGGTTGTTTCCTCTTGTCCCACCACTTGTTACCTGGGAGAAGAGACCAACCCCCACCTGGCTCCAATCTCCTTTAGGGAGCTGTAGAGAGCAATGAGCACTCCCCTCAGCCTCCTCCAGGCTGAACAGCTCCCTCAGCTGCTCCTCCCCAGCCATGTTCTCCAGACCTTTCCTCAGCTTTGTTGCCTTTCTCTGGACACATTCCATCAACTGAATGTTTTTATTTTAGATATTAATCATGGTGCTTGGTCAAAGGAAGAGACCCAGAAGTTAATTAATGCAGTAGAGGAGGTGATTAAGAAAAGGATTGAAAAGGAAGAGGCAACTTTTCTTTCCTCATCAGTAGATTCAAGTAGAGATCTCTCCATTGAGCGGGAAAAGCTGTACCAGAATTTACCATGGGCTGAGATTGAAACTCAAGTTGGAACTCGATACTGGAAACAGTGTAAACAGAAATGGTAAGGTTTGCTCCCAGCTTGAGACAGGGAAATGTGTTCTGTGCAGTATTTCACTCTGTTCTGCCAAACAGAGAGTGGCAATAACTAAGTTGTAGGCAAGGGAAGAGGTGTTGTGAAATGTGCCTTAGACAGCTCTGCTAGCAGGGAAGTTTTCTTCTTGCTTTGATGTGGAGCCTTGATTTCTGCTTTTCTGGTGCAGCAGTAGCATCCTGAAGATGCCTTTTCCTGATGCTTGGAATATCCTGAAATGATAGAAACCTTTTTGTTTTTTTGTGTATGTGTTTTCAAAGGCTCACCATTTTAAGAATAAGGATGAACAAAGGGAAGAGGCTGTGCAGGGGAAAGGAAGGATTGCAGGCCAAGATCAATCTTATTAAAAGGTATAGTTCAGAGGTACTGAGATGTTTTTGTCTCTTCTTTAACAGCGTGAGAACCACAAGGCTTGCAAGTTCAGGTTTCTCAGTTGCTCTTTCTTTGGACAGAACATCCTGTGACTTCTGTTCAGGGCAGCTGTGAGCATTACTGAATTGTTTCTCCCCACAAACTGCTTCTGTCTTCTGTTCACAGGTTGTATGAACTGAAAGTGGAGGATGCTAACGATGTGAACTGGGAAGAAGTCTGTAATGCTGTTGGGTAAACCTTTTATTTCCTCTTTTGCTGGATACAAAGCATAGTTGAAGCAGATGGCCTTAAAACTCCACAAAGGAATTAAAATTCTTGGACCTTTACAACTGCAGCAAATCTCATTTAGTTTGAGAAGAGGGACGTGCACCTCCTGGCACAGAGCTGAGCAATAGGCCATGCCTGTAAGCTCTGAAAACTTATTTTTATCCCCTTCAGTTCCTTGCACTGCTAATTCTTTCAATTCTTCTCATTTCAGAGATGTCCCCCGTTCCTATGTTCAAGCAAAATTTTATAAGCTAAAAGTCTCCTGTGTTCCTTTTTGGCAAAGAAAGACTTTTTCTGGTCAGTATCCCAGCTGTTTGTTTCTACTCCTTCAGGTTTTTTTTGCTTCACTCTAAAGGGATTCTGCTTCAGTTTCTTCTTTGGTAGCTTCCCCCAAGCAAATTGGCTGAAATCTCAAGCTTTGTACTTATTTTGCTGAGTGATTTTTTTTTTTTTTTTCTTCTTTGCTTAAATGATAGTTTAATGTCAATGTCACCTTCATGCAGTACTTATGAAGCTCTTCTTTTGAATCCGTCTGCTGCTTGAGTTTCTCTTTGCATGTGTGTGTCTGATCTGCCCTGCAGCCACAGTGATTCCCACGGAGCAGTGAGATTTGCTGCGTTTAACTCTGATTAAATCATTTCTGTCTCTGAGGTCCTGTTCCCCCCTGGCAGCCAGTTCCCTTACAGATCCAATTAAGATGACTTCTTTTTCTCTTTTTTCCAAAGAAATTATTGATTATCAAGAGGCCTTGAGCAATCTGATTTAGTGGAAGGTGTCCCTGCCCAGTGGCAGGGGAGTTGGAACTGGATGATCTTTAAGGTCACTTCCACCCCAAACTATTCTCTGGTGAGACCCCACTTCTAATCCTGCCTCCAGTTCTGGTGTCCTCAGCATGAGAAGGACAGAGAGCTGCTGGAGAGAGTCCAGAGGAGGCCACAAAGATGATCCAAGGGCTGGAGCAGCTCTGTTATGAGGACAGGCTGAGGGAGCTGGGGGTGTGCAGCCTGGAGAAGGGAAGACCTTAGAACCTTAGAGCTGCCTTCCAGTATCTGAAGGGATCCTACAGGAAGGCTGCAGAGGAACTTTTCCTGAGGGTGTCTAGAGACCAAGGGGGAATGGTTTGAAGCTGAGGGAGAGCAGGGTTAGACTGGAGCTTAGGGAGAAGCTCTGCAGTGTGAATGTGGTGAGACTCTGGCACAGGCTGCCCAAGGAAGTTGTAGCTGCCTCCTGCCTGGGGATGTTGAAGGCCAGGTTGGATGAGGCCTTGAGCAGCTGAGTCTGGTTGAGAGATGTTCCTGCCCATGGTGGGGAGGTTGGAGAAGATGATCTCTGAGGTCCCTTCCAGCCTGAACTATTCTAGGATTCTATGGCTCTTTTTGAAGAGAAACTTCCAGAACGTGAAAAACAATTAGAAAAAAAAGTCAGGGGCAAACCTTTTGCTGGGATCATTCAGCAGCCAGCTCCCCATCAGATCCAACTAAAATGACTTTTTTTTTTTTTTCCCCCCCTTTCTTTTCTTTTTCCAAAGAAATTATTGATTATCTTTATGAACATCAACTTCCAGAATTTGAAGAAGAATTAAAAAAAAAGGGGGGAAAGCATGATTCTGTCAATTCTGCTGCAGCCAGGGGGCAGAAGGCTTTCCGACTCAGTGACATTTTTGACGGAAGTGAAGACAGTGATTCATGAACTGCACCAAAAGCAATTCCCAGTCTGCCTGTTTAATTGCAAAATGGATCTGCTTGAAAGTGGCCACACTTCAACAACTGCAGCTGCAGAGGATATCTCACAGTGGATAAAATCAAGAAGTGGACATTGATTTTCTTGTGTCATGCTGAGGACTGAGGTAAACACAGGTTTTGTGCCACTTTTTTTTTTTTTACCCTAATTTAACTCTGGCTTCAAAGTTTTCATCTATAAGCACCCAAACAGCTTTCTGAAGAGCTCCAAACCAGTATTTTTTTCCACTGCTTTTTTTCTTCTGAAGAGTTAAAAGCTGCTCTTTACCTTTGTAAATAAACTTGGTGTGTAGAACTTGAAAGAGTTGTAAATAGTTAAAGATAAGAATGGAACTGGGAAGTAATTAAAAATAATAAGAATGGCTTGGGAAAAGGCTTTCACTTTGCTTTGGCATCTCTGCAATAAATCAGTATTGATGGCAACACCACAGCTTAAGACATTTGTGTTGATGGAAACACACAACTTTGAGCTGGGTCTTTAAACAATATTCCTGTTCTTAACAGAAATATTGCTTTCAGGAGCAGCTGGGTTTGTTTTTTTTAATTTTTTTTTGGGGGGGGGATGTGAACTTGGACTTTTATCAGCCCTTCTAGAGAAAAAGGGATTTTGGTCCATGACTGGTGATAAATTGTGCTGTCATTTGATGCCAGTCAGCAGAATGAATTGAAAATGGTGTTAATATTTGGAATACTGAGAAAAGGTAGTGTGTATATATATATTTTTATATATATATACATACATGCATCTCTTTTTTTATTATGCCAAGAAGAATTTCTCCTTTTTAATTTGAAACTGTACTCCTGGCTTTTGTATGGACCAAGGAAATGTAAAACAAAAAAACCCAAACAAATAAAAAAGATTTCTTGCTCTACCTGTAAATTTTACAGCTTGTTCAGGTTTCTTGATGTGCTATATTGGATAAGTGATGAAGGAAGAATTGGTCTTGGAGGTGCTGCTTGGTGTTGGTGCTCATTTTGATAAATGAGAAGTTCCTTTTTTAATAATTGTCATTGGAAAGGCAGCGAACTTTCAGTGGCTGGAAATAAAGTTCTTCTTGGATGGTACTCTGGACTGTGATTTGCAGCATGAGGACTTTTTTGCTGTTTAACTGTGTCTGGCTTTAGCCTCTCTGAAGAAGATAGAGAATGGGATTTTTTTGTGAGCCAGACTGGACACTTTACAGGATCACTGCTAAAAGGGTAAGTTTGCCAGCCAAGAGATGAAATGGGGAGAGCCATGGACCAGCTCCATTGCACTTAGTTCCTTGTCTTGCATCTGTGCCTTTTGGGTTTGAAGGTTAAAAAAGCTGAAGAACTTGGAATTTTTGGAATCTAAACACTTTGTTGTTTTCAACTGATTTTTTTTTTCTGGAAGATGAAGATCCTCTGGATTTTCTGCAGAGTAGAGCACAAATGATTGTGTGGTTGTAGAGTTTGTAGAGTAGATCTCAGAAAAATAAACTCCTACCTCTATAATGAGATTTATTTTATTATTTACTTTAGAGGGAAGCTGTTATGGATGAATAGAATGCACCTCACTCAAAAGACAGAAGCAGCAATTTGGTTTATTGAGCTAAAATAATTAATTTGACAGAGTTCAATGAGTTCCATGAAATTTAACTGTAGCTCAATAAGGTTCAATAAGTTTTGTGGCAAAGATTAACTTAATTACTGGATGGAAAAACATCTAAAGGAAAACTGAGGTAGAACTGAGTTAGAATGATTCACATAAACTGGAGTAAAGAGTAAGGATAGACCCCCATCTTGGGTCATGAGGCTCAGATTGGACCCCTTTGCTTTCTAGACTCCTGGTGGAGCTTAGGTGTAGCTAGGTCCAATCTTAGTCTCAGACCTGGACAATGGTTTATGTCTAATGGAATGATCTATACAGAGGCATCTTCACTTCCTTGTATGTGAGCCAGGAGCTTTCCAGCTCACAGATTCACCTCAAGGCATGAAGTCTGTTGCTCCAGAGTCAGAGCACAGCTGGGGCTCAAGTGTATCCATGCTAAAGTAGATTTGTGGATACTTGTTCAAAGCAGTTTTCCTGTGCAATCATGCAAGGCAGGGCAGATCTGTAAACTTGGAGCCATCACTACACCACTTGCTTAGGGAAAGATACAAACCTGACCTCTGCTGTACAGGAAAAAAGGAGAGGCTGGATCCCTTCTGTAGCCCTGGACATGGAGCAGGGGCACAGCTCCTTACCCACATCTTGTTTATTGATGTGTTTGGAATCTGTTTGTACATTGGAGGAGGTGAAGAGTACTTGTTGATCTTTTCCTATTTGCTGAATAATGGCACTTGAGAGGGCATAAGAAAACAGCTTTTCCCTTTACCATCATTTCATAAAGGCTCTTGGGAGCACAGGGAGGGGAGGCAGCTGTTTCATGTGGGTATTTTGAATATTATTGAAAACAGAGCAAACCCTGTGCAGGGCTTGAAAACAAATAGGCTGCACAGAAGGATGAGGGAAGGAACATTGACAAAGCTTTGTGTATCAAGCTGCATTATAAATAAGAGCATGACAGATCCTTCAAGTCTCAGAAGCACTGTGAGGCCCCTAAAAAACTTTGGTGATGTTGCTTCAAGCGTTTCCCCGGCATGTTAATGGCCTGAATGGTGTTGCAGAGAAGAATGCTCAGCTGTGTGGCATTATCAAAGACACAGACAGCCAGGTTACAAGAGTTGTGTTTGCAGCAGAGAAGCACTTCAAAGTTGAGGAGTGTTACAGTGGCAGCAGCTGAAGATCAAACAGGGACTTGCCTTTTTCACCCTCTTCTCCTGTGATGTCTTAAACAAGGAGTTGAAGAAAGGCAAATAATCTGATTCCTCAGAGCGCCCCAGCCTGGGGGACAGCAGGACACAAGCCTTGAACATTGGCTTCATCTCCAAGGCTGGTGGGCAAGGGCCAGGCTTGAGCAGCAAGACAACCTTCTGCTGCCTGTTGGGGGTGCAGGGGCTGCTGAGCTGTGTGTGGCAGTGGTTTCCTTTGCATCTCCAGCATGCAGTGAGTGAGGAAACTTCCCCCTAGGAGAGGATTATTACTTCAGACTGCTGGGGAGCACCCTGGCTTTGGCTTGATCATGGATTTGGGGTAGTATTTTATTAATTCAGTATTTGATTATAGCATATTGTACTGAATCACCTTGGCCACGGGGGAATTGTGGAATTGTTTGGGGTGGAAGGGACTATTAATAAAGCACATCTGCAGCCACCAGGGCCCTGGCAGCAGGGGTGGAAGTTGATGGTCTTTAAGGGCCTTCTTAACCCCCATCAGTTGCTGTTTCTATGATCTTGCAGCTGGATCATGTTTTAAACTGGTTCACGATTAACTGCTGCTAAAATTCAACCTTTTGGCCTCCCTCTCACCATTAATAAATCCCCAACTCCTACCTGTGTCAGATATCTCGCCCCTTTCCTTCACCCCCGTCCCCGCCTGCCTCAGTTGCCCTGGTCCTTTAAGGCTGGAAGGGCGTGGCCCGGCCGCACGGGGAGGGGCAGAGGCTGCAACCACTTCCGGCCACCGGACCGGAAGCGCGGGACGCGTCGCGGCCTGAGGGCGGGAGGGGGATCTTGACGGCAGGGGGGCGAGGGACGGGCTGAGGCAGCTGCGACTCGGCTTCCTCTGTTCCTCCCCTGCCTGCGCTGCTGTTTGCTGCCACGGAGGCAAGGTTCGGATTCCCCTTTGTCTGGGTGTCCCTCTTCCCTCTGCTGTCCCACAGGGCCGGGCTGGGCCGGGCCGGGTCAGGCCTGGTCCGCTTGGCGGGAAAGGAGCAGCGCGTTCCCCAGCTCGGGCGGTGGGACTGGGCAGGGCTGTTGGTAAGACGGCGTTGTGAGCAGCCGCACGGGGCGTGCCCGGGGCTCCCGTGGAAGAGCTGTTGGTAAGTGTCAGGTATCCCCTGGGGAGGGGTGGGGGAGTGGGGAAGCAAAGCTCTGGATGTGGCAGTGGCTTGGGCTGAGGTATTTTCATGAACAGCTGTCGATGCTTATCGCTGGGCAACAGCTGAAGCGTGTCGGTGGCAGCATTATAGGTAAAGGGCTCTGTTTGCGGCTGAAGGTTGTGCAGCCTCGGAGGCCTGTGCTTAGATAAAGTTTTCACACGTTTAGTTAGTAAAAGCTTTAGTAGGTGCTATATTGAGTGACAGTTGTAAATCCTACTTAATTCTTCAAAAAACGTGTGTGTAAATTCAAGTACCTTGATCGGGTTATTAAAGCAGGTATCAGTCTATAAGGTGTGAATTGAGCCCATTTCTGATGGTTGCTGTTTTGTTCCAGAAACAGCAGCAGGACTCGGTTTGTAGGGGATGGATTGTTGAAGGTGCTGCTCTGCTGAGCTGGACTCGATGGCTGAAGGTGTCAGTCCCCTTCCCTGGCTGCAGGTCAGCGCTCTTCCCTGGCCCACCATGTGACCTGAGATAGTTGCACAGCAAACAGCTTCCTTCTCCGAAGGTAAGTGTCCACTTTGTTACATTCCTTGTCTACATGTAGAGGAAATGTATGGGTTTGCTTTATCTAGAATTCCCTGTAGTATTCCTTGACACATCCTAAGTAACAGAAGTGGTGATAGGGGAGTTGGGGAGAAGGTTGGACCTGATGATCTTAGAGGTCTTTTCCAACCCTTAACGATTCTTTGATTTTAAGCAGTTACCATCTTTCCTTCTCTGAAGTGTTCTGTTGGGTCATTCAGCCTGGCAGGATCTGAGATAAATCTGTCACTGCTTAGGAAAGAAATTCCTGTGTAATTTTGTGGTGAGAGGAAATGGCTTCAAGTTGCACCAGGGGAAGTTTAGATCCAGTATTAGGAAAAGGCTCTTTACTGAGAGCGGTCAGGTGCTGGCACAGGCTGCCCAGGGAAGTGGTGGGGTCTCCATCTATGGAGATGTGAAAAAAATGTATAGACATGGCACTCTGGGACATGGGCATGGTGGTGTTGGGTTGATGGTTGGACTTTACCTTAGAGATGTTTTCCAACCTTAATAATTCCATAATTCTGTTATTTTTAGAGGAAGCAATCCTTGAGAATTTGGTGAGAATTAGATGCTGCTTTCGAAGTATAATAATAACAAAGACAGGAAAACTCTGCATACATACTCTTCACTTTTGACAACAGGGATTTGTTGACCTATAAAGTTTAGCAGGAAAATTAAATTGGGGGGGAGCAAAAAAAGCCAATTACATTTTGTACTCATTAGACCTAGGTTCCAGTAACACAATGAAAGGAGCTTTACCACTCCAGCTCTGGAAAGTGTTAGATGAAGTCTCCCACACTTTGTAGTCTGCAAACTATACAATTTAACTTCTTTTTGGTGCTTTTATTTCAGCAGGAATATATCTGTGGTGTTTCTTTAATACTGTAATCTGTGTTTCTTTAATGCATGCACCTGGATGAGAGAAGAACATCCAAGAACATCAGCATGTACGCTGCTGATGAGTTATATAGATCCTGAAACTCACCACCCATGAAAATTAGGTGCTGGTGTGGTGTGAAGGGAAATACTTTGCCACTTCCAAGCCTTTGGAACGATTTTAATTCCTTCTTCTTCTCATCCAAAGAATGAGCACATGTCGATGGTGTACACTTAGTGGTTCTGACACCACTGAGTTCCTGAAGGACTATGCTTCCAACCAGTTGTCCCCAGAAGATCTGGAAGGCTCCAACGATGATCTCTGTTACTGCCTGGAATGTGTCGTTGAATACCACAAAGCAAGGGAGATTTTTCCAAGGATGCACCAGGTAATTCAGAGACAGAACTGAAGGAAAACTTCAAAACAGGCTCCTGTGGTTGCTCCTTTGGTTTCTTCTGAGTGCAGAGGGGGAGTTTGTGCAGGTGTTGTGTTTTACTGGTGTTTGGGAGCCGACTGTGTTGCTCTCTGTCTGCTTTATTTTTATATCAAGCTGTAAAGAGCTGATTGTAAAGCATGAAGGCCCTCTTCTTTTTTTTTGCATATATTCAAATCATCAAGAACTAAAACAGCAGTGGGAACTTGCTGGCTGGATCTTATAGCTTGAATTTTATTCATGCTGTGTTGGTTTGATGTCTGAAATAAGGAACACCTGCCAAACAACCCAACAGCTCTTTCTTTAATGTGTGTTCTTCCTTCTTCTGACATCTCTTTTGCTTTTGCCTTGTTCCTCTTTTTGTTTGCTTTTGTTTCTTCTTTGTAGTTTTCTCTTCTGCTCAAATATCAGATCTTGTGAGCCTGTGAGATGAAACCCAAAGTTTAAATACTCTTTATTTTATTATAAACCTTTTAGAAGTCTAACAATTAGTATCCAGTTTTGTAGTATGAAGAGCTGCTGTGGATGCAAAATGATTATTTGCAGCTAATTGATCACAATATGGGAGTCTTTAAATGAGCTAGATATCTTTGGAAGGTGTAATGGTTTAACCCATGGCAACCCCATCTGAGTATAGATTGGAAATAAGGGGGGTGACTGGCCTGCTTAGTCTTCATTTCTGTGCCTACTAACTGTAGTAAATCTGCCTTGGTTACTAATTGAGATTTGGAGCAGCTGCTTCAGGTGAGTGGTGTTAAGTGAGCTGATTCCTCTGCAAACACTCAGCAGCTCAGTCAGTTTGCAGTGATTGCAGTCACTCCCTTCCACTAAAACACTGAAAAATCTTTTCCCATCTTCATAAATAGGATCATTTCTTGTGCTTCATGTTGGCCAGTGGAACCAAATTTGCCTCAACTGTGGCCTGAAATAATTATTGATGAATATTTAACACAGTTATAAAAAATGCTTCTGGTTTCAACAGCGCTTTAAAAAAAAAATCATTTTATAATCTTAACTCTGAAGGGAGAGTTCTGTGATTAGCACAACCTGAATTCCATCTCCTAACTGTTGTTATGTCCCATCATGCTTGGAAAGAAACTTTTTCAAAATGAAATTCTAAGTTGTGGAAGCCAAGGGAAGGTTTTCAGACGTGGTACTCAATGTCCTTAATTGCTTTCTTCACCAATCCATTTTGTTGCTTTTAGGTCTTGTGGGAGTTGGAAACCTCCCGACTTATTGCCCACTTTGAGAAATCCATGCAAGAAGAAGATGAAGCTGCTGATGAGTTATATCTAGTGGATGAGAATGGAGACACTTTGCTGTCTGGTTATGTGGGCCCAGATTTTGAGAACAACTTGAGAGTCCCTCTGCTAGAAATCCTGAAGTATCCTTATCTGCTGCTGCATGAGAGAGTCAGTATGTATCTTACCCTGGGCAGCCGCAAGTGTGAGTTAATGTTTCTGCTGAAGGAGATGAAAGAGTTAAACCCAAGCACCAGTCTGTGTGTGTGTGTCTGATTTTTATTTTGATACTAAATATTTTTGCTCTTTTGTGAGGGTATAAATTAATCCTTCCTCTGGTTGTCTCTTCAGGTGAATTGTGTGTACAGGTGCTCTGTAGGATGGAAGAAAGCCACAGTTCCTTTCAGGTCTTTGAGAAACATCCAGGAATTTACCTCTTTTTGGTTCATCCAAATGAAGTGGTAAGTTGCATTTTCTGTTCCACTAAGACTTAGATTGAATAGCTTTGCACTGACTTAAACTCAAGTGTTCTCAATAGTCAGAGAAGTTGTTCCTTACCTTGCTGGAATCAGTGTCCTGTGCTGGAGTCCATATCCTGTGCTGGCAGCATAATTTAACATCTGTGGATCTAGTAACAGTAGAGTTGAAAATGTTGCTTAGTAACATTGAAATGATACAAAACAAGTCCAAACCCAGCTGCTGTCACATGAATCCCAGGAGGTTGTTGTATATAATTGAATTTATTACCCTGCATTTTAACTTTGTTACCAACAGCTGATAGGTAGGGCAAGCCTCTTTCTAGGGTTGCTTTGGATAAAGACCAACTCTTCCTTGCAATTATCAGACTTGTTAGCAAAAATTTAATTGCAGTAGTAACGATTCCTGATCTTGGAGCATTGTGCTTTTATTATTTCCTTGTATTACTCCCTAACTTCTTTGTTTCAATCTTAGATTCGTCGCTGGGCCATCCTAACAGCAAGGAATTTAGGGAAAGTTGACAGGGATGATTACTATGAATTGCAGGAAGTGCTGACTTGCTTGTTCAGAGTCATTGAGTTGGGGCTTTTTGAGAGTCCAGATATTTATAGCTCTTCAATGACTGAAAAGGGTAAACTCATCCTTCTGCCATCGTATTTGTATGACACTACCAACTACAAGAACTATTGGCTAGGTGAGTGTTTCTCATCAGAAGTTAGTTTGTATGTGTAGTCTCAGCTTGGAATCATAGAATCATTTTGGTTGGGAAACACCCTTGAGATCAAGTCCAACCATTCTCTAACTCTGCTAGGTCTGGTGTTAAACCATATCCCTCAGCACCACATCTGTGTCTTTTAAACATCTCCAGGGATGGGGATTCAACCACCTCCCTGGGGACCCTGTTTCAGTGTTTAAGAACCCCTTCAGTGAAGAAGTTTCTTCTAATCTCCAACCTAACCCTCCCTTGGCACAATTTGAGGCCATTTCCTCTCCTTCTGTCCTCTGATACAAGGGGAGAGGAAACCAACCCCCACCTCACTCCAACCTCCTTTCAGGGAGCTGTGGAAAGCCAGGTCTCCCCTCAGCCTTCTTTCTCCAGGCTGAACAACCTCAGTTCCCTCAGCTGCTCCTCACCAGCCCTGTTCCCCAGACCTTTCTCCAGCTTCATTGCCTTTCCCTGAACCCACTTGAGCACCTCAATGTCCTTCTTGTAGTGAGGGCCCCAAAACTGAACCCAGTACTCAAGGTGTGGAAGCACTTTCAAGGCAGAGCTCTAGGATTTCACAGTTGCTGTTTATTTTGAGGCATGTCAGATGGGAAAATTGAAGGCTGCACAATTAATGCTTAATGAGTTGCCTCTTACTGCTGACCTGTCTGGTCAGGTGTTACACTGGTAATGGCATTTGGGAAAATCATCCTTAATTTTGTGAAAAGTTTTGCAAATATATGGATGGGTTGCTGCTTTTGTTTTTGTTGCAGGGATTTGCATGTTGCTAACAGTGCTGGAAGAAGAAGCTATGGACTCCTTGTTGCTGGGCCCAGACAAACAGAATGATTTCATGCAGTCAATACTCCACACCATGGAGAAAGAAGGAGCTGGTAACTGATTTTGGTGCTGAGATGAGACAGTTGGTAGTGTATTGCCATCTTTAGCACTGAGTTCATTCCTAGCATTGGAATGCTGAGGTGACTTGACCTGAGGCTTGTTTACCTTCTGGAAGGTGGCCAATATTTCACAATGTTGGGGCACTGCTGCCAAAAACACTGCAAAGATCACATTCCAGTGAACTTTGCACTGCAGGAGGGCTGCCTGTGCTTTGTTGCAGGCTGATTTTGAGGTTTGGAAAGGGCAGCTCTTGTGTTTCTACCACATTGCTGCCATTTAATGGAAAGGTTATATGGGAATTCCCTTTCACTGTGGCCTGACCCTTTCACTGTGGCCTGAAGGCTGAACTTTGAGTCCTGAAATAAACAACCAGTTTTCTTAATTGCCACAGTTTGCTTGTTTTTTTTTTTTTTTAGCCTACATGCCATGGGCATATCCTGGGAGTTGCACATGAGCTCAAGACCAGGGCTGCCTCTTCAGTGACTAGATCTGTCTAAGCTTACTATGTTTGTTGAGGATGTGATATGAAGAACACCACGCTTGAAGGAAAACCAGTTCCTTCTAGCTTGGCATTTGAACTATATCCCAGCTGTCTTAAGTTGTACCCACTCCTTAGAGCAGCACTGCAGAAATGAGTGTGGAAGAGTCCAGTTTTGTAGAGCTGGCAAATGTTGGTAATAGTTCTTAAAGTTCTGTTGATTTAAGCAGTGTCTGTACAACTCAGAGAGGTTGACTTTTTCTATCCTCCCTTTTTTGGGCTTTATCCTTCCTTATTTGGACCTTTTCTTAACATCTTCCCTTTCTTTTTTGGACTATCCCTCTTCCCTTTCCTTTCCCTTTCTTCTTTGGACTATTCATCTCTTCCCTTTCCCTTTCCCTTTCCCTTTCTTCTTTGGACTATTCATCTCTTCCCCTTCCCTTTCCCTTTCTTCTTTTGACTATTCATCTCTTCCCTTTCCCTTCCCTTTCCCTTTCTTCTTTGGACTATTCATCTCTTCCCTTTCCCTTTCCCTTTCTTCTTTGGACTATTCATCTCTTCCCTTTCCCTTTCCCTTTCTTCTTTGGACTATTCATCTCTTCCCTTTCCCTTTCCCTTTCCCTTTCTTCTTTGGACTATTCATCTCTTCCCTTTCCCCTTCCCTTTCCCTTTCTTCTTTGGACTATTCATCTCTTCCCTTTCCCCTTCCCTTTCCCTTTCTTCTTTGGACTATTCATCTCTTCCCTTTCCCTTTCCCCTTCCCTTTCCCTTTCTTCTTTGGACTATTCATCTCTTCCCTTTCCCTTTCCCTTTCCCTTTCCCTTTCCCTTTCCCTTTCCCTTTCCCTTTCCCTTTCCCTTTCCCTTTCCCTTTCCCTTTCCCTTTTCCCTTTCCTTTCCCTTTTCCCTTTCCCTTTCCCTTTTCCCTTTCCCTTTCCCTTTCCCTTTCCCTTCCTTTCCCTTTTCCCTTTCCCTTTCCCTTTTCCCTTTCCCTTTCCCTTTCCTTCCCTTTCCCTTCCCTTTCCCTTTCCTTTCCCTTTTCCCTTTCCCTTTCCCTTTCCCTTTCCCTTCTTCTTTGGACTATTCATCTCTTCCCTTTTCCCTTTCCCCTTTTCCCTTTCCTCTTTGGACTATTCATCTCTTCCCTTTTCCCTTTCCCCTTTTCCCTTTCCTCTTTGGACTATTCATCTCTTCCCTTTTCCCTTTCCCCTTTTCCCTTTTCCCTTTCCCTTTCTTCTTTGGACTATTCATTCTTCCCTTTTCCCTTTCCCTTTTCCCTTTTCCCTTTTCCCTTTTCCCTTTTCCCTTTTCCCTTTTCCCTTTTCCTTTTCCCTTTTCCCTTTTCCCTTTTCCCTTTTCCCTTTTCCCTTTTCCCTTTTCCCTTTTCCCTTTTCCCTTTTCCCTTTTCCCTTGTCCCTTTTCCCTTTTCCCTTTTCCCTTTTCCCTTTTCCCTTTTCCCTTTTCCCTTTTCCCTTTTCCCTTTTCCCTTTTCCCTTTTCCCTTTTCCCTTTTCCCTTTTCCCTTTTCCCTTTTCCCTTTTTCTTTCCTTCCCCTTTTTGGGCTTTTCCTCTTTTTTCCCTTCCTTTTTCCAGATTAAAACCCCATAGTTGCAACTGCCTAGAATACCTCTTCTTCTATTTAGTATTTAAGAAAAATCCACTGCAAACCTCCAACTACTTCCAGCTTTAGCTTGACCCAAACCCATGAACAACTCTTGCATTTCAACTCTCCCCACTCTTACTGTTTCAGATGATTCTACTGACCCCTTCTGGCCAGCGCTGCATTGTTTCATGGTTATCTTGGATCAGCTTGGATCAAAAGTCTGGGGTCAGCTTATTGATCCTGTCCAGGCCTTTCAAACCATTATCAACAGTGTGAGCTACAACAATGAAATAAAAAACATCCGCAGTAGCTTTATGAGGTTAGTTGCAAAAGGCTAGATTTATGATTTTAATAGCAGTAGTAGTTTAGTCTTGGTTTACTTCTCAGTGCTGCCTTAATTTCTGGTGGGAGAGGGAGATGACAAAGTGAAAAAACAAAACCAAAAACCAAAACAAAACCAAAAAACTCAGGTGTTGCCAATTTGTTGACAATGAAAAAGTGAGGAAGATCCCCTAAAATTGTGAGGCTTTTCCCAAACAAAATAGCTGCTAAATTCTTTCTGATTATTGTGAAGTCTGTTACACTTTGAAGGATTAATTTTTGTTGTTGCTTCAGGAGCCTGAGCGGTGTCCTCATTGCTGTTGATAAAGTTGTGCAGGGCCGTGTGGGGAGGACAGAGCCAGGCTCTGTTCAGGGATGTCCAATGAGAGGGCAAGGGGTGCAAGCTGGAGCAGAGGAGTTGCCATGGGAAGAAAAGGGAAAACTTTTCTGCTGTGAGGGTGCTGGAGCCCTGGAGCAGGCTGCCCAGAGAGGTTGTGGAGTCTCCTTCTCTGAAGACATTCCAAACCCACCTGGATGTGTTCCTGTGTGACCTGCCCTGGGTGCTCCTTCTCTGGCAGGGGGGTTGGACTCAATGACCTCTAGAGGTCCTTTCCAAGCCCTACCATTCTGTGATTTTTGTGAAATGCCTTAATACATGAAGCAAGTATCAGATACTCTTTGGGAAAGTTTTGTTTTCATCTATTTGCATTCTAAGATAGATCTTTTAATTTATTTTAATTAAGCACTTTGGTGTGACAACATGGTTGATATTGAACAGAAAGTTAATGAGGGTGAAGTGTTTATTCAGGTTGGTTACTGTGCTGCTGGGAAGTCCAGAAATAGCTTCTGTGGGGAGAAAATATTGTTCTGTAAACTTGAAACTCCATCTTTTGGCACAATGTCCCTTCTGAAGGAGTTCTATAAGCATCCAGCTCCCAAGACCTTAGGAACAGCTATTTTGGAAGACTAAAATCATACCACAGTGTAAAAAGCTGGTGGAAAATAGTAGCTGGAGAACCATTTACTGTTTTGCTGTGATGCATTTTGAATCAGCTGAATGACAATGTCTTTTAAGTTCAACATTTTTATCTGTAATGTTACAGATAAGGATTTATGGAATGCTATAGCTAGCTGAGGAAGGAAGGCATCTGAAAGGAAATCTCCTATTTTGAATGTGGTGTTCAGTTAGTTGCGTACAAACTTTGTTTGTCTCCATGTGTCTGTGACTGGACTGCTTTTATGCACAGACAATCCAGAGGAAAAGGAGTTCTTTTGGGTTTTTGCTCTGAGCAGTCAAATCCATGGCTTAGTAGAAAGCTCTTTTCTGAGGCATTTTCTTCCCCTACCTCTACAAGCAGGATAGAACAAGCTCTAGATATTAAATGCCCTTTCACAGGGATGTTCTATCACTGACAAGTTCTAACAGTCATGTGGTCAGGATCTGAGAAATAAAATATATGAGTTGGGCAGTTGGTTTTCTGGCAGTTGAAGTTAGTTGTGTGGAGTCCTTATGATTTGTATTTCTTTTTAGGACAAAATCTGAGCCAGAGCCATATGAGGATGATGAGATGATAACCTGCAGTCAGATTGTGTACAATTACAACACAGAAAAGCCTCAAAAGGTATTTCAAAGATTTTATTTCCCTTTTCTTAGAGTGGTTTAGGTGGTAAGGGACCTTAAAGATTATCTAGTTCCATCCCCCCTGCCATGGGCAATGACACCTCCTGCTAGACCAGGTTGCTCAAGGCCCCATCAAACCTGGTCTTGAACACCTCCAGGTTTGGAGGCTCCACTGCTTCTCTGGGCATTCTGTGTCATTCTATGAATCTATGAAGGCGTTCTATGAATCTGTGCATGAAACTGTGCAGATGTGCAGGATGAGGCTGATGTGTGGAGGGTTTGTTTTTCAGGACACGGGATGGAAGGCTGCCATTTGCCCGGATTACTGCCCCAGCCTGTATGAGGATATGCAGACGCTGGCGACCGTGCTTCAGTCTGACATTGGCAGAGACATGCGTGTCCACGAGAGCACATTCCTCTGGTTCATCCCTTTTGTTCAGTCGCTGATGGACCTGAAGGACCTGGGTATGGCATACATAGTCGAAGTCATTCACTACCTCTGCTCGGAAATCAAAGATACCCTCAACAAAACGATCCAGCAGTGCGATAAGATCGCTGAATTTTTTCTCCTGATCTTGGTGTCCGTCATTGAATTGCACAGGAATAAGAAGTGCCTGCACTTGCTGTGGATTAGCTCCCAGGAGTGGGTGGAAGCAGTGGTGAGATGTGCCAAGCTGCCTGCCTCAGCGTTCACCTGCCGCACCGACAAGGCCCCCAGCCTGAGAGGTTCCCCGGGGTCTCTGCAAGCTTCCAACTCTGTGCAGCATGCCTGTGTGCAGCTGATACGCAGCCTTCTGAAAGAGGGCTATCAAATTGGGCAGCAGGCTCTTTGCAAGCAATACCTAAACAAACTCAACCTTCTCCTGCGAGGAAATCTGTCTCTGGGCTGGCAGCTGAACGACCAGGAAACTCAGGAACTGCAGGTGTGCCTAAGGCAGGTGATAAGAAGCATAAAGAACAGACCACTGAATACCGCTGCTGGGTCTGTAAAGCTAGAGAAGAATGATGATGGCTGCAAGGTGAGTGGACGTGGCAGAGATGACCTTTCTTCACTAACTGGTGCCACATCAAAGGAAGGGGGAGATGGAGATTGTCAGGAGAGCCCTTTCCTCAGAAGAAAGAGTGTTTGGGAACAGGAATGCAGGGATCCATCTACAAGTACAAGGTGTTGGACATCCACAAAAGGCCTCTTGGTGAATATTAAGAAGGAACCTGATGTATCTCCAGCTCAGAACTCTTTGGCAGCAAAATCATGTAGGAAAGTTCAGGAGAACAGGGCAGATGATCTTGTGGCAGGGAAGTGCCACCCGGATAATCGGAACCTTAATCCAAATGCACAGTGTTCAGATTGCAGGAGAGGCCTGGAAACCCAATGTGAAGCAGGACCTCCAGTGCACCTGGCTGCTCCACCTTGTGTTGCTCCTCATGGGGGTGTTCACAGCTTGGATAGAAAGGAGAGCAATGCAGCTCCCAGTTCTCCTTCAAAGCTTAAGGTAGATAACTTGAAACTCAGGGATCTGAAAGTCACAATAGAGAGGTTAGAACTGCCCTTAATGGAGCAGCCAGCAAAGCCACCTGACTTGAAGAACTCTTCAGCAAAAAGTGCTTCAAAAGCAGAGGCAGATCAACCCAAGCTGGGTACTGGCTGTTCAGGTACAAGCAAAGACTGTCCTAAATATCAGGGAAGGAGTACTGTGTGTGGAAAGGACACCTCTGTTGCTACTCCACCTTTGAGGAGTCGTGAAAGTCCACAGAGGAAAAGTGTCAGCTTTGCTTTACAAACCAGCCTGGTCCCCAGTAAAGTAGCAAAGAAATCACCAGTAGATTGCTCTGTCTCCTTTAAAGATAAACCAGCTTTGCAGAGGAGTGAAGATGATGATTTGCTTTCAGAGACTGGTGACACCTCAGTGAAAAAAGCATCCACTGAAAAAAAGTCAAATTTGCCCTTGAATCCTGCATCTAAAACAAACCCTGGCATGGAAAAACCTTCAGACTGGAAACAACCTCGTTTAACTGACTGGGTTAAATCTGACTGCAGAGGTCATGTTTCAAAGACTTCTGGTATGGAGAAAACTTTAGCAAATGGTCGTGTGCCATCTGGCTCAGAAAACAAGAGGGACCTGTCCAGCCCTGCTTCTCAGAGGAGGCCACTGTCTGTGAAGGGTGGATCAAGTGACAGGTTGTTGGAATTTTCAGAGTATTTCAAGAGAGAAAACAGTTCAGTGGTGAAGAAAAAGAAAGGTAGTGTGGAGGTAGAGCCTGAAGACAATGCTTTAATGGACTCCCACGCTGATAGAGAGCTCAGTAAATTATGTTTAACTGCCTATGCCAAAGGTGTCAATTTTGCCTTTGATTCCAGACAAGAAAGCTCAGTCCATCATAGTGTGAGTGATGTTAAAAGGAAGGTGAAAGGTGCTGTCAGATTTTCCTGTGATGACCAAAGTACCAAGCCTTCCTCTGATGATGGCAATCAAACCATTGTAATTTCAGACTCTTCTGAAGAAGAAGAAAATGTGGCTGAGGAGGAGGAACCAAAAGAAGTCAATGAAACAGTGTCCCTTGACAAGCAGCCTTTGACTTCCAGCTGCATTTCTGAGTTGATATCTCCAAGCTTTCACTTGTCTCTGGAAGAATGTGAGTCTCAGTGCTTTGAGTTTGAAACAGATGAGGATGTCTACTCAGTTTGGTCAGACACTCAAGCGTTGGAACCAACTCAGGAGTACAAACAAGATCAGCTTTCAACCACAGCTGGCAGAGGTAATTCAGGCGATGCACAGAGCGACGACACCCTTGACCACACCATTGAGTGGGGTTATGAAGTGGACTACATAACTGATGAGATGATGGAAGAAGTAACCAACATAGAGAAGCAGCTAGAAGTTACTTCTCATCAGGAAGACGGTGATCATGGTTGCTTTGTTCATATGGAGAAGCAGCTAGAAAATACTTCTCATGAGGAAGAAGGTGGTTGTGATAGTTGCTTCAGTCATATGGAGAAGCAGCCAGAAGATACTCCTCATCAGGAAGAAGGAGGTCATGATGGTTGCTTCATTCATATGGAGAAGCAGCCAGAAGATACTCCTCATAAGGAAGAAGATGGTCATACAAAAAAAGCAGCTCACTCAGTGTTGCAAGAATCTGTTAGTAAGAGAAATATGGAAGATCAGCTGGAGAATGTTGCAGACAAAGTTCCAACCGTTGCTCAAGACTTCACCCTGGACTCAGCTGAACCCAGACCATCTACATCTAACATGTCCTTGGCTTCAAAGTTGGCCCTTAAGAAAAAGAGTGTGAGCCCACGGAACAGCATAGCCAAGCTCAAGGTAGCAAAAACCATTCAGAGAAGTCCTAAAAACCCTCTTCTTAAACCAGCACAGAGTAAACTACTTCTCAACACCTCAGTGTCACAACCTGGCAGGTCACTGCCTGCAGTGGTTCCTCCGAGGAAGGTTAGGCAGTGTCCTGTCCCAGCATCAACTGCAGAAAAGCTTGGTCTGAAGAAGGCACCTCGCAAGGCGCTTGAGCTGTCCCAGCGCTCTCTGGAGAGCATAGTTAAGCTACGTAGCTACGGGAAAGCTGCAGGGAGGGTTGGGCTGCCACAGAAACGGAAGACAAAGCCAATTGCTGCTCAGAGTTTGTCCGTAAAGCATAACAAAAAATTTCTAGCCTGTCAGGACTTTTTAAGGAAGACAAGGCCCCCAAAACGTGTCAGAGAACCTCTGGGAGGTTCTGAGAGTAGAAACAAAGTTAGGAAAGTGGATGTAAAGTTAAAGAAACCAAAGCCTCCAAGTTCGGAACTGGCATCTGGTGAAGGATCTGTTAAAAAACAAAGAGACAAAGGGAAGAAGGCTGTTTGTCCCTCTGAGGAGCCACATGTCTCTAAACTGCTCAGTTCTTTAGGCTCAACCAGAAGATCAGAGGATGGCAGCATGATGGTTGCTCCCATAACTACAGTTTCAAGTCCCTCTTCCACTGTGCTTGTTGGAGATGATAAAGATAAACCACCAGGCAAAGGCTATGTTGTCCAGCCTGAGTCTGAGAAGACAACTTCAACAGAAAATGGGTGTGAAGCAGCTGAGGACAGTGAAGATGATGATAATTTGTTTTTAACTCAGTTAGATCCTGTGGACATGGAGTTATGTTCCCAGGTGGAAAGTGTTGAAGATAGTACTACAGGTAGCAAAAAGCCTGAGGAGATGGACGCTGCCGAGAGCCTTCAGCAGAGTGAAGCCTCAGCTGTGGTGAAATGCAAGCACACAGACTGTGTGGAGAAGGTGGGAAAGCCAGGAGAGTACTGCAGGAAGCATTCAGCCAGCAGCTCGGAAGGAGACCATGTGTTTGCCATACCTCTCCTGCCCCCTCCTAAAGCAAGAAAGCCTTCCACCACCAAAATCTTTAGCTCAGCGACTTCTTCACGCAGTGCAGCCTTCAGCAAGGACCTAGAGGATGGTAAAAAGCTGCCCCCAGCTTCAAAAAGCAAAGTGATTGCAGCCAAACAGACGGTGGTCAGGCCCCCCAGTGTGAGGACTGCACCAGCAGCTGTTCAGCCCCGCAGGGCTCCAAGTCTGAGTAACGTACCTCAGCCCTACGGTTACGGCAACGTTCTCCAGTCACACAACAGACAGAATGAGATTGCTCCAGCTGCTTCCAGAGGAGCTGCCAGAAGCAGCCATGCTGCTGGCCTTGGCGCTCAGCAGCGGGACAACAACACTTTTGTGAATGAAGTTCTGAACTGGACTTATGAATCCATTGCAACCTGCAGCCAGTTTGGACCTCCGAATAACCTCCTGCAGTCTGTTGTGGCCCCTGTTCCTGTCCACTTCCAGGGATACAATGACTATTTCAATACCTTCTTCCCCTTGATGATGCTGAATGCCTTTGAATCAGTAAGTGGCTTTCTGGGTCTTGCTTTGTTTTCGTCAACCCTAGGAAATTTTACCGAGAGATTCAAAACTTTGTTTTTTATTTTTTTTTTTTCCTTTTTCCCCCCAAAAATGTCTTCTTTACCTTCTGAAGACTCTGTTCCAGAGTCTCACCACCCCCATACTGAAGAACTTCTTCCTCAACTCCAGTCTAACCCTGCTCTGCCTCAGCTCCATACCATTCCCCCTTGGCCTGTCTCTAGACACCCTCAGGAAAAGTCCCTCTGCAGCCTTCCTGTAGGAACCCTTCAGGTACTGGAAGGCAGCTCTGAGGTCCCCCTGGAATCTTCTCTAGGCTCAACAACTCCAACTCCCTCAGCCTGTCCTCATGGCAGAGCTGCTCCAGCCCTTGGATCATCTTTGTCACCTCCTCTGGACTCTCTCCACCACCTCTGTGTCCTTCTTATGCTGGGGACACCAGAACTGGACACAATATTTGAGGTGGGGTCTCAGCAGAGCAGAGTCAAGGGGCAGAATCCCCTCTCTTGCCCTGCTGGCCACACTCCTCTGGATGCAGCCTGGGAAGGATTTGCCTGCTGGGCTGCGTGAGCTCACCTGTGTGTGTTTGGAAGTGATTTGTAAGGCAATATGGTGAATGGGTGGGGAGAAAGTGCTCGTTTGCTTTCTCTGTTGTAGCTCATGTCTAGGTATTAGCAAAGACATGGGTGAGACTCTTTGTTCCTTGTGCTTGCCAGTCTGTTAGCTTCTTATTTCTGTTTGCCCTCTGAGTCACAAGAAGCTGCTCTTCAGGTAACACTGAAACCTTCAAGGTGTTTTTATTTAGCTTTTCCTTTCCAACATGTAGCTGGCCCAAGGCTGGATAGAAAACCAGAGAGGAAGAGAGAAGAGTTACTACCTGCTCTGTAAGAGTGAGCTGCCAGACTTCCGTGCTGATGTGAACACAGCACATTTTGAAGGTAAGAGAGGGCCTTTGTCTGTCAAACCCTGTTGGAATGGTCAAGGAGATGATTCCTTATAATAAGCTAGCATTTGGAGGTAGAACTTTATTTGCTCTCAATACAGAAAGCATCTTGAATTTGCTATTCCAGAGTGCACATAGCAGAAACACATTTTGCAGGGAGTTTGTGACTGAAGGGTTCAGGACAAAGTTCGTGGATTGCATTGGGTTGGAAGGGACTCTGAAAGGTCATCTTGTCCAGCTCCCCTGCAGTCAGCTGGGATACCTCCAACTAGATCAGGTTGCCCAGGGCTACATCAAGCCTGAGCTTGAAAGTCTCCAGGGATGGGGCCTCAACCACAGCCCTGGGCAACCTGTTCCAGTATTTTGCCACTCTCATTGTGAAGAGCTTCGTCCTATGTCCAACCTAAATCTTCTCTGCCCCGGTTTCAATCCATTGCCCCTCATCCTATCCCCACAGCCCCTTCTAAACAGTCCCTCCTCAGCCTTGCTGTAGCTCCATTTCAGATACTGAAATGCTGCTGTAAGGTCTCCCTGGAGCCTTCCCTTCTCCAGGCTGAATAACCCCAGCTCCTTCAGACTGTCCTTGTAGCAGAGGTGCTGCAGCCCTCTTACCGTCTTTGTGGCCTCCTCTGGAGGTCCCTGTCTCTCTTGTGTTGGAGACCACAGAGCTGAACACAGCATTCTGGGTGACATCTCCCCAGAGCAGAGTGGCAGAATCACCTCTGTTGACTTGCTGGCCACACTGCTTTTGATGCAGCCCACGATGTGATTTGCTTTCTGGGCTGCAAATGCACATTGCTGGCTCATGTCCAGCTTCATTTCCATCTTAGTCATTGAGATTTTGGTTCAGCTTCTTTTGGTAAATGAAATAATCTTTGGCTGGCTCTATCCTTGTGCAGTACTGTGTTCAGGTTTAAGAATGCAGGATGGATTGAAAACTCTTCAGAGTCTTTTACCGTAGCCTTTAATAGCTTGAAAAGTTCACATCTGGGCGTTACTGAGGTTGTTGTAGTACTTTTGTAGTCAGAGAAGCAAAATAATTCCAGTGACTTTCATTTTTCAAATAGCTCATCTTCGAGAAGTGGATTTGGCAAGGCAGCTTCATCCCAAGGAGGACGATGTAGTCTTTTTGGTGGTCCAGAATAAAAAAGACTCCTTCAAGGAAGAAAAGGAGACAGAAGACTCTAAAGCGTATCATGTTGGGCTTGTGACACGGTTTTATCGTGCCTCTGGCTCTTCAGCCAGTAAGTAAATGGGGTTAGAATGCAAGTGGGATCCTTCTTGGTGTTGTGAAATGCTTCTCCATAGCTGGCTGTCCACATTTGTCATATCTCACTGACCTCAGAAAAAAATGGGAGTGTTTTGCTGCTCTAGTTTGAGTGTTCCATGCTAGAAGCTTTGGAAAAAGCTGCAGTCCTGCTTTACAGGTGTTTTCCTGGAGAATTCCTTCAGGACAGATGGTAGTGCTTTGTGTAAGAACAGGCTGATGTGTAAGTTCTGTGCATGCATCTTTAGAACCTTGCCATGAACTTCAGTGGTCTGACTCAAATTTTCACTGCCTCCTGGAATTCAAGTTATGAATTACCAAGATTACCAAATACTAAGAGTAATGCTGTCTGATGAAACCAGTGATCTGAGCTGGTTTTGGGGCTTTGGGCTTTGTTTTTAGGTTGGGTTGTTTTGTTTGTTTTTTTTGGAGAAGGTGAGACTAGTGTTTGAGGTTTTTGCAAGTGTTCAGTCATAGACACCTTACTAGAAGGTGACAGCTGGTTCTGGTGAGTTCTTTGAATGATCTGTCTGAGTATCATAGAGTCATAGACTGGTTTGGGTTGGAAAGGACTTCAAAGATCATCCAGTTCCAACCTCCCTGCCAGGGACACCTCCCACTAGAGCAGATTGCTCAAGGCCTCATGCAGCCTGGCCTTGAATGTCTGCAGGGAGGAGGAATTTCTTGCAGTTCAAACTTTGGCTATTCTTGGAATTAACCAGCTTTTTTGTGTTTTGTCTTTTCTCCCCCCTTCCTCCCACTCTAACAGGACAGAAGGAGCAGCACACTGTCTATCATGTTTCTGTGCAAACTCGAGGCAATTTGTCCTTCTCCAAAAACAAGCAAGTGAAGTGTGTGGTGGTTGGCTCCCTGGTGACCACACGCCGGGAGTTCAGAAGTCTGCTGCTGCTGAGCAGGAGTCCCCTGGCTAAAGCCATCATAAATCCATCTTACAACGACTTCTGCCCCAGAGATTTGCCTGTAGCTTCAGAAAGTGCTGTAAGTCTTGCAGCTGGAAGTGACAGAGGTGACAAAGTGGGTGTTTGGATCTCATGAATGTTGCAAAACTGGTTTTGCATGAGGTTGGTTGAGTTGACCTACAGAGAATCGCAGAATGATGGGGGTTGGAAGGGACCTCTGGAGATCATCTAGTTCAACCCTCTGCCAAAGCAGGGTCACCTAGAGTAGTTTGGCCAGGAGGGCATCCAGCAGGCTTTTGAATGGCTCCAGAGCTGGAGACTTCACAGCCTCTCTGGACAGCCTGCTTATGTGCTCCACTACCCTCAAAGCAGAGAAGTTCCTGCTCATGTTTAGCTGGAACCTCCTGTATTTGTATTTGTGTTTGTACCTGTTACCCTTTGCCCTCTCACTGGGCACCACTGAAGCAAGTGCAAACAGATGGCTTTCAGACACTCTGAGGCACAACAGTTGATTGAGTGGATGGGTGGAGAGGAGCCTGGATTTGCTCAGGTGTTTCAGTGTTATTGATGTGGATAGCAGTGGGGTTCTTCAAGCAGCTTTCAGTTTCTTTTTCTTACTGGAGAGGTGGTGTTCAGGGCCAGGTTGGATGAGGCCTTAAGCAACCCTGGTTTAGTGGGAGGTGTCCCTGCTCATGGCAGGGGGTTGGAACTGGATGATATTTCATGTCTTTTCCAAGCCAACCCAGTCTATAAATCTATGAAATAAGATGCAGTATGGAAAAGATAATGCAAACTAAATATGTGGAGAGTAAACAAAACCTTCATTGCAGCTTTCAAGTCAGGATTGGTGTGAGCAAACCTAGAATCAAAAGCTTCCATGTCATTTAAGTTTCGAGTCTTAGCTAGAGGGATGAGGAACATTCTGAAAATGTTTAAACAAACAAGGAAAGTTTGATCTCTCCTCTGCTGTGAAGATAGGCTGAGGGAGCTGGAGTTGTTCAGCCTGGAGGAGAGAAGACTCCAGGGGGACCTTAGAGCTGCGTTCCAGTACCTTTTCATGAGGGTGTCTAGAGACAGGCCAAGGGGGAACGGTTTGAAGCTGAGGCAGAGCAGGGCTAGAGTGGAGCTGAGGAAGAAGCTCTTCAGTAGGAGGGTGGTGAGACTCTGGCACAGGCTGCCCAGGGAGCTGTGGCTGCCTCCTGCCTGGGGTGTTCAGGTTGGATGAGGCCTTGAGCAGCTGAGTCTGGTTGAGAGGTGTCCCTGCCCATGGTGGGAGGTTGGAGCAGATGAGCTCTGAGGTCCCTTCCAACCTGAGCCATTCTGGGATTAATCAATATTCAACAATTAATTATTTTTGCCCCTGTCTGTTCCTTCAGGCATCTGATATGAATGACTACAATGAAGGGCAGAAGAGAGCCATTGAGACAGCTTATGCCATGGTCAAGCAGCATCCAGGGCTTCCCAAGATCTGCCTCATCCATGGCCCACCTGGAACTGGGAAATCCAAAACTATTGTTGGCCTCTTGTCTCGTGTCTTGAGAGAAGTAAGTGAAGGTGCTTGCTGTCTGCTGCTGCTTGGTGTCCTAGGGGTACTCATTGATAGCTTTAAGTGCAAGTAATTAGTGGGGCTGTAATTCATTAAGCTCACTTAATTAAATGTGTACCATGTAGGGTGGAAATAATACCTTTGGGGCATCTTGGAAAGCAGTTTCTAGAACTTAAAATCAAGGAAACTTGCAGAGGTGGTGAGATAAACACTTAGGAATTTAAAAAATCCTGAAGATTTTTTGATGTGTTAACTAATATTTGGCCTGTCCCTCTCCAAACACTTGGCAAATAAAAAAATCCTTCTTATTTTTGTGTATTAAATGATGTTCTTTGGCCTGTCCCTGTACAAAGACTTGGTAAGTAAAAGATCCTGAATATTTTGGATCTATTAAATGATATTCTTTGGCTTGTCCCTATACAAAGACTTGGTAAATAAAAGATCCTGAATATTTTGGACCTATTAAATGACATTCTTTGGCTTGTCCCCATACAAAGACTTGGTAAATAAAAGATCCTGAATATTTTGGACCTATTAAATGACATTCTTTGGCTTGTCCCCATACAAAGACTTGGTAAATAAAAGATCCTGAATATTTTGGACCAATTAAATGACATTCTTTGGCTTGTCCCCATACAAAGACTTGGTAAATAAAAGATCCTGAATATTTTGGACCTATTAAATGACATTCTTTGGCTTGTCCCCATACAAAGACTTGGTAAATAAAAGATCCTGAATATTTTGGACCTATTAAATGACATTCTTTGGCTTGTCCCCATACAAAGACTTGGTAAATAAAAGATCCTGAATATTTTGGACCTAGTAAATGACATTCTTTGGCTTGTCCCCATACAAAGACTTGGTAAATAAAAGATCCTGAATATTTTGGACCTAGTAAATGATGTTATTTAGCCCACACCTCTACAAACACTTCTTTAATACATTAAAATATGACGAGTTTTCTTAGGTAATGCTATTTGGCCTGCCCCGTTTAGTGGTTTTCATATCAACTTCCAAATAAACTGATCCAGTGCCTCCTTGTTGAAAGGAATTTTGTGCCAATATGATAAATATATTTGACCTGTTGCTCTTTAATGCAAGGCAGATCCTTAGGAGCTATTCAAGCTGAGGGATCTCCAACCTCTGCATGCTGATAGAGCGTGGAGTCTGGCTTTGAAATCACCAACTCCCAACCTAAGGAACCCGTCTTGTTTTTGTTGTTAATTCATCTGCAGAACACTCAGAATGAGAGAACAGCCAGAAAAACAAATCCCAAGATCAAGCCAAACCGTTTCCTGGTCTGCGCACCATCCAATGCTGCTGTGGATGAACTGATGAAAAAGATCATCGTGGCTTTTAAAGAGAAATGTCAGAACAGGCAGGAGCCTCTGGGTATGCTGCACTTGAAACTTCTTGGAGGGTTGTTGTTTTGTTTTGTTGGTTGTTTGGTTTTTGTTTTTTTTTTTCCTGTTCAATATGTAAAAACCTGAAGGAGAAACCCAAACAGCTGATTGTGTCTAACGCTCAAGGACAGCACACAGCTGCTATGTCCTCAGACTGTTACTCATTTTCATGTGCTCTTCTCAGCTGTATTTTATGTGTGGGAGTGATTAATAAATCACTCTGTCTTTATACAGACATTGATCCTTCTCTCAGAGTGTGTTTCAGAGCCTCCTTTCCCCCCACCTCCCTATATTTTAGGTCCCCTTTGTTTCCCCCCACACATTTCAAGTCCCCCTTTTTCCTCCCTCCCACATTCCAAGGCCCTTTTTTTTTTTTTTCTCCCCAGCTTTCAGGGACTCTCCTTTTGCCCTCCTCCTTTGCTCTCTCTGCCCTCCCCCAGCTTTCAGGTCCCCTTTTTAGTTTTAAACACAAGACTGTTCTCTTGATTTTGAATCCAACTGGACTTTTGCTGATCGTGCTGACCAAAGTGATGAAAATTTTGATGGATTAGAGCCTCTCACTTCTTTTTTTATTTCCTCCTAGTCTGGGACTGATGCAAAGATGATGAACACTAAGCAAGGCATCTAGTTTGCGATGGGGGAAGAAAAATTCTCCTTCTAAGCAAACATGAATTCAGTATTAAATTGGCTGGAGTCAGCTAATTAGCTGAATCAGCTGCCTTGCTGCTAGTCCTCACTAATGTTCTAACTTAGGAATTCTCTAAATTTTAGATAGAGAAGCCTGAGGAGAAGTTGTTCTATTTATTCAGAATAACATTTTAACTGCTTTAAAACACCAAATATTTGCTTGTAGAATTCCTGAGTTTTAGGTTTTTGGAGATTGCTTGCTTGTTTGTTTTGTTGTTGTTGTCTTTAGATAATTCCAATCAATCGCTGCAAACCTCTGAGAAGCAGAAGAGGAAAAGCTTTTTGTTTTCTACCCATAATGTTCAAATTGATTTTTATTTTTTTTTCCCCTCTCATACCCAAGTGCAGAGGGGATTGGAGCAATCTAAAAGTATTTTGAATTCTGCTTCTGTAAACAGGAAATTGTGGGGATATCAAATTGGTGCGAATTGGGGCTGAAAAAGCAATCAACAGTGAAGTCCTAGGATTTAGCCTGGATAAGCAAGTTCAACACAGAATGAGTAAGTAAAGTGTAAATCAGACTTTTTGTTGTTTTTAAAGAGCCTGGTGGTGGTTTTACATTTGGGGCTGATGGTCCAAGCTTTTTCTGCTGCAGTGTTTCATCAAGCAGTAGGTTTGTCAGCTTCAGTGGGAAAATGTCAGCTGACATATGGCCTAAAATCTAAGGAAATGTAAAGAGAGAGGCAAGATGACTTAAAATATACAGCATTTTTATTATTAATGTGCATTATGTTTAATGTATAATCATTAGAGTTAGTGTGTATAATATGGCTGGAACATCTCTGAAGAGGAAAGGCTGAGCACCCTGGGGCTGTTCAGCCTGGAGAAGAGCAGCCCCAGAGGGCATCTGATCAATGTTCAGCAAGAGATAAAGGTGGGGGGCAAAAGGAAGGGTCTAGGCTCTTGCCAGTGGTGCCCAGCAGAAGGACAAGGGGTTGCAAGCACAAAGTGGAACCCAGGAGGTTCCATCTCAACAGGAGGAGAAGCTTGTTTGGTGTGAGGGTGCTGGAGACCTGGAGCAGGCTGCCCAGAGAGGTTGTGGAGTCTCCTTCTCTGGAGAGCTTCCAACCCGCCCTGGCCATTGTGATCTCCAGAGATCCCTTCCAACCCTCACCATGCTGGGATTATGGGATTTAAAATACAATTTCTAACCACTGTTTGTCAAAGCCATGATTTATAAGCAGTGTGCCCATGCAGCATTTGAGAACTGAAGTTGGACCCAACTCTTCTCTTCATTTCACAAGGCAAAGACCTCCACAGGAAAAAAAAAAAAAAAAAAAAAACAAGAAAGAGCAACAAAAATCAGTTTGCTCATTTGTTCTGTGTAACTGAAGATGCCTGACTAGGAGCAAAGTGTTAGTGTAGCATTTTTTCCTGTCCCTCCTGCATGTCTTGCTTTTTCTCACAGAAAGAAAGACAGCTGACTTGGAGAAGGATATTCAGAAGAAGAAAGAATCCATAGACCGAAGGCTGGATGAGCTGATCCGTCAGCGTGCCATGAACAGATGTGGGAAGAGGGAGGTAGGAAGCTAATCATGTTTCTAATCCTCTTGGTGGGTTTTGTGCTCATAACTGAATCCAGAGAGTAAGGATCTACATTTTAATGCTGTCTCTGAGCAGAAGCTCTTCTTCACCTGTCCTTTCAACTAAAAGAAATGCTGGTTAGCACCATGAAAGGGAAAGAAGAGCTTTACAGCATGAATTTCCACTAGTGTTTGCAACAGGTAGGTCAGGCCACTGCCTGCTCTAGTGTGATTCTCTCACCAGTTATTTTTTTAGTGGAAGCATCTTTAGAAATATTAATGATTTAATAGTTTCCAGTACCTGAAAGGGGCCTATGAGAAAGCTGGGGAGGGACTTTTCACAAGGGCTTGTAGTGATAGGATGAGGAACAATGGATTGGAGCTTGAGGAGGGGAGATTGAGACTGGAGATTAGGAAGAAATTCCTTACAGTGAGGGTGACAAGGCACTGGAACAGGTTGCCCAGGGAGGTTGTGGCTGCCTCCTCCCTGGAGGTGTTCAAAGCCAGACTGGATGAGACCTTGAGCAACCTGGGCTGGTGGGAAGTGTCCCTGCCCATGGCAGGGGAATGGGAACTGGATGATCTTTAAGGTCCCTTCCAATCCAAACCACTCTCTGAATCTATGAATTTCATTGCATGCTTCAAAGCACTGATTTTAAGTGGAAATAATGAGATCTCTTGCATTCTGAGATGTTGGGATCTGTGGTATACCTCTAGTTTTCCAGTTTTCTGTCTTAAAAGTTTGGTGTTTGGGCTCAAATCACAGATTCCTGATGGTAAATTGGGCTCAAATCACAGATTCCTGATGGTAAATTGTTTTCCCACTTGCACAGAAATGAGAAATGTGTAAGATTAGGTGTGGCAGAGTCTAAATATGTTGATGACTTCCTCAAACTTGTCAGCTTCTTCACACACATTTGATATTAAAAGAGAGTCAGAACAAGTCTAAATGCTTAGAAAATGAATTAGGGGAGGGGAGGAAATAACTCCGTGGGAAATGTGTGATGTTAATTACTCCTGATACATGGTTTCTCTCTTTCTTTTTGGTCCCATTTAGAGTCAAATGATAGATGATGAATTTAACAGAGTTTCAAAGGAGAGAGAACATCTTGCATCTCAGCTAAAAGAGGTAGGGATTTAATAATATTTATATACTTGGTAGCCTTTAATTGAGGTGGAGTTTGGGGGTTGATGTGGTTGGGAGTAGGTAAAAGACTGTATGCTCACCCTTAATGGTGATGGGGGTTTAAAATGGTAATGGGGGGTTAAAATGTGATGGCAAACTAAACTTTGCTCACAGTTAGTGTGTCTGGAGTGCATAGCTGTAGAGCTAAAGGAAGCCTTCTGCCACTTTGCCACCTCAGTGGTGTTGATTTGCAGTTTAAAGTGAAGTAAGACTTGAGTTAAGTCAGCTTGTGACTTGAAATTTGTACTCATGGAGGTAGTTTCATTGGGGGTGATGCATTCTGCATGATCTGTGTGGCAGTTAGAATTACCCAGGCAGTTGAAAATGCTTTGAGGGTGGTTCAGGAAAGCTAAAAGAGGAGATAGAACTTGTCCTGTTGTACTTGAAGGTTCGGGCACACTCTCAGAAAGTGCAGGCAGAAATCATCCTGGAGTCTGACATCATCTGCTGCACGCTGAGTGCCAGTGGAGGAGGCCTGCTGGAATCTACTTTATCCAGGCAAGGAGTTGATCCTTTCAGCTGTGTCATTGTGGATGAGGTCAGTAAAGGTCTTTGGAACTACAGCATGGTCTGCCTTGTTTCTCTGCTTAGGCTGCTTGTGACTGCTGACTGCCCCATCCTCACCTCTTAACTGCTCACCAGCCTGGCCTGCTCTGTAGAGCCAGGAGATGAAAGAATAACTTTTTAATTCCTTCTTTTTCTGACTTGTTTGGTTCTTTAATGGCAGACAGCTTTTACTTAATAATCAGGGCTCAAGTGTGGTTCTTGCTGTAGGGATTCCCAGATGGTGGGGTTCCATTTGAATCTGTTTGGTGAGCTCTGCAGATTGAATAATACGAGAAAATTTTGTAGTTATTTATTGGGGGAGAGGGGGGAATCTCTGGTTTTCTCTCTTTTACGTTTAATTTTTAGAAGATTTAAAGCATTTGAGTTATTCTGGCTCTCTTACAGGAAATTTAACAGAATTCTCTTCAGTCCTTTGCTTATAACTTCTGATTTTTTTGTCCTGTTTGCATGAACAAAAGGCAGGGCAGTCCTGTGAGGTCGAAACACTGATCCCACTGATCCATCGCTGCAATAAACTTGTCCTGGTTGGAGATCCCAGACAGCTTCCTCCTACTGTAAAATCAGTAGTAAGTGTTCAAACTGCTTTTTTTCTTTCATGCTCTGTAGTGGATGTAAGAAGAGCATCTCTAGAAAACAAATAAAAGGAATAAAGGGCACTTCAATGGCAGATCAGGATGTGGAGCAGGTAGGGGCTTCTACTCTGCAAGTTTAATCTTATGTGGAGACCATATCAGTGCTGCCTTCAACAGTGTGAATAAAGCTGATACAGATGAGTGAGTGCAACCTCTGTAGACTTTCCTGGTGTGGCCTGGAACTGATTTCATGCACCATTAAGAATAACTGTGGCAGTAACTGAGTGCAACTCAGCACTTGGCTGGTGATGGATGTGGTGTTGCAGTAGGCTCTGTTAGTTCATTGTGACCTTCATCCCAGTTCATTGTGAGCTTCATTCCTTAAGGAATGAAGGGTGTGAAGACTTCTTTGAATGGGGACTTGCTCACCCTGAGGATGAACATCACAGAATCACTTCCTTATATCCCATCTAGCAGTAAGGACTGTTTCAAACATCTGATAAAGGAGGAAAATGAGTCTGGCTTCTCTAGAAGGATGAATTGGCTGGAGGTTCTGTGCTTCTTTTAGAAGATCCCACCTGGAAGATCCTGCTTTTCAGTATTGTTGATGTGTTTAAGATTTTACTATGTTGTGGCTCAAAAAGAAGTTGTCTTGCTGAAGGCTCCACTGCCAAAACTTCAGCTGCATGCAGCTGGTCTTTACTGAAGTAGTAAGGCAGGAAATAGAAATCCAAGTCAGTGTCATTGTGCCAGCAGTTCAGAAGATTAAAACAACAAAATGGTTTTTAGTCCAAAAAAGCAAATTCCTGTTGCTGATTTGGAACCTAATTCCCCAGAATTCAGCCTCTGGTTTTCCCTCTGGCAGAAAGCTCAGGAGAATGGCTATGACCAGTCCTTGATGGCAAGGCTGCACAGGCACCTGGAGGAGCAACTCCAGAGCACCATGTTCCGCAGCCTGCCGGTGGTGCAGCTGACTGTGCAGTACAGGATGCACCCTGACATCTGCCTCTTCCCATCCAACTATGTTTATGGCAGGACTCTAAAGACTGACAGGTGAGTAGCTGGCATGGGTTATGTTGAGTCTGCACAACAGCTCTCTGCCCTGTCCTGAGCAGGATGTTCTTAGACTAAACATTCTTGAGGTTATAGAATCATAGAATCACAGACTGGGTTGGGTTGGAAGGGACCATAAAGATCGTCCAGTTCCAACTCCCCTGCTATGGGCAGGGACACATTTCACTAGCCCAGGTTGCTCAAGGCTCCTTCCAACTTGACTTTGAACACTTCCAGGTTTGGAGCCTCCATAATTTTTCTGGACAACCTGTTCCAGTGCCTCACCACCCCCTCACGGGGAAGAATTTCTTCCTTATATGTAATCCAAGTCCAGCTTCTTCCAGTTTGAAGCCATCACCCCTCATCCTCTCACTGCATGCTGTGTATAAAATCCCTCCTCAGCTCTCCTGTAGGCTCTTTTAATACTGGAAGACTGCTGTAAGGTCTCTCCAAAGCCTTCTCTTCTCCAGGCTGATCCCTTTTAGTTGGGGTCTCCAGAGCTGGGCACAGGGCTCCAGGTGGGGTTTGACCAGAGCAGTGAAAATTAAAGATTCAGGGCTGGGGTTGGGGGGGTGGGAAGCTGACAGTTGTTTGTTTTTGCTAACCGTGGTGTGAAGTGATGAAGTGGCAGTTCTTAGTTTTATCACAGTTTCCTAGTGATAAAAACGTTATTTACAGAGCAACAGAAGAGAGCAGATGTTCTTCAGACTGGCCCTTCCAGCCCTACCTCATCTTTGATGTTGGAGATGGTCGTGAGGAGCGAGACAATGAGTAAGTCAGGTCCTGCATTTTCAACTTGATTTAATTTAACCAAAAAATCAAGATTTTTCTTCTCTCTTCTAGCATTCCCAATGTGCATTAAGCAGCCAGAACTACATTTTCAACTGGATTTGATTTTAATGTAACAAAAAAAAAACTCCAGGTGTTAAATGGTTTGGGTTTGTTGTTTGGTTTTTTTTTTTTCATCTGAAAGTGGTTTTAATCCTGCTTTGACTATTTAGTAGACACCAGTGAGTGCTGACAGTCTCTGCTAGCTCTGATAGCAGTTTCTTGAGTTCCTTATTTTTTTTGTTGTCACTGATTTTTTTTTTCCTTTCACAGCTGCACAGGGAGGTGACACCAGAAGGTGGCAGGCTCATTCTTCCCCTTGTCTATCCTGCCAGGAAAGCAAAGCTGTGAGGTTCTGAGGGAAGGTGAAGTGCAACCTTTCACTGCTGTCACCTCTCATTGATGTTAGCACCTCCTCAGGGCCTGTTTGCTAAGTTCTTTGAGCCTCCATGTGAAGGAGGCTGCAGAAGCTTGAGACAGAGGCTTTGACTTAGAATCATTGAGTGCTAGGAGTTGGAAGGGACCTCCAGAGAGGTCCCTCTACAAATTGGGCTGAAGTGTTGAGTTTGTGAGAGGTGTCAAATGTGTTGCTGTCATGTTTCCATTCTGTCTCCTGCAGCTCTTTCAGCAATCCTCAGGAAGTAAAGCTGGTGATGGAATTAATTAAAGCAATTAAAGCAAGAAGGAAGGATCTGGGCCTTCGTCGCATTGGGATAATTACCCCCTACAGTGCCCAGAAAAAGAGAATTCAAAGGCAGCTGGACAAAGTGTTTGGGAGTAACAGGTAAAGAAGCCATGAGTTTTGAAATGGGCTTGGCCCTTGTGTGTCAGTTCTTTGTTTATCTTCTGAAAAGTAATGGCAAAAACTCTCAATCTTCTTTTCTTTTTTCTGTACTAAAAACTTTCTTACACTACTAAAATCTGCACTTAAGTCTTGCTTTTAAAGGAGACATGCAAGCCTCTTGCTTTAGAACAGTCATGGCCTCTTTGTACCATGGCTCAGTTCTTCTTTGCATGCATGCTTGGATTGTCTTGCTCTTCTGAATGAAGCTGATTTAAAAGCAAACCTAAAATTCCAAGCTGTGTGGAGCTCTTCACTGATGATACTGGCCTCAGAAAAGTAAATTCAGCTTTAGCTTCATGAACTGAAGCAGAAATTTACCCTGGGTTATTTGGACAGGTGGTGTTCAGGACTGTGTTGAGGCTGTTCTTTTCTTCTCCAGAAGAGAGGGCTCCAAGGAGACCTTAGAGCTGCATTTCAATATCTGAAGGGGACCTACAGGAAGGCTGGGCAGGGGCTGTTCAGAAGGGGTTGTGGGGATAGGGTGAGAGGCAATGGTTTGAAACTGGAGCAGGGCAGATTTGGGTTGGACATTGGAGAAAGCTCTTCAGAAGGAGAGTGATGAAATACTGGAACAGGTTGCCCAGAGCTCCATCCCTGGAGACATTCAAGATCAGACTTGCTGCAGCCCTGGGCAGCCTGATCCAGTTGGAGGTGACCCAGCTGACTGCAGAAAGCTTGGACAAGATGACTTTTGAGGACCCCTTCCAACCCAATACAATTTGGGAATCTATTTACATTGGTCTCTTGTTTAAAAATTCAAGTAAGAGAATGTAACAGCTTGCTAATTCCTTCCTCAGCAGCCCAGGAGAAGTGGATACAGTGGATGCCTTCCAGGGACGAGAGAAGGACTGCGTCATAGTGACCTGCGTCCGGGCGAACGCCACCAAAGGCTCCATTGGGTATGTGTGTCCCCAGGTGATTCACAGATCCCACTTCCAATGGCACTCTGGATATTCATGGACTCATAGAATGGCCTGGGTTGGAAGGGGCCTTAAAGATCAGCTAGATCCAACCCCCTGGTGTTGGCATTGACACCTCCCAGCAAGCCCAGATTGCTCAAGGCCTCATCCAACCTGGCCTTGAACAGCTCCGGGGAGGGACATCCACAACCTCCCTGGGCAACCTCTTCCAGTATCTCAGCACCCTCACTGGAAAGATATGTAGGCACTTTCCTTGTCATATGACCAGGAAGAAGATTCTAGAGATCAAATCACTACAGCCAGCAAGTTAAAAAGCATCTTAATGCATGGATTTAATATTACTGGTTAGAGATCTCTGAACAAAAGGGACCTGGAAATGCTAAGGTTTGTTTTCTGCATTGCCATTCAGTAGTCTTTCAAGATACCCTTTTTTTTTCTCTCTAGAGAACTGTAATATCTGTGCTGCTGGATCCACTCCACTGTTCTGTTTCCTCCCTCTTTTTTTTTTTTTTTTTTTCCCTCTGCACTGCCCAAATTTTCTGGGGTGGCTCTGGAGCTTTTGCAGCCTTCACTGCAGGGGTTGGAAATTTGCTGCAGAGCAGGTTTCAGTGCCATGACCATAGCATCAGTCAAGTTCTTCTACAACTTAGTTTGAGCAGGTCCAACATCACCTGGACCAGCATCCAAGATCAGCTTTTTTATTAGAGAAGAGTTGATAGCAGTGCCACAAGCCTTTGTTTTTTGAATTTGATTTCTGTTAGGACTTCTTTCCCAAACCTGAAGCAGTGATTTAGATTTCAGTGCCTTGGTTTGTGATCCCCCAAAACTTGACAAGGAAAATCACTGACCAGAATCAGTTTTGTTCTAACTCAAAGCAGGGCTTTCAGAGCAGACAGTTTTCACAGTGCACACACAGAGACTTTCTCCTGCAGGAATGTGCTTTTCCCTCTTGAAGCATGACAAAGCAAAATGTGCTTCCAGTGCCAGGTCACCTTTACAATAAAATATTCATGTCCAGCCTTCAGCATTTCAGTAGGAAAATTTCCCATTAATCATGCCAAATATTATTAATCTATTTCAGTTCAAGTCAAAAAAGAAGCTTAAAGTCTTGATAGGTGAGGTGAGGTTGATGTCTTCTGTACTTTGAGGAACATTTAAGGAAGCAGTGGTTGGTATTAAGAAGGGATTTGCTCTAAGAAAGGAAACATCAACAGCAGAAGCTGGAAAGAGCTGGAATTCCCTGCAAAGGAATCAGGGTGGAAGCAAACAGGCAGCCACAAATTCCTGTAACACAGCTCCTGTAGAGCCCCTCCTGTGGGGCAGGGCTGCTGCAGTGGGATCTGCAAATGGGTCATGAACTGCCTCTGCCTTTGGAACTGCTTCTGTTGCCTGCATCTTTCTGACACTGAAAATGAGCTCTCTTTCTCCTAACAAACCTCCTGGAAGCAGTAGTCCCAGAGCTGAGTTTTGCCTTTGTCACTTAGGTTTCTGGCAAGCCTTCAGCGCCTGAACGTCACAATTACCAGAGCCAGGTTCAGCCTCTTCATCCTTGGAAGACTGGAAACACTCATGGTGGGTACAGTGTTAATCAAGTCATCTTCTGTGGTCCACCCTTTTGGGTCAAGGAGGGGCTGGGGGGAAGGGAAAACCATCTTCAGTCTGTGGAAGGAAGGAATCCTTTCCTAGTGTGTTGTTAAATGAGCACAACGCAGGCCTCTGAAGGCTGCTCCTTGAAAGCTGTAACTCATAAAAGCTTAAAAAAATCGTCTGTTTTTCTTGCTTCCAAGAAGGAAAGCTCTAGAAATGACTCTTCAAGATATAACTGAAATTCATAATCCTTTACAATGCAAATAAAAATCTTCTCTCAGCTGGTAAGAGAGGATGATGGCAGAGCTATTTTCCTGCTTGATCCTTAGTGTTGCTCCAGCTGTTGCAGTTGTTCCTGGATGCTGAAGCAAGAAAGATGATTTCAAAATCCCTAAACCAGCCCAAAACCTTCTCCTGATCTTCAGGTTGTTGGTTTTGATACTCCTTTGTGTAGTCTAGTGGGTTTTGAGGCTGCTCTTTGAAATGAGTGTTTGTGAAGCAGAGTGACCCCTTTGGGAGACTGTCAATGCCCACTGGA
The DNA here is from genome assembly GCF_027791375.1 of Indicator indicator. Lineage (NCBI taxonomy): Eukaryota > Metazoa > Chordata > Aves > Piciformes > Indicatoridae > Indicator > Indicator indicator. Next base: position 11,995,345 of record NC_072037.1, read on the forward strand.
GGTGTAGGGAGTGCTCCTGAGTGGAGCTCATGTCTTACAGGACTTGATTTTTAATCTTAATGGGTGTGGGGGGGGGGTGTCAGCTACACCACCAGAGGGCATTGAAGCCATGCTCCTGGCTCACTCTGGAGGAGAGAACTCTTTTGGCCTTCATAGACAGAGAAATTGTCTTTTTTAAGTAGTAGCTGAGTGATGCTGAAGGCCCTTTCCCTGTGTTCCAGCACCCAGAGTTGTTTTGCAAGGGAAACATAAGATTCTTCCATTGCAGGAGAAACCTAGCAGTGGTTTCCATGACACTTGTGTCAGGTACCTTGATTAAAGGGGTTGTGCAGCCTCTGCCAGCTCTGTCCAGTTGTGCTGAGCTCTTGCTGGTAACTGTTTTCTCTTTTCCTTAAAGGAAAACAAGGACTGGAACGAGTTGATTCAGGATGCTCATAAAAGGGGAGCCATTATCAAGACATCAGAAGAAAGCTACAAGAGAGATGCTCTTAAGATCTTGAAGCTCAGGCCAACAGTATGGTGTCCAACCAAGGCAGGGACAAAGACACCTGCTCTGCAGCCTTCTTCTTCCAGTGGCAAGAGGCCTGAGCTTGCAAAGCCACAGGAGGCCAGCAGCAGCCCACTGGGACCTGCTGCTGGCCAGGCAGTGCCACAAGGAAGCCGAGGCCCCCAGCAGGCACAGGGAGCTGAGGCTGTGGACTCCAGCAGAGGCAGTGTCTCCACACCTGTGGAGGCTGCAGCACCTCCTGCTGCTCAAGAGAAGCCAAGGGACCCAAGGAGGGCAGGCATGGCTGGTAGGACTGAGGCAAAAGGGAAGGAGCAGGCCTCCCAAAGTAGCAGTTGGGCACCCCGGAATGCTCCAGGGTCAACACCACAGCAAGGTCTTGAGGTGTCCTCAGCCAGCAGGGACCAGAGTTCCAGAGCAGAAACTCCTAAGAAGCCCCAGCAAGGGATGGAACCTTGTGAGCTGCCCTCCACATCACCTTCCCGAGCTCAACACGAGCACGACCAGAGAGCTGCTGTGCTGAGAAGGAGCTCCACAGCCCCCCGGGAAGGAGCTCATGGGGAGGGCAGCAGGAGGAGCAGGGACAGTCATGCTCCAAGAAGAAGACCAGAGAGCACAGAACCCAGCAGTGCCAAGAGGAGGAAGACCTCTCGCTGACTGCGGCTTTGGCTCCTCTCTGAAAAATCTATTCCCTGATTTCTGTCTGGCAAGGACTGTTTTAAATTATTTCCTACTCCTGGAACTCCCTTCTGTTGATACCTTAGCTGTCAGCAGGTCTAGCTTGGTCCCATCCTGTCCCTAATTGTGAAGGGCACTTTATACCTAACAGTTGAGAGCTTCCAGCTTTTGGAGATGCAGTGAATGTTGGTCACCTAGCGAGTGAAGTGTGAAAGTTGTAAATGTTTCCTGATGTATATTTGTACAGTACACAAATATTATTTTAAGATCAAATTTGGCAAAAAAACAAAACAAAACAAAACAAAAAAAACCAGAGCAGCTTCTTTCCTTCTGCAGATGCTCTTTTCTTAGTGGTGGAATGTTTTTATGAAGAACCAGAGCAGAGCAAAAAAAAAAAACCCAACCAACAAACAAAACAAAACCCACAATAAATAAACCCCAACCACAAAAAAGAACTAACAACCCCCCCAGAAAATCTGGAAAACAAACAGAAACCCTCCCCCCTCCAAAAAAAAAAAAATCCCCAATCCAGTCAGATTTCTCTTTTCCTTTGCTCTATCCAATCTTTATTTATTTGTTAGCCAAGAGTGAGTGTTGCAGAAGTGGGAGCAGTGACTCCTGCTCGTGCTCCCCTCGTGCCTCAGGAAGGGCAGGTGTGTGGTGGTTGAATGGAGAGAATTCTACTTCTTTTGTATGTTTTATTCCCTGTTTTTATAGGAAAAGAAGAGCTTTCATTTCTACAACTGTGCCTTGAGTTGTTTTGGTCTTGCTGCTGCTGCTGCTTCATCAGCTGGAATCCTTTTTCTTGTTGCAGTGGCAACAAAAAAAAAAACCTGCAGATTAAAGCCTACAAGGTCTGTCTGGTCCCAGTGAGTCCATGTGATGAATAATCAACAGCACTGTGGCATCCCAGTCAAAGAGCTAGTTAATACTTTGTGCTAATGACATAGAAATTTCTAGCCATAAATCTTTTGGAAGTCACCAGAGGAGGGCAAGCAGTGCATTCTAGGTGTTACTACTGACTCCTTTGTACTGTGTTTAATGAATTTATAACCAGGAAAATGGGGATGGGGGGAGGCCAAACAAAGTGGTTTTAAGAAAGCCTTCTTCTCACCACAACATTGCACAACAAAAGTAGAATCCTTTCTGCTAAGAATGCCTTTGGGTGGCTGTGAAGCATCTCTCTCTCCTCCTGGTGGACATCTCTGTCTCAGGGAGGTGAAGAGCAGTGTTTGCTGTGGGCAGGGCTTTGTGTGGGGACAGCCTGGCATGGTTCTGAGGGGGCAACACCATGCTGTGAGTCCTACTTGGCTTTGGGTGGCCTTGGGGCTGTCTCCATGTTCAAATGCAGCCTGCTCTGAAGCAAGCAGCATCCTCCTGTCCCTTGCAAATTGATTTGTGCTTAGCCAGTGTCTCAGGGCAGTGACTTTCCCTAAGAAAAGAAGCTGCCAGATTTCTCTGGCTGGAATTTAGCCATGTTTGAGCTCTGCTGCTTGTCCTGACACACTAATTGCAGTGATTAGTGTTGGCTCTGTCCTTTTAACCTGCTGCCAAAGGGGTGTGTGAGATCCAGGTTGGGGCAGCACAGGTGCCTTAACCCTACAAATCATCAGGTGTGGTTCAGAGGGTGATTGCCAGGGAAACTTCAGCATCCTTCATGCATCCAAGCCCAGAGCCAGTGTGCTTTACTGGGACCAGCTGCACTGTAGCTGTGTTGGGAAGCTTTTGGCTGCTGTCTGTGCCTGCCCAGCTCCTTCTGCTGCCCAGCACAGAGCATTTAAGGGAATGGGGAATCTTGGAGATGTCTGAGGTGAAATCAGCATGTGTGCATTGTTTGGCTTTAGTTAATGATTCTCCCCAAGCCTTAATTGCTTCAGTGAGCTCTGACCACCTCTGGTCAGCAGAATTTGCTCTTCTGAAGCTGCTGTGACTCCTCCTGGGTGTTGTGTACTTTGTGTGAGGGAGGAAAGCTGCTTGAATGAACCCAATGGCCACAAATGGCACAGTTTGGTCACTCCCACACCACAGAACCCACGCTGGCTGTGGAGCCTCCCTTTGTGTTCATAGGAATATTGAAAAACCTCTTTCAAACCTTTTGGCTCTTCTTGGCTGGGCTCTTCTTAGCACGTGGCAAAGGCTGGTCCTAGAGCTGTGGAAGAAGCCATTTGGGCCATCTTTATGTCAATAAAAAGAATGCTGAGAGATGGTGGTGCCCCTCAATAACCTGTAATGAGATCCAAATGTAAATAGAAGAAAGTATAAAGGAGGAGCTGAGAGTTCTTGTTCAGGAGTGAGGGCAGAGCTGGGTTGTGAAGAGCTTTGTCTCACAATCTCAGCCCTTCTCAGCTGGGTCCAAGGGATGGGAAACTCAGGAGCTGGAAGTTGAATGGTCCAAGGTGTGCAGATGGGCCAGGCACTGCCTTTTCCTTTTGCTAGAAACTGGAATTAGTCCTTCAGAGCTGAGGCTTTGCTTGCAGTTAGTGAAGCATGGTGGTGAGATGTTGAGGTTTACTTCAGTGTGAAGGGAGCCCAGGTGCTGGGCTGGCTTGTGGGTAAAGAAAGGGGAGCCCAGATGTTGGTGTTGACTTTCAGGTTATAGAAAGAGGGGAGCCCAGCTGTTGGGGCAGGAACTGAGCTTTTCATTCCCAGCACAGCCACTGTAGCAATACCTGGGAGCAGCAGAAGCAGAGTCCTAAAAATGCAAGACCTTCTTGTCTGCATGAATAAATGATGGATGGAATGGCTGCTGTGTGGTAAATGGAATTTATAATGTTAATGATCTAATACAGCCTCTTGCCACAACAGCTCCAGTCCCCAGCCATCTATAAGGTCTCCTTTCTTCTTTCTCAAATTTTTTTTTCAGAGATGCTTGGAAAGCAGCCCACTGCTTTATTCTTCAGTGCAAATAACTGGAGGCTGAGCAGCCTTGTACAAGGAACAGCACGAGACCTTCCAGCCATCTGTACCTGGCTGCCAAAACTGCCACCAGCTCCCAAAAACAGGAACACAACTGAAAAGGAAGGGCCTTGGAGTGCACCTTATGTTTGGTGGTGTGAAAATGGAGAGGGCTTGGGTGTGGCTGTCTGTGTTTGTCACTGATTCCACTGCTGGACCAAGCAAGCTCTCCCTTTCCTACAAAAAAATCCCCTCAGTTTCTCCTCTTTTTCATTTGAAGCCCTGAGGCAGGGTCAGGGTGGAGCTTTTGGAGCCCAGTCTGGTTGCTGGCCAAGAGAGAAGGTAATGATGTGGTGAAAATGGGGGGGTTTAGGCTTTCCTCACACGTTTCACCCTGCAGGGAAACTTGTTGTGACACTTAGAGAATCAAAATGACAAAGGAGCCTTTAGGACAGGCTGAAGCTCTTCTCTGCATCCCAAATCAGAGTGTGATTTGTAGCCAGTGTCTACCTGATGGTGGCCAAACTCCCCCAACTCCCTCCCAGAAAGGCTGAGAAGAGGGTGAGGCAAAGCTCTTCAAAACCCAGCTCTGCTCTTATCCCTGAGCAGGAACACTCAGCTCCTCTAGGTTTGGGCTTTGGAACTTCTCATGAAACCAATTATAAAAGAGAATTGCTTGGGGAGACCTTTAATGTTGTTGCCACTGAAGTGTGGGTGCTCTCCAGCCTCCAGCAGCTCCTTCCCAGTCACTCCTGTCAGTGAGATGTCTGCTCCCTCAGCTTTAAAAACCCAAACACCAGACCTGTTAAGTGCCAGTGGTTTTTTTTCTCCCTCCTCCTCCCATCTCCCAGGGGCTGTAGGCTCAACATTTCCTCTGCTGAGCAAGCAAAGGCAGGCTGCTGCTGGGCTCCTCTGCAGCTGGGGCTGTGATCCCAGCTCGCTCACCTCAAGCAGATTTATTTTTGTTGCTTTGGGGCTTTCAGTTATTTGGGTTTGTCAGCACTGGAAACAGTTAAAATCAGGGCAGAATTTGAGGTAAACAATCTGTGAGGCTGCTGCTGTTTGAAGAGGTCATTTGGGGTTTTTTTTTGCAGGCAGAAGTGTAATTTAAAAACTTTCCCAAGCTCCTCAGCCGCCAGCGACAGGATGCAGAGGAAAACCTCTTGAAAGAGCCAAGTGGCTTTTCTCAGAAAGAGAAGCAGCTTTTGGTTAACCTTTCCACAGGTAGCAAGCTCAACTTGCCACAATTGCAGGCAGCTGCTGTAGAAATGTTTCCATCTCAAAGATGATGAAGTTTTGGAGCTGCAGGTACTTGCTGTGAGGGTTTTCCTCTCTGGCTGCAGTGAATGAGTCTTCAGTCCTAAAGCTCGAAATTATTTTCTTAAATAGTTGAGTTTAAGATGTGTGGGAGAGGGTTTTGTCCTGCCTTGCAGTGCTTTGTGTTGTGTTACTGCCAAGTTCTCCAGCAGCACTGTACAGGGAAAGTGCCAGTCTGGTTCCCAGCACTCCGGGCTGGCTTTGTGTCTGAGTGTGGTGAGGAGCTGCATGGTCCGATCAGCAGGCAGGGCTCCAGGAGGGGACTCTGCCAGTCCCTCATTGAATCATGGAATTGTTCAGGATGGAAAAGACCTTTAAGGTCATCAGGTGATGATCTCTCTTGGTTCTGTCCTTGCTCACAGCCTAAAGGCTGTTAGAATTCTTCTGCAAGGTCATAGAATTGATTTGGTTGGAAAAGGCCTCCAAGGTCATCCAGCTCAACCCTCAACCCAACACCACCCTGGCCACTAAACCATGGTCCCAAGTGCCATGGCCACAGGTTTCTGGAACACGTGCAGGAATGGGGACTCCACCACCTCCCTGGGCAGCCTGTTCCAATCCCTGACCACTCTTGCAGCAAAGAAATGTTTCCAAATCTCCAACCTAACTCTCCCTTGGCACAACTTCAGGCCATTTCTTCTCCTTCTATCACCTGATACCAGGGAGAAGAGACCAACCCCCACCTAACTCCAGCCTCCTTTCAGGGAGCTGTAGAGAGCAATGAGGTCTCCCCTCAGAAGGAAGGGTGAAGCAGCTCTTCCTGTCCTTTGCAGTTAGTGCTGGCTTTGCAGTGAAATTGTGTTTTGTTCCCCAACATTCTTCAGGTGTCCTGTGGCATAGCTGCAGGAGGGTCACCACCAGAACCTTCTGGTGCAGTTACAGAACTCTTCACTGGGCTGTGGTTAAAGAATGTCCAGCGTTGAGTGTTGCTGGCATTCTGGGTGGTAGAACCATGGCACTGTTGAGCTTGGAAGAGACTTGAGCTCATCTAGTCCAAGTGCTCATCTCACTGGTGCTGAGCTACTACCACTAAACCATCTCTGGAGCTGAGGTAGGAAGCCAACAAAATTTTATCTTAAAACCAACTGACCCTCAACCAACCAAGAACAAATCCCCCAAACCAGGAAGATTTACTGCAGTGTTCTCTCAGGCCTGTCACCTCCAGCAGTCTTCATTCCTGGGCTGTTCTGAGCTTTGTTGTTGTGCCTTTCTGAGGTTATTTTTTGTGTGAACTTTGCTGCTGCTGCTCCTTGGCACGTTCCTGCCCGCCCCGCAGTAACCAGGGGTGTTTGCAGGGAAGCTGCTGGGCTCAGGGCTTGTCTGGGCTCTGGCTTTATGAAGTAGTAAATTTTCTGTTGCTTAATCTAATATTCTAGAGAAAAACAGGAGTGCAAGGAAAGGAGAAGGCTGCTTCACCTTCCAGAAGTGCTATTAGAGATCTTGATCTCGTTACAGCCTGTTCTCTGCTATTACTTGTGAGAACAGAGGCAGATGAGGAGCTTAAATCTCTTGCAGTCAGAAGGTACAAAGAAAGAGGCTCAACACCAGCAGACAGAAAGGAGTTGGAGAAAGGGAGGCAGAGCTTGTGCCCCCCACCTCCCCCACGATCAAACCTCAGCAGAGTGAGTTTAACCCTCATTAATTTGTGCTGGATGAGCCCAGCCCTGCCACCTGCCTCTGTGCTGCTCAAAACCTGCCCCAGCTTTGTGTTGCTCTTGGAGGTGACAATGTCTACACCCTGCACCTTCCCTCCTCTTCTCCTGGAATCAAAGAATTCATTGGGTTGGAAGAGACCCTCCAAGGTCATCTTGTCCAACCCCCCTGCAGCCAGCAGAGACATCTGCATCCTGATCAGGTTGCTCAGGGCCCCACCAAGGCTGACCTTGAATGTCCCCAGGTGTGAGACCAGACCCCCACCACTTCCCTGGGCAGCCTGTTCCGATGTCTCACCACTCTCATTGTGCAGAACCTCCTCCTGATACCCAACCTAAATCTGCCCTGCTCCAGCTTCAAACCATTGTCCCTTGTCCTATCCTTACAAATCCTTCTGAACAGTCCCTCCCCAGCCTTCCTGCAGGTCCTCTTCAGATATTGAAAGCTCTGAGGTCTCCCTGGAGACCATCCTCAACTCTTTCAGCCTGTCCTCATAGGAGAGGTGCTCCACCTCTCTGATACCTTTGTGGCCTCCTCTGGACCTCCTCTCCTTGTCCAAAGCAGAAGTTTACTGCCCTCCCTTCCATGGAGGTGGCTGATTTGGGGGCACTGTCCATGGATATGGCACATGCAGTGTGAGGCTGGAGGACAGCTGCAGCTCTGCACCTTTAGCTCCCAGCACACAGCCCCTTGAGCAGGATGGGCTGTAGGGACAGGAGCATGGAGAGACAGTGCTGGAACAGAACAGACATTGACAGAAGCTCTTGGAGCAGATCTCCACCCTGGCAAGGACACCAAACCTGGGACTGCCAGTGAAGGCTCAAGCCTGGAGCTCCTGGGCTGGCTCAGAGAGCTGCATGGAGCTGCTCACCAGGTAAGAAAAACAGCCAAGGGCTGAAAGAGCTGGAGGTGGGGAGGGGATATCTCCTCTCTTCTAATGTTAACTCCTGGCTTAGTAAATCTTTGGGCATGACAAAGTTGAAGCTGTTGTGTTTGTGGCATTCTTGTTCTGAAGGAGTGACACCATGGCTTGTCTCTGGTTTCTCCCCATGTCTTGGTTGGTGTGCTTGGTTCAGCTGCTTCCTCAGACTAGGGTATGTTTGTGAGTCTTAAATGAGCTGATCTTGTCTCTGTGAGCTCCATGTTGAAGCTCCAGGCTGGGTGCAGCTTTTTCTGCAAAGGTGCAGCATGGCACCAGCCCAGGGGGGAACTGCAATGGGGCTGGACAGCTGGTGTCCTCCTGGAGAAGCATCCCTGAACTACCCAGCCCTATCCTGCTGCAGGAGACAAAGCCTTTCCCCACAGGCCCAGCACTTCATGCCTCACTCAGGCTTTGTTCATTGTCTACAGTCAGTGGCCTAACCTAGGTTCAGCAAAGTAATTAGGAGGAATAATTAAGAGCTCTCAGTGAGGAGGCAAACTTCTCTCTCCCTCCCCTCTCCCTCATCAGGTGGTGCACCTTGGAAGTGACTCAGAAAACACAGGAGGACATTAAGAATCCAAAAATAAAGTCTTTACCTGTAATTAAGTGTGCACACAGAAAGGAAAACATGGGCCTCAAGCAGCCATTGATAGTTGCTTTACTGGAGGAGGATACACCAGCATCAAATGCTCATGGCAAAAGGTCCCTTGGAACTTGTGGTTCTTTTAGAACATTTAATCCAAACAAAAATAAGTCTCTACTAAAAAAAAATAACAAACCAACCCCAAAAAAAAAACCCCAAACAACCGAAAACCAACCCCAACAAACCAAGTCTTTGAACCCTACAGCAGATGGACAGAGACATGTGGAAGAGACACTGCCCTCCTCCTGGGCTGTGTCCCTGATGGCCTCCTGCACTCTCCAGAAGTGCAAGAAAGCAAATCCCAGCGCTGAGAATCCCAGGAACAGATGCAGCAGCTTGAGCTGGAGGCAACAGGAGGTGCGTGGCCAGGCTGATGGTGGGATGTGGGACATGGGACTGTGCAGCCAGGATGGACTAAAGTCCTCCCTCCCCTCCCTTCCCCTCCCCTCCCCTTCCCTTCCCCTGCCTGCTGGGTGTTGGCATGAGCAGCTCTTTTAAGACAGGACACTAAGAGGAGGGCAAATAAAAAGGACACCCCAGCCTATACCAAAGTAAAGAAAGGAGCAATAAAAAAATCCCCCCTCGGGAGGTGGCACTGCTGTCAGCAGGGCCCTGCTGGTCCCCTGCAGAGCGGGGAGGGAGAGCTGCTGCACGGAGGGAAGGACCTTGGGCTGCAGGGCCATGGCGCAGGTGCAGTCCCCATGCCGCTGCTCGGCAGCCAGCTCCGTGCTGTGGCCACCTCAGCTGCCACCAAGGACGGGTTCGTGGGCAGGAGTCGGGCCCTGCTTTCTGCTCACCTCTCTGCTTGGGAAGTGGCCCGAAAGACGTTGTGCAAGTCCTAGCGTGAAGGCAGGCGGAGGAGCTGGTGGGGAGAGAGCCACCAACCATTACCTTGGTCTCCCCGGGTCCCTCGGGTGAGGCGCCTGGGCTGGGCCCCTGCTCGGTGGCTTCAAAGATCCACCCAGGCACGCAGCTGGAGAGCCAGCACCGCCAGGAGGACAGCGCTGGGGCTGCCGCGGGCGCCGTAAGCACCGTCGCAGTCCTTCTTGTCGGCCTCGCAGCGAGACTGCTGGCACAGGACCCCCTTGAAGCCCACGGGGCAGATGCAGCGCTGGTTCTGGTAGCAGGTGCCCCCGTTCTGGCAGAGCAGCAGTTCGTCGTCGCAGACGTTGGCTGTGGGGTGGGAGTGAAGGAGCTGGGGGTTAAGCTGGGGGCTGTTAAACCTCGCCCCTGTCTGCAGCAGAAACCAGAAGCTTTTGGCTCTCTTCTCTATCTCCTAGGGGTTACAGCGTCCAACCTTCGGAGTGCCAGAGCAGTCCCAAGGCCAGAGGAACGTCGTGGAGGCTGCAAAACTGCAAGGTCACAGCTACCAAGTGGGCTTGGGAGGAACGGCTGGAGCCTGCTCACCCTCCACCCTGAGCACCCGAGGTGGAGACGCTGAACCTCCCTCTCCCGTCTGGCCTCATCTCCCAGCTGCAGCTGTCCCCGTGGCTCAGGTACTTACGGAAGCAGCCCTGTCTCCAGTAGTAGTTGGGCAAGCAGTCGTCACACTTGGGCCCCGTGGCTCCCTCCCTGCACTCACAGTAGCCGGTCTCGTTGCAGCGGTCGTGCATGGAGCCCATCTGGTTGCAGTTACATTCTGCCCAAAGACAGAGGCTGTCGGTGCCTGGGGGCTCTGTGCCCGGCAGCGCCCCCAGGCAGGTGTTGGGCACCTTGGAAAAGTCTGGCTGCAGCCTACAGGTGCTGGTCAGGCTTGATGGGGGCCCTCAGCAAGCTCACTGCAGGGGGGTTGGACAAGGTCAGAGGCTCACAGGATGTTAGGAGGAGAAGGGACCTGTGAAGGTCATTGAGTCCAACCCCCCTGCCAGAGCACAGGTTGCACAGGAACACATCCAAAGGGGGCTTGAAAGTCTCCAGAGAAGGAGACTTCTCCCTAGGCAGCCTGCTCCAGTGCTCTGTGACCCTCACAGTGAAGAAGTGATGAGTTTTGAGGGTCCCTTCCAACCTGATGTATTCTTCTGTGGTCTTGGGGGCCAAGGGGCTGGGGGTGGGCATGGTTGTGTGAGAGATCCCAACATTACAGCTGTGGGAGCAAAGGCTGTGCCTCTGTGGAGCTGAGCACCTGCTGGTGGACCAAAACATCTTGAATCAAGTGGGGAAGAGATTACTTGGGCTTTGTCTTCAGGGAAGAGAGGCCTTGGCAAGCCTCAGAGTTCATAATGGCTGCTGCCACTGGGGAGGATCACAGAATGGGAGAGGTTGGAAGGGACCTCTGGAGATAATCCAGTCTGACCTCCTCCCAGATCAGGATCACCTGGAGCAGATTGCACAGGATCACAATGTCCAAGCAAGTTTTAAATGAGTCCAGAGATGGAAACTCCACCATCTCTCTGGGCAGTTTGGTACTCGAGGAGCCTCAAAGAGGTTCAGGTTGGATATTAGGAAAAATGTCTTCCCAGAAAGGGGTATCAGGCACTGGAACAGGCTGCCCAGGGAGGTGGTGGAGGCACCATTCCTGGAGGAGTTTAAAAGGTGCATGAATGTGGTGCTGAGGGATGTGGTCCAGTGGTGGTGGCTCAGCAGCAGTGGTGGAATTGTGAGCTCCAGGTGAGCAGCTGGGCTTGATGATCTCAAAGGTCTCCTCTAACCTCAGCAGTTCTGTGATTCTCTGATCCAGTACTTGAAGAGGGCTACAGGAGAGCTGGAGAGGAATTGTTTCTAAGGGACTGTGGTGGTAGGACAAGGAGCAATGGTGTTGAACTAGAGCAGGGTGGATTCAGATTGGACATTAGGAAGAAGTTCTTTACTGTGAGGGTGTTGAGATACTGGAACAGGTTGCCCAGAGAAGTTGTGGACACCTCATCCCTGGAAGTGACCAGGCTGGATGAGGCTTTGAGCAGCCTGCTCTGGGTGAGCAGCTGGACCTGATGATCTCAAAGGTCTCTTCCCACCTCAGCAGTTGTATGGTTCCCTTCTAAGCTCCTCCTCACGTTTAGATGGGACTTCAGATGTTCAAGCTGGTGTCACTGGGCACCGCTGCAAAAAGCCTGGTCCCATCCTCCTGCCACCCACCCTGAGAGTATGGATCAGCACTGATCCTGCGGAGAAGGGCTGACCTGCAGCCCAGCCCCCAGGGGAGGTGCCGGCAGGGCTCTCACCTATGCAGACATTCTCGTCGTCCAGCTCGGCGGAGCTGTTGCGGTAGAAGCCCAGGCGGCAGTGCTGGCAGTGCTGGCCCCGGGTGTTGTGCTTGCAGCTGACGCAGGTCACCACGTTGAGGAAGTCGATGTAGCTGCAGCGGTTGGAGTGTCCGTAGCACTCGCAGTCTGCGGGGAGGAGCAGAGAGCTGAGCAGCCAGCCAGGAGCATCCTCCCCGGGGCTGGGCAGAGGAGAGGCTCTGGAGGTGGCTCCTGCTTGGGTGATATCATAGAGGAGACCACGAAGCTGATCAGAGGACTGGAGAACCTCTGCTGTGAGGACAGGCTGAGGGAGTTGGGGCTGTTCAGCCTGGAGAAGAGAAGGCTCCAGGGAGACCTTAGAGCTCCATTTCAGTATCTGAAGGGGGCTACAGAAGAGCTGGGGAGAGGCTGTTCAGAAGGGGCTGTGGGGATAGGATGAGGGCCAAGGAGGGTGGGAAGTGCCACCATCACTTTGTCAAGTTCTGCTTCTGTCGCCAGGGCTGACCTCAGGGCATGTGTTGGAAACCAGCCAGCAAGGTTCATTCCATAGCCAGAGCAGTTTGATTTTTTTCTCATGTTTGCTTTTTGTGGGCTGGAGACTACCCAGGAGTGTCAGACGTGGGCACTGGATCTGTCTGGGAGTTTAGAAGTGTAATACAGGAGGAAAGGAGGAACCTTAGCTACCTTGTGGCCCAGCTGACCTGCTCAGGAGATGTCCCAGCCAGCACAGGCAGGGGACAATGTGAGCAGAAATGGTGTTGGGCAGGTCTGAACTTCCCCAGCCTCTGAGGAAGAGGAGGAGGGAGGCTGGGACCTGAGGTTTGGTCCAAGCTTTAGCATTAAGCACGGAAGGATGGCAGAGGGATGGGAGGGAAGGCTGATGGGTGGCATGCACATGCAACTGGAGGGAGGAGACTTGTCTCAATGACATGATAGCCAGGGAAGGAGGAGCAGGGCAGAGGTTTCCCCACGGTTCACAGCTGCCTGAGGAGGAGCTGAGAGTCTAATCCTGACCCTCTGTGAAACACCTTCTGCCTCTTCAAGAGTTTCAGCTCAGATCCTTCTGGCTGCCGCAGTTCCCAGGAGTTGTTGCACCCTGGGGCTGCATTCCTACAACAGCTGACCATGGCTGGGACAGGCAAAACCATCTTCTTGCTGGAGGCTGCTGGCCCACATCACCTGGGTGAAGACCAGAAGCCCTGGAGCATCACTCTCCCTCCTCTTACCTTTATACCTTTCAACAGGAGCCACTGGGCCAGAGTCTGGTCTGAGCCGGATGAGTTTTGAGCTCTTTGAGGACGCTTAAGAAAAATCAGAGACACTTTTTCACACTGCTCAGCACCACTCTGGTCCTACCCTACCACAAGCAGCTCTGCCACCAGAACAATGCCAAGCCAAGTACAGCCACTCTGGCTGCATCTCTTCCTGCACCAGGCAGCTGGTAGCTGCTAAATTTCTCTTCTTCTCCCCTCCTCACGGCTGGGTGCACGAAGAGCTCCATGCACCACACAGAGCCAGGAGGAGCTACTCAGCCATCTCCCCATTGCACATGTTCACGGCACGAGTTGGGGTGCTCAGGACAAGGATCTACAGGTTCAGACAGCCTGGACCCCACATCTACTGGCCATGGCCTCAGCTCCATGGAGGTCCTGCCACCCTGCACCCAAAAAAAAAAAAAAAAAAGCTGCTAGAAGTGGAGCTAGGAAGACAAATGCTATGGAGCAGGTATCTGGCAGGGTTTGCTGCAGGGTCCTGCAGAGCACAGGCAGCTGCAGCCAGCTTTGTCCCACCAGCACCTACCTGGCTTCCTGCCGTGCCTCTTGCCTGCTGCTCGCCCTTTGCTCTTCGGAGCTGTTATGTGAGATGACAAAACACATCTGAGTGCTCTGGTGGGGACAGGGCTCCCAGGGACAACCCTGCATGCTTGCACTGGGACAGTTCCTCAGGGAATGTGGCTGTCCTGACCAGGATGGTGCCTCCTTGCAGTTGTGCCACCAGCCAGACCCCCATCCCACATGGGATGGCCAGGGTCAAGGCTGTTGTTGGGTGCTCAGAGGGTTTGGTGCTTTGGCAATCCCAGAGAGACCAAGGTTGAGCAGTGCTGAGGTCCCACAGGTCCCACCAGTGCTTGTGGTGCTTGCTTATCAATGTGGTGCTCAGGGAAGTGTTAGGTGGACATTGCCACCAGTGCTGGTCACATCCCCACAGTGACAGTGATGGCAGGAGGTGGCTCTCACCCCTAGGGCTCAGCCATGGTCAGGGCAGGTCCACTCCTGCTCCTGACACCATCGTTGTGGGTACTCAACAGAGGAACTGGGGACTGTTGTCCCTGCTTTGAGGGAAGTGGAGCAGCCTAGAGGGGAAGGAGCCCCACACCTCTGCTTGGGTGGATGCTGCAGGGGGCCTTGGGGGCCATAGCCCTGTGCAGGAGCCCCCACAGTTGTGCCTATCCCTCCTGAAGAGAGGACCATGGCTATGAGGAAGGTCCATGGTGTGTTGGGAGCAGAGTGATCTGCTGAGGCTTGGTCCTGTTGGGCCAAAGCAGCCAACTGGTGCAATCAGTCTTGGCTGGAGAAGGGTGAATGCCTCTTGCCTCGTGGCAGGAAACCCCTTCTGAAAGTCACTGAGGTCTCCATGGGCTCTCCTGGGGCCCTGCAGCTGTCCCAGCCCCAAATACACCTCCAAAAGCATCTCCCTGGGGCTGGATGAGCAGAGCTGACCTGAGGTGGAGCTTTGAGCAGGAAAGCAGATTGTACCCTGGTGTGGGTCATGCTGAGGACAGGGGGCTTGACCTGGCCTAAGGAGAACAGTGTCCTGCCCACCCTTGGACATGGCCTTACCTCGAATGTTCTCAGGAGGGTTTGGTGGCTTCGGCTTGGGCTGAAGAGCTGCTGGGTTTGGTGGGCTCTGGACAGCTTATGGCAGCACCAGTTGGAGAGAACATCAGGCTGAGCACAGGTCCCCTGCTCTACTGCTTGTAAGGGTGACAAAGGGACACTGGAAGCTCTAGGCAGCTGTCTAGGGTGGTTTGGTGGAGACAGAGCTGGTTGTTGAAGATGTACCGAAGCAGGAAGGAGACAAAGCCTCCTGGGATTTAGAGTCTCTGAGTGTGGAGAGAGACAGAAAAGTTCTGTCCTGAGGGAAGATCTGGGAGCTGCTGGGTGGGCCAGTCAGTTGGCAGGTGGTCATCACATTGTCCAAGCACTGAGAGGAGCTACACCTGCAGACCACTGAGCCCCCCTTGCTCAGCACAGGCTGCCAGCATCACCTGGCACTGGTACCCATGGTGCAGGCTGATCCCTCCATGCTGCATCAGGTGCAGATTTGTCTCTCTGTGGCCAGAGACAGGCCCCAGAGCACCACAACTCCAAAAAGCCTCAACTTCAGACTTTGTGCTCCCCAGCTGAGCATTTCCAAGCAGTGGGCTGAAAGCTGGGCCCAGTTCAGCAGCTCTGTTCTGCACTGGAAGGGATGCTAAAGCCTACAGCTGGAGCAAGCTACAGCAGCTGGGATGGGAAATGGGAGCTGAGCACTGCTGAAGGGTGTGTGCTGATGGGAACCACGAGGAGGGGAAACCTCAGCCTCAACAGCCAGCATGGAGCCTCTTGAGGTTCCCACCAGGAGCAGCTCACCTTAGGCAGAAGCAAGGAGAGACAAGAGAAGACATCCAAGCTACAAACCACACAGCCCTATCTGTTTACAAAGTTCTCTGCTCTACAAGCAAGCTGAGGTCCCAGGAGGTGCTGGGGTTTCCATGATCCTCTCTGTTCACCCCAGCAGCAAGCTGTGAACATTCTCTTCTACCAGTTCCCATCCTCCTCTCTCGTGCACACAACTGAACCCTGAGGCTCCTCCAGCCTCACCACGTTCCCAGAGCGTGTTGGGCACAGGCACACCTGGAGCTTTTTTCCCAGGTGGGAGGAAGAGAGAGAAACATGGAAAAGGGAGAGGGGGAGGGAGGAACTAAAACTTTTGAGTACTGGGAGCTGCTGCTGGCTGGCAGGACCAGCTCAGCCATGTGTCTCCTACCTTCTGCTCCTGGGCCAGCCTTGCCCACTTGCAGGGGGGCAGCTGCCGACAAGCTGGTGAAGTCTTGAAGCCATCAAAGGGGAAAAGTTTGTTACTGGTTGTGCTGGGAGAGTTGGGAAGCAGTGAGGAGCTAGTGGAGGGAGCAGCTCATAGCTGAGGGGCCTGGACCACCTCTGTGAGGAGGAAAGGCTGAGAGCCCTGGGGCTGGTGAGTCTGGAGAAGAGCAGCTCCAGAGGACATCTGAGCAATGCTCAGCAAGAGCTGAAGAGGCTGGGGCCAGACTCTTGTCAGTGGTGCCCAGGGACAGGATAAGGAGCAATGGACACAAACTGGAACCCAGGAGGTTCCACCTGAACAGGAGGAGAAGCTTGTTTGGTGTGAGGGTGCTGGAGCCTTGGAGCAGGCTGCCCAGAGAGGTTGTGGAGTTTCCTCCTCTGGAGAGATCCAGAGATTCTCTGGGTGTGGCACTCTGGGCCATGGTTTAGTGGCCAGGATGGTGTTGGCTTGATGGTTGGGTTCAATCTTAGAGGTCTGTTCCCACCACTACAATTCTGTGGCTCTAAGAAATGGTTGGATCCTCTGATTTCCCTACACACCCTCACCCCTACTGCCTCCGTGCCCCTTCCCCATCTCCTCAACGTGGGTAACAATCCTCAGGCTGGAAAAACAAAGCAGGGGGATCACCATTTTAAAAAGCCACATTATTAATTTGAAGCTGCAGTTGGGTAACATAAGGAGGAGGAGGGAAAAAAAAAAGAAAGAAAGAAAAGGGATAAAAAAAAAAAATGCTCTCAATCCTTGCCAAGTTTGAAAGGACAAACCCGAGGAGGAGAGAAATGAGATTCCCAACCTCATCAGGGGGATGATAAACAATGCAGAAGGGGAAAAAAAAAAGAAGAGGAGAAGATGATGAAAATATATATAATTTTTTCTTTTTTAATGACAGGCTGGAAGAGAAGGTGATAGACATTGTCCTTTTCAGCTGGAAAGTGGAAGCCAATTGATATTAATCCTGTGATAAAGAGAATAAGAAAAAAAAAACCAAAAACCTAAAAAACAACCCCCCCAAATCTAAAACCCCTGTGCAAATTGGCAAGGGTTTAATTAGAGTCACAATAAAAAGCAGCCCTGGAGGCATTTTTGCTTTTTAGTCATTCCCAAACACCTCCTCTCTGCTGCCTTTACACAAGCCAGGAAAATTATTAATGCTCATTACCCTGAGGACCTTTTCCCTTCTAGCTCTGGGACATTCATGGCCAGGTTTGTGTCTGGGGAGGGGGAAGAGAGATGGTTTCACCCCTACCAGATCCAGGTGGCAATCCCTGGGCAGCTCTTCTCTTGGGGGGGACCCTGCTGGCAGTTGCTGGTTTGGTGGATTTCAGGATGGGGAGGGAGGAGTGGAATGAACTGAAGCAAGAATTTTTGTTTTATAGCAAAAACCATTGGGGCAAAGAGTGGTGGAGTAGTGGGGATGGCCCCTGGCAAAGTCCTTCTTGCACCTTTCTGCAGACCTCACAATGTTCTGAACCAGGGAGCAGGGCACTGGGGGGGTGTTTGTTTTTCCCAGGGGTGAAGTGGGAACTGGTGAAAAGGCTCACAGACCAAGGGGGTTGGGGGGAGGGGAGGGGGAGAATGGAAGCAGGAGGGGAGAAAAAAAGAAGAAGAAAGCTGAGGGAGTTTTTTGTTTTGGTTTGGGTTTTTTTGCTTATTTTGAACGTGGGAACAATGTAACAAATGGCAAGGAAGAAGCTGACAGCCGTCAGGAAGGTTTTGAAATAACAGAAGTGAAGAATGCAGAAGAGAATGGCACTGGATTCAGTCTCCTTTGGGAGACTTTCTGATTCCCCTTCCTTCTACCCACTTTGGCAGCCCCAGCTGCCTGCAGACCACAGGCTGTGCCCATCAGCTCCTTCTGCTCCCCCCTCCTCTCACCACACAACAAGTGACCAGGCACAGAAGCATCCTACAGACACCACCACAGGTCTACCCCGACCACAGCAAACCCCAGGAGCAGCCAAAGGAAGCAGATGTCCAGCAGGTCCACAGCACCCAGAGACAACCCAAATCTAATCTACTGCTCTAGGCTGTGTGCTGCTTGCTCTCTGCCTTGCTGCTACCCACTAGAGGCAGGAGGAGAAGGGCAGAAATGGGTCTGCCTTTAAATACCTGAGGTGTTCTGTGTTTCTCTGGTGGGCACAGAGGCAGTGGACTCAGAAGGTGATGGTCTGATGATGCTTGCTGATGGTGGGAAGCAGAAATTCAGAAGGCAGAAGACCACAGAAATTAGAGGTGAGGGAGCAGAGGGATGGGGCAGGGCTCTAAGCAGGAGGGTTTGGTTCAAGGTCTTGGCTGAGCTGGCTTGAAAGCAAGGAGAGACTTGATCAATGCTTCTAAACTCAGGAGGGAGGTAAGGACACAGAATCTGCTCCCATCTGGGCTCTGCTCCATCTCGGGGTTATTGTGTCTCCTGCAAACTGGCAGCTTCCCAGGAGCTCAGGGTCACCTCTTGGGTTCCCCTTGAGGTCCCAAGGAGTTGGGGTCACAATCCCTTGGGGCTGTCACAGCATTCAAAGAGATGCTTTGCACTGGGCAGGACCAGAGGTGGAGGAACATCTCTGGTCAAAAGCAGATCAGAACTGGGCTGTGCCTTAATTCCTTGTTGCTTCTTGCAGGCACACAATGGTCCTCTGGCATCAAGGCCAGCCTGCCTCCACGGGAAGAGAGCAGGGCCCTGAGCTGCTGGGTGCCCCTCACTACTTTCTCATTTGTTGCAGCCCCTCCAGGGATTGTCTCCATCCCCAGGAACACCGTTCTGGGCTGGACCCTGGCTCTGCAGAAACATGGATGGGGTCTGGATGAGGATGAGGAGCTCTAAGCTGTGAGCTGTGGCAGCTGGACTGGACTGGGACTCATTTATTTATTTTGTGCCTTGCCAGCAGTTAATGAAAGCATTACAAAAACATCTTCTCTGCCCAGGAAGCAGGTTTGGGAGAAGGAAAACATGCCCCACGTGGTGCATGACGTCTGCCAGGTCCCTCAGAGCAGTTTGGCAGGAGCCCATCCCCCTCCCCAGCACCCAACCCCACACAAATGCCATCCTGCCCACCCCAGATGTATGACACAAGTGAGGCAAAAACCACAGAAGATCAGCACTGAACACACCACCCACAGGGACACAGCACTGCCAAGAAGACCTCAGCTGCTGCTATGGCTGAGCATGGATAAAAATCAGCTGACCCCAGGAGCCTGGGGAAGGTGTGGAGCAGCTCCCCTGGCCCTGCTGGGGCCGAGGTGGTGCTGAGAGCTCTGGGGCAGGGCTGGGGGATGAAACTTCTCCTGCACATGGGCAACAGGGTCCTGGGTGAGGAGCACTTCTTGGCAGGTCAGAGACCTGCCATCAGGGTCACTCCAGCTCCTTGGAAGCTGGAGCTAAAGCCTTCTCTGCCTGAGGAGCTGCTCCAGCAGGGCACCTCCATGGATATATCTCTATTTGCATAAACATGCAATCAAGTTTCCTCATCCCTTTGACTGGCTTCTGGCAGCTCCCCCAGACAGACTGTTACTAACATGCTGTGGGTGTAAAACGTCCTCCTGGGAAATATCAGGCCCCAAAAGCATGGGGAGGAGGGGGGGAGGGGCTTCGTGTATAATTCCCCCATGAGAAGCTTAAAAAAAAAACAAACGTCCTGCTGTTAAATTTGATCTGCTCATTTCCAACAGAAAGGAGAAAATGTTGTCTCCTTCACGGGGGGAGGGAAGGAGGAACCCCTCCTGGAGAAAGGACAAAAGTTTCTCTCTGTGGGGGGGATTTTAGGGATTAGGGAAGGATGTTTCTGGAGCTCCAGCCTTGCTTGCTGCCTGCCTGCTTGCACAGCAGCTGCCTGGGGAATGCTCTGCCCTCCAAAAACTGCCCTTGGAGGTGCAGCCAACCTGAGTTCCAACCTTGAGTCTGGCCACAGGGACTTGCGCAGGGTTGGAAGAGCTGACAAGGACAGAGGCAGCTCCTCCCTTGACCCTGCAGCCCATCCCTGGCATGGGAGAAGCTCTGACTCTGGTGGCAAGTGGCAGGAGGTGGCTGCTTGCCTGCCAAGGCAGCTGCTCTGCCCTGGGAAAGTCCAAGTGAGAGACAGATGGGGCAGAGCAGCACCCAGCCTTCCTCACCCTGCTCTGGGAGCAGCACCCAGCCTTCCTCACCCTGCTCTGGGAGCAGCACCCAGCCTTCCTCACCCTGCTCTGGGAGCAGCACCCAGCAAGTACAGCAGGAACAACTCTCCTGCCTGCTCTGAAATCTCCTGTGGCAGTCAGGGATGCAGCAGGACAGGTACAATTCCCCTCTCCCCCCAGCCAGGCAAGCCTGGGCATGTGGTTTACTGTTCTGGTGGGACAGTAAAGCCTTCCTTGCTTCCCTGCCTTGTGGTGGGGCTGTAAGAGACCCTCTCGTGTCAGCCCTGAGCAGGACAACCTTGCCAAGTGGCTTCTAGGAGAGATGGATTCTGAAAAGCTTCTCTTTCTAAAACCCTCCAGACTGAGAGGGACAAGGGGAAGTATTTCTTCCCCCACATGCAGTCCTGGCTCCACTCCTTGCTGCCCTGCTGAGCACAGTGAGAGCAGGGTGAGATCAGCCATGCCAGCCCACGGCACAGCTGGCTCTTGGCTTTGAGGTGGACTTGCTCCTAGCTCGTGCTACAGGTGTCAAATGCCCTTGGACTGCAGAGAGAAGAGCAAACCAGGGCTGCCCAGGGGCTGGGGGTGGGTGAACAGAGGCTGATTTTTATCCATGTCCCTTTATCATCCTACAGAGCAGACAACCAAAGCCACCGACATCGGAGGAGCCAGGATGGGAAGAAGCTGCGAAGGAGGAGCCTGCCCACAGAGTCCTGTCCCTCTGGGCAAGGCAGGGAGCATGGCACCCACCTGGCTGGGGGGTGCTGGTGGCAGGTAGAGGGGTGCTGGTGGTGGTGGTGGTTGTGGTGGTTGTGGTTTTTGCAGTGGTGGTTTTGGAGGTGATGACCCTCTGCGGTTTGTCGAATGCTAGCAAGCAAAGAGGAGAGGTGGGAGGCACTCACTGGGGGGTGGGGAGGAGGACTGGAAGGCTTCCTTGGCAGCTTGCACAGCAGTGAGGCTGCTGCTGGGGCTGGGGCTGAACTGGTGACCGATTTCTGGGCTTGGTGACAAGTGGGGCAGTGGAGGGGATTAGGGCTGTGCTGGCTGCGTGACGCTGTGTGTGTGTGTGTGTGCAGGGCTGGGGGCTGGTTCAGCTGACTCTGCAGGGGCAGATATTGGCTTAAAGACTTACAGCTCCCTCAGAAATTAATTGCCAATTAAGGTGGAAGGGGGAAACGAAAGCAGAGATGGGGGGGAAAGGTGTGTGTGGGGGGGTGAAGGTGCTGGGAGCTGGATATGCACCACCTGATGTCTACATGCCCCCTGGCACAGCCCTGCCTACCCCAGCTCTGCAGACATCAGCAGTGCCTTCTGCCACCCCACAGGCAGCACCCCACCCAGCACCACCAGCCCCACCCAGCACCACCAACCCCACCCAGCCCCACCAGCCCCACCCCACCCCCCTGGCCTCTGTCATTTGCCACCACCCCCTTCATCCATAGAGTCACAGAAGGGGCTGGCTTGGAAGGGATGATCCAGTTCCAACCCTCTGCCATGGGCAGGGTCACCTCTTGAGCCCAGGTTGCTCAAAACCTCACCCAAGCTGTCCTTGAACACCTGCAGGGAGGGGACATCCACAACCTCCCTGGGCAGCCTGTGTCCCCCCCACCCTTTCTGTACTCAGCAGGACACACGAAGTGCTGGCTGAAGGGCAGGAAGCTCCCTGGAGCTGGGTGTGGTGCCCATCACAGCACAGTCCCCACCACAGTACAGTCACCACCACAACCTGAGCTAACACAACCTCTGGAACACAAATTCCTCCTTAAGTCACACCTGCTGCCCTCCTGTCCTTGTTTGTCCCACTGCTTCATGCAGATTATGCTGCTTAATTTCATAATAGCCCTGAGCTAGTTTAAATACTTAATTTAGGTCACTTCTAGTCTCCTGTGCAGGATAAATAATCTCTCCTTAACTGGCCCCAGACACAAATCCCTCCTGTCCACACCTCCTGTACATTGCTCCCAGCACCCCCCCCAGCAGGAAATTTTGATGGGAAAGAGTTTCCATACATAAACATAAAAGCAGCCTTGGGGATGCTGAGCTCTGTCAAGGGGGAGAAAAAAAAAAAAGAGTTATCAAGATGGTTTTGACCAGAAAAGCAAAGAATATGTTGGACTTGCAAAGCATTTCATAATTTTGATCCTAAATTACTGAAGGGAGGGGGTTTAGTTTTTAGCTGAAAGGTTTAACTATCTAAATTTCTCTGCTTACCATCCCAGTGGGCTCCACCAGCTCGCAAACCCTACCCTCCACTTCTCACTGAGGTGCCTTTTGCCCCCTAATTGCATTTCTCCCATCCTATTTGCTCCCTCCCTGGCAGTGTTCAAGGCCAGGCTGGATGAGGCTTTGAGCAACCTGAGCTAGTTGAGAGGCTTCCCTACCCATGGCAGGGAGGTTGGAGCAGATGCTCCCTGAGGCCCCTTCCGACCTCTAAGCCATGTTCTGATTCCATTTCTCCTCCAGTTCTTTGCCTGCAAACCCAGGAACTCCTTCCTCACCCTGCTCACAGGTTTGTTTCTTCTGTAGGGGAATTCCAAGCCCTAACATCCAACCCCCAGCCTCTGCTTACCCAAAACTCAGAGCTCTTTGATATCCAACTATCTCCAGCTTTGTTAGATAAGGAGTCCTAGCACAGCATCAGCCTTGCAGGAGCAAATCCCTGCTGAGCTCTGCTCTCTTCCCAGCCATCAGTTTGTGTGGCTCCACACCAGCCTGCAGGTCTGCTGCACCTTCTCCATGCTTGGCCTTTGCTTTCTTCTATCCATAGCCCAAGGTGACCCATGCTGGATGCTACACCAAATAATTCAAACCCAGCTCCTGCTCAGAGCAGGATTCTGCAGGCCTGGGGGAGGAAGGGGGTTTGGGGGGTAGAGGTTCACAGCCAGTGCTGGTGGGTTTGAAGAGGCTTTTTTTGTTTCCTTTCCAGCTGCCATCCTAATGAAACCTCATGGGGGGGAAACCATGCCAGAGGAGGAGGCAAAATGAGGCTGCTGAAGTCACAGGAAGAAAAGGTAAGACTCTTTGACAGGGCAGAAAATGAGACATGATTAGGGAAGACTTATGGCCTGGGAAATGACAATGGGGAGGAAAAAGAAGCATTCCTCTGCCTTAGTGACATCCACAAGGATCATGCACCGAGGCGGGGGGGAAAGCCCCAACAGTTCAGTTTGGTTTTTACTTACTGCCAAAGGCTGAACCTGCAGCTGCACCTGTGGAAAAAAAAACAAAACAAAACAAGAGAAGCCAAGTCACCAGGAGCAGGACACCACCAGCTCTGATACAAGCAGCAGAAGAGCAAAGAGCCACACGAGGTGGGGACCAAGCAGCAATTCATCTGCAGGGGTCTCAGCCTGCTGCAGCATCTCGAAAGCTGCTGTTGCCAAAGCACAGAGCTGGCCAGACAGTGCTGTCTGGGGCCCAGGCACCCCAAGCCTTTCACCTGGGGAAGAACAACCATGTGGTCCTTGCTGAGGGGTTGTTCTGTCAACCATTTCCTTGAGCTGCTCTTAAAACCCAGCAAAGCTGTGCAGACTGCTGAGGTTCCCTGGGCTAAGCACCCAGTGTAGGGTCTGAACCAGCTTGTAGCCCCTGGAGAAGTCCTCAGTGGGCAGGAAGGGTTGTCCCCACTGCAGCACTCACTCAGCAGGACACTGCAAAGCCACCAGCTTCAAACCCACCAGCTGGAAGGCCATCCAAGGACCACCTTCTGGCTTTCAGCACCCAGGAGGCTGATGGCCAAGGTCCTCTCAGCAGTAACAAATGGATGGATCATGGAAATGGTCAGCTTTGCATGAACAGAAAGCACAGGACCACAGAGTGCTGGGGGTTGGAAGAGACCTCTGGAGATCAGTGAGTCCAACCTTCTGCTAAAGCAGGGCCACCTAGAGCAGGTTGCCCAGGATCACAATGTCCAGGTGGGTTTTGAAGGTCTCCAAGGAGCAGTGATGGCAGAGGAAGGGCCAGCAAGAGGAGAGGGCTTCAGAGAACTGCCTCTGTTGTAGGGGAAGAGGATCTTGGTGGAGGAATCTTGGTGGAGGAAGGAGGAAGCAACAGAGAGAGAGAGTTGGGGCTGGGAGGAGGAAGAAGACTGGCAGATGGGAAGGAAGATGAATGGGAGAAGAAAGAGCAGAGGAGAAAGAGAAATAGGAAGAGACACAAGGACTGGAGAGGAGGGGAAGGGAGAGAACAGCATGTCTGTGCCTGTCAGCACCAGGAACTCTCCCAGGCTCCTTTGAAGCAGTGCAGCCGCTGGGTGGGAGCTGACAGCCTCCCTGCCTTTCAAAGAACCTGCTCCTCTCCCAGCCCTGGCACACACAAAACATTCCCATCACGGCCTTCTGAGACTGACTTTCAGCTTTGATCATCCTAAAGCACATAAATCTTTCAAAAAATTTGTGTGGGGGATGGGGAGGGAGAGGAAGGATTCTCTTTGGTGATGCTGAAAGCTGCTGCTGCTGGAGTAGCTCTCTGCCCGTTCACCAAGGCTGCTAACATGGACTGGCCACAAAGCCAGGAGGACCTGGCCCAGCTCTGATGTTTCCTGCCCCAGTTCCCCCTGCCTGGGAGGTGGTGGGCAGCATCCTTCATCTCTCCTGCACCCCTTAGCTGCTGCCAGTGCCTCGCTGCAGCAGGCGATTGGAGGAGGCTGGAGCTGCGCAGATGGATGGCAGAGCCTCCAGAACGGCGTCCAGGAAAGCCATCCAGAAAGCAACCTGCACTCCTGCTGCTCAGCAGTGCCAGCCCTGAGCCCTGCACCTGCTTGCCAGCCACTGCTCTGCTGTGCCTGGAGGATGTCTTCTTCCAAGGACTGCCACTTGCACCGCCACAAAGCTATGGAACTGTCTTGGCCCAAGGTCGTTCGTCCTGGTCCTGGCCATCCTTGGGACTCATCACTCACCTGCCAGCAGGCAGCAAATCAGCTCTGAGCCCACCCAAATCCTTTCTCATGGCTCTGTGTACCAAAACATAGCTACAACACCACCATGAATGTCCCAGGCTTGGGGCACAGTGACTGGACAGATGCCCAGCAGAGAAAGATCTGATGGTGCTGATCAGCAGCAGCTGAAGATGAGCCAGGGGGTCCCCAGGTGGCCAACGAGGCCAACAGCATCCTGGCCTGGATCAGCAATAGTGTGGCCAGCAGGAGCAGGGCAGGGATTGCCCCCCTGGACTCAGCACTGGTAAGGCCACACCATGAATGCTGGGTTCAGTTTTGGGCTCCTCACTCCAAGAAGGTCATTGAGGAGCTGGATCAGGCCCAGAGAAGGGCAACAAAGCTGGGAAAGGGTCTGGAGAAGAGGGCTGGGGAGGAGCAGCTGAGGCAACTGGAGTCTGGAGATGAGGAAATTGAGGGGAGAGCTTCTGGCTCTCTACAGTCTCCTGAAAGGAGGCTGAAGGCAGGTGGGGTTGGTCTCTTCTCCAAGGCAGGAAGTGATGGGACAATAGGAAATGGCTTCAAGTTGCACCAGGGGAACTTTAGGTTGGATATGAGAAGGAACTTCTTGACTGAAAGGGTTCTCAAGGACTGGCACAGGCTGCTCAGGGAGGTGGTTGAGTCTCCATCCCTGGAGGGGTTTAAAAGAGGCAGAGATGTGGTGCTGAGGGCATGGCTAAACACCAGCCTTGGTAGAGTTAGGGGGTGGCTGGACTGGGTGATCCCAAAGGGCTTTTCCAACTGAACCAATTCTGTGATTCTCTTGCAAACACTGAGCATCCCGCCCTGGTTTGAGGTGGAGAAGGAAGGCTGAGGTCCAGCCCCTTTCCTGGGTGCTGTGCAGCCCAGGATGGGAGCAGGGCCAGGGCCAGCTGGCTGCAGGTTACTTACATGCATTGGGGGAGCCGTTGGGGAGGGGCAGGTAGGAGCCTGCTCGCCAGGACCTGGAGCGAAAGTTCTTCTTGCACTTGCCACAGTCCTGCCCCGTGGTGTTGTGCTCACACTCACACTGCAGGCTGCCCTCTCTGAAGGTGCACAGGTTGGCATGGAGGTTGCACTTACACCTGCAAGAGGAAGACAGGAGAAGAGCTCTCAGGGACTGCTGCTGCTCCTCCTCACCCAAGGTGCTGGCCCTGTGAGGTGAAGCTGTCTGGGTTCCCCCTTTCCTGATCCTCGTTCTCCACCCACTCAGCTGTTTCCCCCAGGTTTCTGCAGGGGTTGGGGTTGTGATCATAGCATGGGTTGGGTTGGAAGGGCCTTTAAAGATCATCTAGTTCCAACCCCTCTGCCATGGGCAGGGACACCTTCCATTAGTGTCCAGCCTGGCCTTGGACACCTCCAGGGAGGGGACATGATGCCCTCATCCTCACCCAAGGTGGATCTCCAGTCTCTGCTCCAAGATGAGAGCTACTTTCCTCCCACCAGCTGACTGCAGGGGCACAACCCCTTTAGTGCTAATTCCACATCTCCAGCTGAGGCTCCAGGAAGGATCCCTCACAGCTTCTTTTTTTTTTTTTTCTTTCAGGAACCTGAGTGACAGCTCAGATGGAGGCACTTCCCTGGTGGCACAGAGGACAGTCCCAGGCTCTAGGAGGAGGAGCATGGCTGACAGTGGTAGGACTCAGCCACTTGACCCCCCCCACACACATACACAGAGCTAAAGTCAAGAGAGTTTCCTCCCCCAGTGTGAAGCTGCTCAGCACAAAGCCTTTTCCCCACGCACAGCCCCAGCCTGCTGCCACCACAGTGAGCCAGGGAGCAAGCCACCAGCAGGAGTTGCCTTTTGCATCCCCACCTCAGCAGAGGAGGCAACAGCAAAAAGCATGACTCAGCAGTCTGCAAACATTAACAAACTTTTAATGAGCTGCAGTGCAGCACACAGGGAATAATTAGCTCTGTGCACAAGAATTCCTCTTGCTCAGGCTCTGGAGGGGGCTGGTGCGGAGCACAGAGCCTGAGCCCATCACTCACACCTGGCTCTGGTGACTCTTGGGCCATCAGGCAGAGACTTTGGGGACCAAACCCTCTCCTTTCATTCCAGACAGGAGATCCTGAGCACAGCTCATTGTGCTTTCACTGCTCTCTGTCATTATTTCTACTCTCAGCAGCAGAACCATTAGGACCCAGTGATGGCTGTGCCCTCTGGGAGCAGGTTCTGGCCAGGCAGCACTCAGTAGTTCTACAGAATCATAGAGTGGGTTGGGATGGAAGGAACCTTGAAGACCATCCAGTTCCAACCCCCTGCCATGGGCAGGGACACCTCCCACTAGCTCAGGTTGCTCAAGGCCTCATCCAGCCTAGTCTTGGACTCTTCCAGGTATGAGATGTCCACAAGTCCTCTGGGCAACCTGTTCCAGTGTCTCTCTACCCTCCTAGCAAAGAACTTCTCCCTAATGTCCAATCTAAATCTACCCTGCTCTAGTTTCAAACCACTGCACCTTGTCCTATCCCCACAGGCTCTTACAAACAGTCCCTTTACAGCTCTCCTGTAGTCCTTTTCACATCCCAGAAGGCTGCTCTGATGTCTCCCCAGAGCCTTCTCTTCTCCAGGCTGAACAACCTCTTCCCTCAGCCTGTCCTTACCAGAGGTGTGCTCCAGACTTCTGATCATCTTTGTGGCCCTCCCAGGGCTGATTGCATGAGAGAGGCAGAGCTGAAGGACACAAACCTCTTGCAGAGCAGAGGGAACATGACCTGCAGCTTCCTGTGCTCTGTCTGCACTGGCAGAAACAGCCTGAATCAGGCTGGGAACTGCAAGCTGGGTCCTTCCCAGCTGCTGGTGCTGTCAGTTCCTGGGGACTTTTCCCATGGGACCTGCAGAGTTGCTCCCCAGCTGCCTGCCTGACCTGCTGAGGCCACCTTTGCTGTGCTGCTCCTCACACATGGCTGGCTGAGCTGACCTCACCTATGATTTTTTTTTTTCTCCCCTCCTCCTCCTCCTCCTTGCCCTTAATTCCAGCAAACCCTGCTCGGAGGCTGAGCATAAGCTGATGAACAGTTCCTCTCCCCACCTCCCAACCCTGCCCTGGCTCTGCCCAAGCAGAGGAGGGAATTTTGCAGTCTCCAGGAGGGAGGAAGGAGGAAACTGTGGTCGGTGGAGCAGAGGGAGACAGACTCAGCATGCTCCACTTGAACCTGTGTCAGCGGGAGCTGGAGGTGCTGCGTCACGGCTGACAGCACCAACAGCTCCCAGCCCTGGATCCCAGTGCCCAGGGAAGGAGCAGCTCTGCCTGGTCCCCCCACAGCAGGGATGCTGAGCCAGTCCATGGCCCCCCTGCCTCTGGTGGGGAAGGATTTTGGCCGAGCCCTTTGGCAGAGGTGCTGCCCAGCCGCAGGGTGCCGGAGCTGGACTCTGAATTATTCAGTGTCCACACGGCCTGGCCTCCTTCTCTCGCTTCAAAACAAGCAGGCAGAGGAAAGCAGGCAAGAGAAGAGGGTTAAAGCAGGTCAAAGCCTCACTGCTGCCACTCGGGGCTCAGCCTGAAGAAGAGCAACAGCTTCTAGGAGCTGCAGCTCTGCTTCTTCTTACCTCGGGTGGGAGCCAGCTCCAGAGCACAGCTCTTAAAACCCAGCAGAGGAGGAGCTGGAGAGTCCCAGAGGAGCAGGGACATGAAATATGGAACTGGAATAGGTTGGTGTTAGAAGTGCTTGCCCAGAGATGTGGTTGAGGCCCCATCCCTGGAGACATTCAAGGTCAAACTCGATGTGGCCCTGAGCAACCTGATCTAGTTGGAGATGTCCCTGCTGACTGCAGGGGGGTTGGATAAGATGACCTTGGAGGATCCCTTCCAACCCAATGCAATCTGTGACTCCCCTGCCCAAGCCTGGGTCACTTCTGTTCCTCACTGCTCAGCCCTTTGCCACTGTGCAAAAGTTTCATTCTCCAAAGGATCAATTTCAGCAGGGAATTGCTTTCTGGATCTGACCTTTGAGGATCATCAATCCAAGCAGAGAAGCATAACCCCAGCAGGCTGACCCTGGGCACAGCATCCCCAGCCCAATCAATCAGGCTGCATTATTTAATAGCCAACAGCCAGCCCCCCCCTGCCAGTTCTCTGGGAAGGTTTTTACATCCAGACCACCCCCCACACTGCTTACAGCTCTGCTTTAAACCCTTCTTCAGGCTTCTCTTCCTCCTCCTTTTCTTCCATTTCTCCCTTTTCCTTCTCCTTTTCTTCTATTTCCCCTTGCTCTTCTTTTTTGCTCTCTCTTTTCCTATTAATCTTCCCCTTCCTTTTATCTTCCTCTTCTTCCTCTCTTTTTTCCCTCCTCTTTTTATTTTTCCTTTCTCTCTCCCCTCCCCCCCCCCCCCCTTTTTTTCCCCTCCTTTTTTTCCCCTATTCCCTGCCCCCTTCCCATTTTTCTTTTCTTTTCTTCTCCCTCCTCTTCTTCCTCCTCTGGGTCTGCAGCCCAAGGACATTTACTCCCTGTCTGTCTGTGCACAGCCTCCTTCCCCAGCCAAGATCCAGCTGGTGGAGATGGAGCAAATGACATTAGCCCAGTCCCCTGGGTGGGAGCTGCTGGTCCTGTTGCCTCTGCTCATCTTCCTCGGGCGGCCAGCCACGGCAGGAGGGAGAGGACGAAGGGAAAGGTTAGGAGCTGCTTAGCAAGGAGGCTTACAGAGCAGCAGTGGGACAGCCACCTGCGCCATGCCTGCAGCCTTAAGGCAGCCATGGCCCTGCTCCAGTCTCAGGGCTGCTCCAGCAAAGTGCTGGTTGCAATATGGTCTCTTTGGCTCTGGAGGAGCTCTGAAGAACTGGGAGTGTTTCTTCTCCCTAGCTCCTGGGTCAAGGCTGCTGGTGACAGAGCTGTTTCTCAGGGAGCCTTCGGAGCCCACCTAGGATGAAGCCATGGTGAGGCACAGCCCACAGCAGAGCAGCTACAGGACCCTCCATGGGCTGGGGACAGTCAAGTCCTGCTCTGGGCTGTTGGAAGGTCACCCAGCTGTGTTTTGCACTGATAGAAAAGGTCTCACACTGTTCTCAGCAAGAGTGGCTGCAGCAGTGTGTGGCCCAAAGTGTGACCCTTTGCCCCAGGGGCTTCTTTCAGAGCTAATTTCAGTGCAGGTTGTGTTGGGCTACTGCCTACCCTCAAGTGCTGCAGCATGGTTTGTGCTGCCAACACCTGCACCAGGGAACACCACAGAGCTTGGAATGCCAAGGAAAATTTCCAGCAAAGTGTCCTTCTCTTTATGCTTCTTTTTACAGCCACAAAGAGCAGTTTGCCATCCTGGTGTTCCTCCAAGTCAGCATCCTGGAGGTCAGAGCAGCGAGCGGCTGGGGAGGTGTCTGGTGCCAAGCCTGTGTGTGAGGGAAGGAGATGCCCATCCCCAAGCTTAGGGATGGGATGGAATTGGAAGTGAGTGCTACAAAGCTGCAGGAACTGTGGTGGGAGTGGGAGAGCAGCCCCTGTCCTTCAACTTCCATTGATGATGATATCTGAAGTCATTTGAAAAAGCCACCCCCAACTCTCTGCTTTTCTGCCAAGGATTCCTGTGTGGTCTCCCACCTCTTGTTCTTCACCACCCCACTTGCAGAAGCAGAGAAAGACAAAGAGCATTTCCTCATCCTGCTGGTGCTGAGCCAGCCTTTGGGTGCTGGACCCCCAACTCAGGCCTGATGCCATGACCCTAGTGCAGTGCTGGGTAGGGCTGGAGGAACCACTTGCTGGGTGGAGACCTGGAGAGCTGCTCCATCCCTGTGCCCAGTTCCCACCATGGACCAGTCCTGCCTTGACCCAGCTCTTAAACAAGCCTGGGGGAGGACATGGGGCAGCCATCAGTGAGCCACCTTCTCCTTTCCAATCTCCTTCCAGTCTAAGCAGCGCTCTCATGCTCACCATGGGGATGCTACTGCACAGCTGCATGTCTCCAGGATGCTGTGGAGACCTGGTCCCCTCCTGCTGGCTCCTGGGCCACCACTCTCCTACTTTCCCCCCATATCAGCTTGACTTTGCCCCCTTGCCACTCCCTTCCTGCTCTCAGGAGCTGATGTTGGGCAGAGGCAGCAGTGAGCTGCTAATGATTGCCCTGCAAAGGAAGCCTTCTGATAGCTTCCCCTGAATTGTTTGCTCTCAGTGTAATTGATGAGCCTTTAATGAGTCTCCTGGGACCATGTGTTTGAAGGGAGCTCTTTCCTCTCCCTCCCCGAGGAAAAGGAGGTTTCAACTGATCTCAGCTCTCAGGGAAACGTGAATAACTCTTCTCCAGCTCTCTATTGTCATCTCCAGCCCTTGCTGGCAGCTGCCTGGCCGTGACTTCCCCACGTTTTACCTGCTCCTTTGCAACTGTTTTGGCAGCTCAGCAAAAGCAGGGAGCAAATCTTTTGGACAAAGCAGGAGGGGTGCTGAGCTTGGATTGTTTCTGGCCCATCTGTGCACAGGGAAGCAGGTAAAAATAGCTGGGCCACAGAGCAAGCCCCATCCTCTCGTGGAGAGGAGTTATATTAGGAGTTGCCTTGCTGGGAGATCACTCTGGCAGAGGTTTTGCTGCTGCCAGTGACCAGAGCAGGGATGAAGGAGGGGATGGCAATTCATTCATCCCAGGAGTAAGGATGGTGGAGCATAGCTGAACCTGTGGTGCAGGGGATGAAGGAGAAGGGAAAAGCATTTTAGCTCCCTGCTTCTTTCTGCTTGAACCAGGGAGGGAGGCTTTGGGGTTTGGCTGCTCTTGGCAGAGCTGAAAAAATGGGGAAAAATCCCTGAGTTAGGTCAGAGGGACCTGTTGTGAGTGGGGATTTCATAGAATGAGAGAATTAGAGAATTGTTTTGGTTGGAAAAGACCTCTAAGAGTTGAACCAGCAACCCACCACCACCATGGCCACTAAACCCTGGCCCCAAGTGCCATGGCCCCAGGTTTCTTGAACACCTCCAGGGATGGGGACTCCACCACCTATGTGGCAGCCTGTTCCAATCCCTGACCACTCCTGCAGCAAAGAATTTTTTTCCTATTCTCCAACCTAACCCTCCCCTGGCACAGTTTCAGGCCATTTTCTCTCCTTCTATCATCTGATACTAGGGAGAAGAGACCAACCCCACCTCACTCCAACCTCTTCTCAGGGAGCTGTAAAGGGCAATGAGGTCTCTCCTCAGCCTCCTCATCTCCAGACTACACATCCCCAGTTCCCTCAGCTGCTCCTCACCAGCCCTGTTCCCCAGACCCTTTCCCAGCTTTGTTTCCCTACTCTGGACACTCTCCAGCCCCTGAGCTTCCTTCTTGGAGTGAGGGGCCCAAACCTGAACCCTGTTTTCAAGATGTGGCCTCACCAGTTCCCAGTACAATCACTTCCCTACTCCTGCTGGCCACACCATTGCTGATCCGGGCCAGGGGATTCATTTTAGTTGGAAAAGACCTTTGAAAGCATCCAGTCCAACCATTCACCCAGCACTGCAAGGTCACCACTAAACCGTAGCCCTCAGCACCACATCTCCAGGTCTTTAGAACCTTGCAGGTTTTCACTGCTGGTTCTGTGGTAGGGATGGATGAGTTCTGGCAGGGAGGAACCATCCTCATTGCCCTCTGAGGTTTGGGTTGCAAAGAGAGGAGCCAGTTCCCAGGATGCTGAAGCAGAGGGCACTGGGCTGGCTGGCTGCTCCCATTCCAGAGGCTATTTATTTGACATCAGTTGACACTCCCCAGCTGTCAGGATCCTGCTGCCTGGTGGAAAGCTATTTACATTCAGAGCTGTCTTAAAGAGCAAACCCAAACCCAAAGCTCCCCATTAGGGGGTCAGACAGCAGAAGGGAGGAAGGGTGAAGAGGACATCACCCAGGCAGGTGAGCATCAATATTTGCAGAGTAATAATGTGTATAAATGCTCTTGGTCTTGCTCCTGGAATGCAATAATGCCTGCAATTGAGTTCATTGGCCAAATTGAATTTGGGCTGCTGTAGAAGTCTCTTTATATTAAGTGCTTTAACATACATCACCTGCTCAGGCTATCGATGAAATTCTATTATCCGCTCAGGGCCGGACGCAGCTCAGCAACAGAATCGGAGGGGAAAGGAAAACCTCCAGAAAGCAAAGCCAGGAGCAGGTAATAGGACCTGGGGCATCCGTCTCCAGCTATTGACAAAGTGTCACAAGTGGCTGAGGGAAGGAGGAGCTCTCAGGGTTTCTTGCTGACTCCCTCCCACCCAGCATCGTTCCTCCTCCATCTTGCTGCAGTGGGAGTGACTCACAGAGTGGGAAGGGTTGAAGGGACCTCTGGAGATCATTGAGTACAAGCCCCCTGCTAAAGCAGGGTCACCTAAAGCAGGTTGTCCAGGGTCACAATGTCCAGGTAGGTTTTGAAGGTCTCCAAGGAGCAGTGATGGCAGAGGTAGGACCAGCAAGAGGAGAGGGCTTTGGAGATCTGCCTTGATCTTGATGGGGGAAGGAGGAAGCAACAGAGAGAGAGTTGGGGTAGGAAGGAGGAAGAAGTCTGACAGATGGGAAGGAGGATGAATGAACACATCCAGGTGGGCCTTAAAAGTCTCCAGAGAAGGAGACTCCACCACTTCTCTGGGCAGCCTACTCCAGTGCTCTACCACCCTCAAAGTAAAGAAGTTCCTCCTCATCTTTAGATGGAACTTCCTGTGCCCAAGCTGATGCTCCTTAGCTCTTGTCCTGTCACTGGGGGACCACTGGGGAGAGTCTGGCCCCATCTTCCTGACACCCATTCCTTAGATATTTGTAGTAAGACCCCCCTCAGCCTCCTCTTCTCCACCTAAACACCCCCAGCTCAGCCTTTCCTCAGATGAGAGACATCCAAAAAGCTTGCGGAGGCTCAAGCAAAGCCAAGCAAGCAGTTTCTGGGGGGGGGTTAATTTAACTCTCTGACCAAGAGCAAGAGTTTTTGGTTTTTTTTTTTCCTTGCCTGAACTCAAGCTAATTCCAGCCTGGAGGAAAGCCAGGGAAATTCAGCCTTCTAGCTTCTCAGGGGCTGCCCAGCACAGAGGTGAGGACAGGCTGAGGAAGGCAGCGCAGCGTTGGCGCAGACTTGGCCGACCTTGACACGAGGATGCTGTTACCTCCTGGGACCCAAAGTCTGGCTGCCAGGAGCTGCAGGAGAAGGCACAGGCAGTGCTCATCCTGCCTCTTTTGTTTTTTGTTTTTTTGTGGGCTTCTCAAAGCTGCTGAGCAGAGGCAGAAGCTGCCTGTGGGATGCAGGGGGCTTGGGCTAGTTCTTAGGGGGGGCTGTTTGGGTGAGCCTGTGGCTGGTTTGGAGGTGGGGAAGGCTCTCACAGATCACTTATCCCAGGTTCCCCTCCAACAGCCAGCAGATCCCACTCTGCTCCTCAGGGAAAGGCACTTGATGGGAGCACTGATCACGACACCAAATCTAAGAACCTCAACCAGAGGCTTCATGGAGCAAACATTCCTCTTCCCTGCCTTCTAGAGACAGCTTTGTCAGAGAAGTCAAGACTGCAAACATCTACAGTTGGAGGCTCTCCAACAGCTTCATCAAGCTGAGTCAGAAGGAGGAATGTCCAAGAGGGGTGAAGCAGCCTGAAGGCAGCCAGGATGCACTTTGTGCTGGCACTTCCAGTTCAGGCTGGGCTGCAACCAGAGCTGCTGGTATTGCTCTGGCCTGGAGGACAGAAGAAGGAGGCAGCCACCAAGCTGGCAAGGAATTGCTTCATCTAAAGATTTGCTTCATCTGAAGGCAGAAAAACGAATCCCTTGCATTGAGTTCCACTGATGATTGACCAGGTGGAGTTATTGGTGCTTTAGGGGATGGCCTTGATCTTTCAGGTCTCCAGTGCCTGATCCTGGCTCTGGTGCTGGGATAGGGGCTGAGTAAATGAATTCTGCTCTGCTATCACAAATTCTCTGCTCTAAGTCATGCAGAAGGCAAAGCCTCCTGGAAAGCATCCATGGACAGCACCAAGAACCACACAAGGCGAAAGCAGAGGCGTGCTGAGGACTTCCCCCTTCAGTTCTTTTGTGTGAGCAGAAGGGAAGCCAAGGAAAGCCCCTGAAAGGCACCAGGTGAAGAGAGGAGAGGAAATCATAGAATCATAGAATTGTTTGGTTGGAAAAGCCCTCTAAGATCATCCAGTCTGAGAGCCTAACACCATCATGGCCCCAAGTGCCACGTCCAGACGTTTCTTGAAGACCTCCAGGGATGAGGACTCCACCATCTCCCCGAGCAGTCTGTTCCAATCCCTGACCACTCTTGAAGCAAAGAAAGTTCTCATCTCCAACCTTAACCTCTGCTGGCACAATTTCAGGCCATTGCCTCTCCTTTTATCACCAGATCCTAGGGAGAAGAGACCAACCCCACCTCACTCCACCTTCCTTTCAGAGAGTTGTAGAGAGCAATGAGGTCTCCTCTCAGCCTCCTCTTCTCCAGCCTGAACAACCCCAGCTCCCTCAGCCACTTCTCCTAAGACCTGTCCTCCAGACCCTTCACCAGCTTCATTGCCATCCCAAAACTGGAAACCTCATCCTGTTGGTGCCTCTTTGTCCTGAGCAAAGCCCGAGACGAGGCACTGCTGCTGCTGCTGAGCAACGCTCCCTCCTCCTGCCTCCCTCCAGCAGGACAGACAGACTGAGTGAGTGTGTACTGGGGGCAGGGGAGAGCAAAGGAGAGAAATCTTCATAATCAGCCTAAAATTGATTGACTTCTGCTCGATCTGATTTCTCCTAACTGGATCCACATGTCCTGGCCACGGCACATTAACTCCAATTACCTCTCATTAATGTCTCCGTGATGGAGCGCAGCTCGCTGAGCGACGGTAGGAGGGGGAGGAAATTACTCCAAAGGGACTGGGGTGTGTAATGGAAAGAGAAGTGGCAGCTTGCAGCCTGCTGAGTGCCAGCCCCAGCAGCCAGGAGAAGCTCATTCACCCATTGCTGAGGGGATGGCCAAGCTCACTGCTGTGCCGAGGAGAAAAACCGAGCGGCAAATGGAGGGCTGCGGGGAAAAGCCTTTCCCCAGCCTGCCTGGCACACACACAGCACACAGAGCGAGGGCTCACTCCTCTCTCTATTCCTGTCCTGACTCCTCAGCATCTCCAGTTACTCTGCAGATCAATAGGGACAGGATGGAAGAAGAAGGAGAAAAAAAAAAAGCCAACGAACACAACACAATGAAGAGAAAAAAGACGCCCAGAAGAAAGAGTGAAAATAAACTCAGTTCTGAAGGGAGAAAAGGACCTGGGCTGTGGGATGAGGAGATGGAGATGGAGCAGGCAAAGGAAAGCTTGAAGGACCAGCCCATTGCAACAACAGCCAGGGAGGGAGCAGTGACCCTCAGGCTTCACCAGACCCTCTGGAGAGCCTGGCAGCCTCCTGCACTGCCCTGGCTCATCTGGCCTGTGAGAGGAGGGAAGGCAGCCAACTCCTTCCCCTTCTCCCCATGCTGTTTTTGCTTCTCCCTAAAGCTCTGGTTGGTCGTGGTGAGGAAGTTTTCCTTGTGGGAAGCAGAGGGATGAAGGATGGGGGGTGCTTGGATGGGGCCCCAGCAGCACAGAGACCAAGGGGATCACAGAAACCTCCTTGAAGCCACCAGCTAAGGCTGCAGCATGGGAAACCACCCAAGCTCATGGTGTGCTCTGAGGGCAAAGCATCACTGACTGTGAGTATCAACTGGAAATGAGCTGCCATGTGTCCTATCACCCTGCGGGCACTGCCAGCTGCCTGCCAAAATCCTGCTGCCCTACAGGGGCACAGGCAATGCCACACACTGATGGTGATGTATGAGGTCCCTTCCAACCCAAACCATTCTAAGATTCCATGGTACTGATCCAGAAGCACATTGCCCCAACCCCTGGGCACTTGCAGGTGGACACAGAGCTGCAGCTCTGCCTGTGTGCCTGAGCTCCCTGGGGCTCCTCCTTGAGCCATCCCAATGATGGGCACCCTGAGACGCTGCCAGCCCAGCTGAGAGCCAGGGATTCTCATCCCAGACACCATGAAAAAAGCCAAAGCCAAAGCCAAAGCCTGTGCTGCTGCCCTCACCGCTGCCTCCTGCTTGCCCCCCTTCCCAGGGAGGAAAGGGCCCCCCACCCCTCACTGCAGCTTCCTTCCCCTTGGAGCCTGTTCAAAGGCAGCCTTGGTGGCACCTGCAGAACATTTTTGCTCGCAAGCCTCAGAAGCAACCAGCTTTGGAAGCCACACAAACGGCTCCTCTGTCACTGTGGAGATTCCTGTGAGCACAGGGGAGGGGAGGGGGTGCTGGGCAGACTTGTCCCCTCTCACCCAGAACCCACGAGCTGGGTGGGAAATTGGCCACTGGGCATCTTTCCACCTTACTTGGCTCTTTCTGCTGCTGCCATGCAGGGCACCCTAGAGAGAAATGAAAAAAAAGAAACCCGTCTGCCTTCCCCTGCCCCAGACCTGTTAGGGTAGGGGCATGGGGGGGTTTGGCCTCACCCCAAGCTTTGTCTGCTGGGATCTGCAGGACTGAGTGCAGATGATGCTTTGATTCTCTGATCTCTGATCTATGATTCTATGATGTTGTTTCTCTGAGTCTATGATTCTGTGACTCTATGATCTATGATTCTATGGTCTATGATTCTATGATTTTATGTTTCTATGATTCCATGATTCTATGATCTATGATTCTATGACTCTGTGATTCTATGGTCTATGATTCTATGAGTTTGTGTTTCTATGACTCTATGATTCTATGATCTATGATTCTATGAGTTTATGTTTCTATGAGCTATGATTCTATGGTCTGTGATTCTATGATTTTATGTTTCTATGACTCCATGATTCCATGACTCTATGATCTATGATTCTATGACTCATGACTCTATGATTCCATGACTCTGTGATTCCATGACTCTATGATTCCATGATTCTATGATTCCATGACTCTCTGATTCGCTAACTATGATTCTATGTCTCTCTGATTCTCTGACTCTTATGATTCTCTGACTCTTTTGACTCTCTGACTCTCAGCCCCCCCAGAAGGCACCCACAGCACCACAGCAGCCCTTTACCTGCCGGTGACCTCGATGTTGGAGACGGCGTAGAAGTACTTGTACAAGTTCTCCCTCTGCACGTAGGTGCCCCCCAGGGCCGGCCTCAGCAGCCTCATCCGCAGGTCGGTGACGGTGAAGAAGTCCTTCAGGCCCTTGGCGCTCTCCAGCCGGGTGTAGAGGTTGTCCATGTTCTTGAGGTCGGGGCCGGCGAAGATGGCGAAGCGGTCGCGCACCTGGAAGTGGACGTTCTTCTCCTTCTTGGAGCCCGCCCAGCGCGAGAACTCCTCGGTGCACAGCACCCTGTTGGCGCTGCTGGCGGAGAGGTCGCGGACCCTGCGCGCCGGCATGCCGAAGGCCTCCATGCAGTCGTCGGCGTAGTACTGGTAGGGGTGCCAAGTCCTGCCGTTGTCCAGAGACTTCTCCAGCATCATGGCGGTGGGGCGGCCGTACTCGAAGGTGATAACGATGTCGTCCGTCAGCTCGATGCTCTTGTTCCAGGACAGGGTGATGTTGGCCAGCAGCGGCTCCGGGTAGCGGCGCCAGGTCACGCTCTGCCAGTAGGTGGCCAGCCCTTCGGCCTCGCTGTCGAACATCAGCCTGGGCGGGTGAGCCAGGTCCGGGTTGGAGGCGTCGCACTCGTCACTGCACAGGTAGGGGTTCTCCTGCAACGACAGCCAGTGTCACCTGGGCACGGCGTGGGCATCGCTTTGACATGGTGTGGGCATCTCATGGGCATTGCGTGGGTGTGGTGTGGGTATCTCATGGAAATTGCATGGGCATGATGTGGGCATTGCATTTACGTGGTGTGGGCATGGTGTGGTCATCTTATGGGCATTCTGTGGGCATGGTGTGGGTATCTCATGGACATTGCGTGGGCATGATGTGGGCATTGCGTTTACATGGTGTGGGCATGGCATGGGCATCTCATGGGCATTGTGTGGGTGTGGTGTGGGTACCTCATGGGCATTGTATGGGCATGATGTGGGCCTTGCATTTACATGGTGTGGGCATTGCATTGACATGGTGTGGGCATTGTGTGAGCATGGTGTGAGCACCTCATGGGCATTGCATGGGCATCACGAGTGCCTGGCAGAGCTCACACTATTTGGGACCCTGGTTTTCAGCTGTCTGTGTCAGATGTTAGCTGGAGTGCTGTGCTGGGCTGTGCTGTTCTGTGCTGGGGGTCTGGCTCTGGCTGCTGTTGTTTCTGAACATGAGCTGAAGACCAAGAGTTGTGACTTTGGCTTTGCCTTTGCCATGAGCACTGCTGAGCTGCTTCCTTTGAGAGGCCCTTGGGGAAAGGCCTTCTCAGCTGGGCACTGGGGCAGTTTTCATAGAAAGCTCTTTCCCTGAGAAGGTCTCAGAGGAGCTTCACTTCAGCTTGGCCAAGTTACAAAGCTTATGGAGAGCTGTGAGCAGCTCCAAGCCCCAGAGCACATCCAGGCCTCCTGAGGATCCTGATGCTGAACAAGCTGGGGGAACACCACCCACCCCTGGTGCCTCTGAGCATGGCTGGGGAGGGAAACCATATTTCCCATCTCCTGGCTGGGATAGGACTGGGTGATAGCAGAGAGAGCAGAGATTTGTGTCCCTGGTGTCTCTGCTGTCCCCAGAGACCATTGCTGGCTTCTCAGCTCAAATGACCCAAACTGGACTGAGGTTGAGCTGGCAGGGGATAGGCTCACCCCATCCAGGACAGGATGCCCACTCCATGGGCCTGGGCAATGGCAGAGAAGGTGCAGCCAATCCCATTTTGCCCAGAAGTGACATTGCATGGCCAGGCTCTCATGTTTTGAAGGGAGGCTCACACACACATAGTGCTGACCTGCACCAAGCCCCAGGGTCATGCACCAAAGGCTGAAGTTTTGGAGGTGAGCATCATGGTTAGCTGTGCTGAGGGGCACATGGCTGAGTCCCAGCATGGGGGTTGGAAGGGATCTCTGGGGATCACCCAGTCCAACCCCCCTGCTAAAGCTTCCTGATAGGGGATGGAGCTGCCTCTGAGAGCAGCTTTACAAGAGCTGGCTGGTAGAAAGGGAGGAATGAAAATCCCAATCAGCTGAGGTGCTGGGGGCTCAGAGTGTGCCGAGACAACAGATTGGGTTGCAGTATGGTCCTCCTGCCAGGGTGGTCACACAGATGGCTTAATGGAGTGGGCCTGAAAAGACCATCCTGGAGGTTTGTTTTCACCTCCTGTCTGAGGGAGGGTACAGCAGGGCAGTGTCTCCATGAGCTCAAGTGGGAATTGACAAAAGGTTCCTCAATAAGCTCTCCTTGGTGTGAACAGAAGTCTGCAAGAAGAGAGCCTGGCTAGAGCACTCTTGCCCTGTGGCTTCCTTGTGTGCAGAGCCACCAGGGCTGCCAAAGCCCTTCAGCTGGGGTAAGATGGATCTCCACTCAGTATTTGCTGCTTGAGTTGCCCCCTTTGTGGCCACAGTGGTCACCCCCAGGGCTATGAGGTGGAGGCTTCCTTGAGCAGTGGCCAAATTACATGAAGGAAGGACTCTGCCACTAATTACAGTAAGAAAACATGACCCAGCCCAGTCAAGGGTGGCCTGGGTGGAAGGTGGGACAGACTTCCCAGGCGCAGCAAGGGAAGCAAGAGACTCTAACAAGTGTGATCCCCTCCCAGTGCCCAGTCTGGACAGACAGGGCTGGCCAGGTACATCCCTGGCAGGGGAGCTGGCAGGTCAAGAGCAGGGAGCAGCGGAGCCAGGACTCCACCTGTCTCCCATATGCTTGTCTCAGAGAACAGGACATGAAGGTGCACAGTCCCTGCTGTCCATCCCAGCCCCTGAACATGCTCAGCTCAGCAGGCAGCAACCTCAAAGATGTCTTTAGAGCCCCCTGATGCTCTGGAACAGCACATGGCTCGGGAGCTGCGTGGTGGGAATGGGGCAAGCCCAAAAATAACCTCGAAGTGGCAGTGCTGGAAGGTGGGGGAGAGCCTCAAAAGCCACCAGGCGAGTGAGGGCACCACGGCTTCCTCTGCTGAAGTGAAGGGTTCCTTTTTGGGGTTAGCTTTATTGAATTGTCCTTCCTCCACGGGCTGCTGGATGCATTTTCTCTGGTGGGGTGGTTTGAAGCCAGCCCAGAGGGCAGGGGGGGTGGGGGGGAGCGGAAGCAGATGGCCATCCTTTGGCTGCTCTCTTGGTCCTGCTAAGATCAGTTCTAACACTGCTTGAAAGGATTCCAGGTCTTATTTTTGAGTCTGGTTTCCTCCTCCAAGCCGTGTGTCCTCCAAAGAATCTGTCCAAAGTCTCAAGATATTTATGTCTTCAATCTAAAAGTCAGAATGCATTAGCCAGGCAAACTTGGTCTCAGGGAGCTTAAAATAAACCCAGCTCACTCGGAGTCTCACGCTATCAAACCAGTCGTGAGTGTCCTCACAGCAACGAGACACTGCAGGCTCCCAGCTCCCCAGCTTGCTCTCTCTGCTTGCTCATTTCTTGAGGGTGCACAAAAGATCACTGCAGCCTCCCTTAGCCCCAGCTCTGCCCAAAGGGGGAAACTGCAAGACCCTTGCTGAGGACCACCTGTCCCACCAAACAGCATCACAGGGGGATTGTGCCTCTGGGAGGTGTGCACAGGCTGGTTTGGGGGGGAAGGGAGCTTTAAAGCTCAGCCAGTCCAACTCCCCTGCACTCTGCAGCTAGAGCAGGTGGCTCACAGCTCCAAGCAACCTCACATGGGAAGGCTCCAGGGGTGGGGCTTCTCCCACCTCTCTGGGCAACCTGGGCCAGGGTCTCAACAGCCATGGTGTAAAACATTCCTTCCTTACATCTAGTCCAAACCTCCCTCTTCTGGTTCCAAACTGCCACCCCTGGTCCTGTCACAACAGGCAGTGCTTGCTAGAAGGTCTGTCCCCAGCTTTCTGATTGGCACTCTTGGAAGCCTGCTCTAAGGTCTCCCTGGAGCCTTCTCCTCTCCAGGTGAAACAACCCCAACTTTCTCAGCCTGGCCTCACAGCAGAGGGCTTCCAGCCCTTGGGTGGCCTCCTTGGCACTTGCTCTAACAGTTCCATGTCCATCTTGTGTTGGGGCTCCAGAGCTGGACCCAGCACTGCAGGGGGGTGTCTCAGCAGGGTGGAGCAGAGGGGCAGAATCCCCTCCCTGCCCCTGCTACCCACACTGCTGGGGCTCAGTCCCCAGGACACTGTTGGGGCTGGGCTGTGGTCACACAGTGCTGGCTGCTCTTCAGCTTTTCACCCAGCAGCACCCCAAAGTCCTTCTCCACAGGGCTGCTCTCAGGTATCTCACAGCCAGGACTGATCCTGGGGATTGGCCTGACTCAGGTGCAAGTGCTTGCACTCAGCCTTGTTAAACCTCACGAGGTTCACATGGACTCACTTCTCCAGCTGGAAATGTCCCAGTCCTGGTGCCTGCTGCTGCAGCCCTTGGGTTCTTTCCTTCTCCTGGTGCCTGAGGTCAGTGCTGGACAAGAAATGCTGCAAAAGGCACTTTCTGAAGGTGACAGAGGAGACTTGCTCCTTGAGGAGGATTTCTTAAGAAACAAGATATTGGTCTGACAAGGCAGGACGTTGACAGAGATCCAGGATGGTGACAGGGACCCAGGATGGTAACAGGCGTTGTGGATGGTGGCAAGGAGCCAGGATGATGACAGGGACCCAGCAAAACTGCTCCCACCTTGCTAAGGAGGGAGAGAGGGAAGGGGGGTGGAAACCCTTCCCAATCAAAGGCCCCAGTTTTCCGAAGCCCAGCTGGTTTCTAGGGCTCCTAACGAGTGCACAAAGTTGTTTTGCCTTTTTTTTTTTCCTCCTGGCATTTTGAAGCCTCCTAGCATAAAATTCTATATTTTTGTAGGTGAAATTACTTGATTAATCATTAAGCTGTTGAATATTTTAAACAAACCAGACATCTGTTGTGAGTGGTGAAAGCTGCACAGGAATCAAACTGCAGCTTGGAGGAGATCTCCATGCCAAAGGGAAGCTGGAAAGCAACTCACTCATTGGCTGCACAAGGCAGGAAAATAATGAAAATAACAATAATAGGACAGAGAGGATGAGAGGAAATGGCCTGAAATTGTGCCAGGGGAGGGTTAGGTTGGAGAGGAGGAAGAATTTCCTTGCTGCAAGAGTGGTCAGGGATTGGCACAGGCTGCCCAGGGAGGTGGTGGAGTCCCCATGCCTGGAGGTGTGCAAGAAACCTGTGGCCATGGCACTTGGGGCTGTGGTTTGGTGGCCATGGAGGTGCTGGGTTGAAGGTTGGACTCCCTCTCAGAGGGCTTTTCCATCTGGAACAATTCTCTGATTAAAAGTGGGGATGAAACCAGCCCAGATGTGAGCAAGGAACAGTAAGTGGAGGATGTGAAAGTTGGAGCTGCTCAGCCACAGATGCTGAGCACAGCTCCCCCCTAACCCAGTGTGGTTTGTCTAATGGTGTCTTGGCCCAGGGATCCCTTCTGGAGCTGCTTTGCTTTCAGGGATTGCTTCTGCTTGATGCAGTTGTGGTGCTTGAGCCAAGGCCTCTGCTCAAACCCAGCTCACCCTGGGACCAACTGGGTTTTAATTAGCCTCCTAGTAAGAGTGATGAGAAGGTCTCATCAGCTTGCACCAGCCTTGGGAATCCAAACCTTGTATTGTTTTCAGTTGGGGAGGGGGAAATCCTTGACTTTCATAGGAAGGTTTTGCTCTTTGCTGCTGTGTGGGCTTCTCTTGGATCCTTGCTTCTGCAGTGGGTTTGGTTTGGGGTTTATTTCTCCCAAGAACTTAGCTCTCAAACCCAATCAGAGCTCTCAAACCCAATCAGAGCTCTCAAACCTTGGGTGTCTCCAGGCTCTCCTGCAAGTTTTGCTGCTGGCTGGGGCTGGGGGCTGTTTAAACAGCCCTCTGTAGCCTGAAGAGCTGGGTCTGGGTCCCTCAACCCAAGGAGCAGCTTCCTGCAGACTCTGAAATGAGAGATCTGCTTACAGACCAGGCTCCTTGAGCAGACAGAAGGAGGTCTGATGCCCAGCAGAGGTTGTCTCTCCTGGCCCTCATGGAGCTGTGAGCAGCAGCTGGCAGCTGCCACTGCTGCAGGAAGTGGAAGGGCTGTGGGTGAGGAAGGTTTGCATGGAGCAAACCCCCCTCCAAGGTTTCTCTGTAGGTTTCCATCCAGTTCTGAGTGGCACAAGTAGTTCAGGAGGAAAACATCCCTGGTGGAAGCAGTGCTTTGCTGGCCTGCAGGCTGGGCAATTGCTGGAGAGATTCAGTGGGGCAGGCATAAACCTCTCCTTCCCTCCCTCTTGGGAGTGCTTGTACCAAGGAAACCTGAGTCTGAACCTCCACCTCCCCCAGGAGGGGACAATTCCCTCCTTAGCACTCACCCTGTCCAGCCATGATGGTTAAGGAGCCCTGAAGTGCATCCCAAGTCTCCTTTGCTTCTCACAGGTCACCTACAACCCTGCCTTTGATTGTCCACTCAAAGCTTAGCTGATGAAGTTCCCAGAGTCTCCTCATCACCTTGCAGAGCAACAAAGTCCTTAAGTTGGTATCAGGTTTCCTCCAGATCCTTCAAAACCTCTGTGTAGGCAGAATCCTGCCCTGCAACTGATCCCTCCTGCCCTGCTCATGTCCCCACCATGGACTGGTGCCATCACTGGTGTCCTGCAGCCTCCTTCCCTGAACAGCCTTGGCTGTCTTGGGGAGGACTGATGGACAGGGGAGCTGGGGGTCCTCACCTTGAGGGGTCTCTGCTCTGGGGGCTCTGGAACACATTTCCTCCCAAAGTTTTATTTCTCTCCGTTCCCTTTGGCCATCCAACACCAAGCTGGAGCTGCTTGCTGCAGGACAAAGCCAAACCAATTTCCTCTGTGCCCTTTGCTGCTGAGTTCCTCTGATTCATATTGGGATTGAGCTGCAGGGCTTTGCT
Source organism: Indicator indicator (assembly GCF_027791375.1). Lineage (NCBI taxonomy): Eukaryota > Metazoa > Chordata > Aves > Piciformes > Indicatoridae > Indicator > Indicator indicator. The sequence goes on from NC_072037.1 coordinate 12,040,046, forward strand.
TCACCTCCATCTCCTGCTCCAGCTTCCATGGCCCTGCTGAGGCTTCCCTGGCATCTCCATCCCTGTCCATGTCCCAGCCAGGCTGTGGGTCCACTCCAATGCTTGCCAGCACTGAATGGACTAGGGAAGATGCCACCCCTGACCCAAGCTTGGTGGCAATCACCTTTCTCCTCTCCGCTGCCACTGGTGAGTCCACACCTCGAGTATTGGCTTCAGGTTTGGGTCTCTGACTCCAGGAAGGACATTGAGGGGCTGGAGTGGGTCTAGAGAAGAACAAGGAAGCTGGGGAAGGGTCTGGAGAAAAGGGCTGGTGAGGGGCAGCTGAGGGACCTGGGGTGTGTAGTGTGGAGAAGAGGAGGCTGAGGGGAGAGCTCTCTGCAGCAACCTGAGAGGAGGCTGGAGCCAGGGGGGGTTGGGCTCTGCTCCCCAGTAACTACATATAGGACAAGAGGAAATGGCCTCAAGTTGCACCAGGGGAGGGTTAGGTTGGAGACTAGGGGAAATTTCTTTGCTGCAAGAGTGGTCAGGGATTGGCACAGGCTGCCTAGGGAGGTGGTGGAGTCCCCAGCCCTGGAGGTGTCCAAGAACCCTGTGGCCATGGCACCTGGGACCAGGGTTTGGTGCCCATGGTGGGGTTGGGGTGCTGGTTGGTCTGGATGATCTGAGAGAGCTTTTCCAGCCAAAAGGATTCTCTGATTTGATTTTCTGCACCCCACACTTGTGACAAGAACCAAGCAATGTGTGCTTTGGGGAAGGTTCCTTGGTTCCTGCTCCCATAACTGCTCCAGGATGTGCTGCTCTGCCCCAAACAGAGCTGCTCTGTCCTGGGAGAAAACGTGAGCTTGTCCTGATGTCATTATGGGATGTTATCACTCTTGCTGCTTCTGACCTGAGGGGTGACCTGCTCTGTCTGGGTGTATGAAAAGACAAGGTGATGTGATGATCAAAAATAACATTTGTGGGTAATTAAATCTCCTGCTTCAGGGCACAGAGCACAACCTGCCAGCGGGCAAGATGGGACTCCCAGAGAACTGGAAACCACTCTCAGACAATTAATTTTCACTCAATTCCTGGGCTGGGAGGGATCAGAGGGGTGAAACAACCCTAATTAATTGACAGTGATTATTTCCAGCAGCTGGCAGGTGACATAACTCACCAGCAGAGGTGGCCAGGAGCAGGGAGATCACTGAGGAGAAACAGGAGGTCCCTCCTGAGCCAGCCAGCTCCATGCTGGCTCTACCTGTGAGCCCAGGTAAGGGTCTGTGCTCCAGGGATGGGGGGCAGCCCCTGCTCCTCTTGCACTGATTATTCCATCTCTTAATGCACATAGAATCAGAGAATGTTAGGGCTTGGAAGGGACCTCTGGAGATGCTCTAGTCCAACCCCACTGCCAAAGCAGGATCACCCAGGGCAGGCTGCACAGGAATCTGTCCAGCTGGCCTTTGAAAGTCTCCAGAGAAGAAGACTCCACAACCCCTTTGGGCAGCCTGCTTGAGTTAAAGCCCTTGAATTAAAGAACTTTTCCTTCAGTGATGGTTACTTCAGGGCTTCACCTCCACAGGGAAAGGGTAGATCTGGATGGGAGGCAGCAGGGTCCAGAGCAAGGGATGGGATGAGATGGGATGGGATGGGATGGGATGGGATGGGATGGGATGGGATGGGATGGGAAGCTCAGGGTAGGCTGGTGGGGTGGTTTGCTTGCTCCTATGCCCTTCCTTTGCCACTTCCATCCCTCAGCCATCTGCAGTGGGCTCTTATTAGGGCAGAGAGAGCAAAAGGGGGGCAAAAAGCCCATGGTGGCTAAGGAGCTGTTTGCTGTTTGTGAGCAGGTAGCAGCAGAGCTGGATGAATTATTAATGGGGTGGAAATGGGGTCCCTCCACACAGCTGCTGCTAATTCTGGCTCTGCTGAATGTCACTCCCTCCATCTCCCTCTCTGGGCTGTGGTTTGGGGATTGATTGCTCCTCCACTTCCTTCCTCTTCCTCTCAGATCAGAGGTGTCCAAGCACAAGGTCACCCCTGGCTCAGGCACCAGGAGAGCTTTGCCTGCCTGTGGGATTTGGGAGAACATGAGTCAGCAGGAGCCAGCGCCGCTCTGGGGGTGCTCAGCGAGGTGCTTGGCTTTGCTCTTTGCCTCCTCTCCTTGGCCTGAAGCAGACACTCCTCCACTCCTCCATTCACCCACCCACTCCTTGGTCAAGGCTCTCAGGCTCCCCTGGGCCCATCTCTGCCAGGGAAGAGATTTGGCCCCTGCTTGTGGCTCCTCTTCCTCTTCCCCCTCCATCCTGCCTCTGTGCTCCAGAGCCATCTCCTGTGTGTCTCACCCCAGCTCAGCACTGTGCCCTTCTCCCCTCCAGCCATGGGGAAGCATCACTCTGCCAGCCAGGGTTGTGTGGCAATGCAATGAAGGTCCTGTCTCCATGTGGGGACACTGAGGCAGGGAGGAGATGTCAGGAGCAGGCCTGGGCTTCAATGGGAGCCCTGGAGCTCCACTTTTATAAAGATCAAGGTACCCCAGGCAACTGCAGCTGGGCAAAGTGGTGGCTCCCTCACCAGGTCTTGATGTGAGGGTGGAGGCAAACCTCTGAGGGTGGAGGCAAACCTCTGAGGGTCAAGCAAGCTTTGCTCTCTCCTCATGTTGTCTTAACTCTCCTCATGCTCTGCCCAGCACCTCCCTGAAAAGGATCTGAAGTGCTGTTTGCAGCCTGGATGGCACAACCTGTGCAGGAGGCTGACTTGCAGGGTGGATCTGGAGAGGGAGATGCTGCACAGGGGCCAAGCCCTGTGCCCTCTTGCAGTGCTCCTGCACAGACACAAATCCCTTCACGCCCACTCTGCCTAAGCCAGAAGCAGCCAGAAAATCTGGTGACACTCTGAGGCTGACCCTCCAGACTGACACCAGCCCTGCCCACAGGTGACCTGCCCAGGAAGGACCTGAAGATGCTGTTTGCAGGGTGTCCTCAGGACAGTGCTTCCCTTTGCAAAGCTCCAGAACAGCTCAGCTTCTGCTGCTGGAGCTGCTGCCCAGCACCTTGGCCTGGGAAGAGGTAGGTGCAGCTGCCCTGTGGGTGACACAAGGGTTAAGAGTGCCTGGAAAATTCCACTCCTAAGCAGATAATCCCATCCCTGCTGGGCACACACACACACACACACACCCCAGCCTGCAGCAGTGGTTTGGAGCAGCTCTTTCTTTGGGCACTGCTAATCCCCTGGTGAGCTGCTCTAACCTCAGCCCTCCTGCTGCCCTGGGCTCACCTCCCACCCACCTCCCCAGGGGAGCTGCACCCCTGCAGCTGCTCCTTTGGGGATTGTGGGGATTATGGTGAGGGTGGGGAGACACTGGAAGAGGTTGCCCAGGGAAGTTGTGGATGCCTGGAAATGTTCAAGGCCAGGTTGGATGAGGCCCTGAGCAACGTGGGCTAGGGGGAGGTGTCCCTGCCCATGGCAGGGAGGTGGGAACTGGATGATCTTGAAGGTTGCTTCCAACCCAAACCATTCTGTGATTCTGTGGAGTGACCTAGAGCTTGGGATTGGAACCTGATGTGAACCAGACCCCCCCCAGCCAGCAGCTGAGGACACATCTTCAGAGCTGCAGGTGCTTAACCACATTGACTTGGGGCTTGGAGCTTGGCTTGGAGCTTGTCTCCAAACCTGTGCTTTCTGTACCTAAGAACTGCAACCTTTGCTCTTCCCAGGGCACTTGCCTGAAGCTTGTCTACAAATTAAGCTGCTTGGATCCTGCCTCACCCCTTCTCTGCCCTTGTTCTTAGGAGGAGCAGCTGAGGGAGCTGGGGGTGTTTAGCCTGGAGAAGAGGAGGCTGAGAGGAGACCTCATTGCTCTCTACAACTCCCTGAGAGGAGGCTGCAGTGAGGTGGGTGTTGGTCTTTTCTCCTGTGTATCAGGTGACAGAAGGAGAGGGAATGGCCTGAAATTGTGGCAGGGGAGGGTTAGGTTGGAGATGAGGAACAATTTCTTTGCTGCAGGAGTGGTCAGGGATTGGCACAGGCTGCCCTGAGAGTCCCCATGCCTGAAGGTGTTCAATAACTGTGTGGCCATGGCACCTGGGGCCATGGTTTGGTGCCCATGGTGGTGCTGGGTTGCTGGTTGGACTGGATGAGCTCAGAGAGCTTTTCCAACCCACACAGTTCCATGACTCTATGATTCTGCAGCCCTTGTGTCTTGCTCTGGAGATGTCTCAGTGTCCACAGCCCCTAGCAGCAGGAGCAGAAGAGCAGCTCCTCGTGTGCTGGGCTCCAAGTGCATTATTGATTCAGGACTGAGAAAATGCTTAGGAAGTAGGAAAAGTGTCCTGCTCTAAAAGCTTTGTGCCTGGGAAGCTGCCCACGTGCAGGCTTTGCAGGGCAGCTCCCTCCACAGCCATGAATATTTCATCCTCTGAGAGGCCCTGATAGTCTGAATGGGGGAGGGAGCCAAGGCTCTCCTCATCCACAGCCTCCCTGGGCAAAACCTGTTCCAGAGGCTCCCCACCTTCACTGTCAGAGTTTCTTCCTAAACTCCAGTCTTAGGCTCCCCTCTTGCAGCTCAAAGCTGCTGCCCCTCGTCCTGTCCCCCCAAGCCCTTGTCAAAAGGCTCTCCTTCGAGGAGAGAGCCTGGAAAAGGCATCTGCTGCCATCTCCACCCAGGAGGAGGTTTCCCTAATCCATCCCTTGCCACCCCCTCGCCGTGATGCTTTCCAGCCTGGAATAAAGGGCTGGAGCCTTTTGGGTTGGTTCCCCATCCTCAATCTCTTCCCACCTCGGGGCCGCTGCAGAGAACATGATTTGAAGTGAGGATCAGCTGCTCCTTGCCCTCGGGGCCAGACCCTGGGATCTCCTGTTAGCAGCTGCTCAGCAAATTACACACTGCTGCTCTGCTGCCACAGAGGCTGCTCGGGAGCACGGCAGGGTCTCAGCGTTAGAAAAGCAAAGGTTTGATGGAAAATGAGGGGAAAAAAACTCGAATTAGAGAGTGCTGAGCAAACGGATTTCCCTCCCAGCCCATTGCAAGCTCCTTAAATGCCCAGCTCGGGAGTGCAAGGCAGGATGCTGCTCCCCTAACAAGGATCATTTCCACTTGCTGATGGAAAAGACACAGTGATAAAACTCCAGCTGTCAGGTGGATTTAATTGGTAGAGTGAGCAGGAAGTTTGCCTGCACCGTGAGGGAGGTGGGCAAGGATGAAGTGCTTAAAAGCAAAGCTTTGCTCTTCAACAGGGAACAGCATCCAGGTGGGAAAGGCTGGAGGGAACTGGTCCCTGGACAGTGAGGGTGGGGAGACACTGGAACAGGTTGCCCAGGGAGGCTGTGCCTATCCCATCCCTGGGTTCAAGGCCAGGCTGGATGAGTCCTTGAGCAGCCTGGGCTAGTGGGAGGTGTCCCTGCCCACAGCAGGAGGTTGGAACTGGATGAGCTTTAAGGTCCCTTCCAACCCAAACCCTGCTAGGAAAGGGGAGCATTTTCCAGTATTTTAATGCACTGGAGGGTTCAAGGGGGAAGGGAACTATTGGCACAGATGTAAAAACAAAGATTCAACTTTCCATCCCCACAACCATGACTGAGAGGTCCTGGACAGTTTGCCAGCAGAGAGTGGAGTTTTTGTGCTCCTGAATTTCAGGACAGAGACAAAATCATTGTCGCCAAAGCTGTGTAGGTCCTGCAAGGAAGGGCAAAGAGGAGCTCTTGATGCCCAGCCCTCTGCTAAAGCCAAGGGTGGGTTTGCAGCCAGCAGTGGCAATGCTGATTTAGTGAAGGAGGAGGAACAACAACCAGTTTTCTTGGAAAGAGTTTGCCATTTGACTCAGCTCAGCCCAGAGGTTGCCCTTGAGCCCTGGGATGGTCACAGGGCTTTGTGTTTCTCCTGCCTGAAACACAGCACAGACATTACCTGTGGACTGGGACATGGCTGTGGTAAGGCACCAGAGGGGATGAATCCATCCTGGAACCACCAGCTCACACTGCATCTTTAGAAATATTTTTGGAAGAGCATCTCTGAAGCAATTCCATTTTCCTCCTGACTTAAAAAAAACTTCAGTTTTAATCCTGCCCAAAGCCCTCACCCTTTGTTTGCAGCTGAGCAGCTAGCACTGGGCAGAGCTGCATGAGATGGGCTGAGAAGGGAGGGGAAGAAAAGGTTTCTGTGCCCCAAAGTTTGTCTGCTTTTTTGTTCCCCATTTTAGCAGCCAGTCCAGTTCTTGAGCAGAAGCCTTGTGACCACATGCCATTCAGAAAAGTTTAGCTAAGAATTGAAGATCAGGTTTGGCTGAATGTGTAATGAATAAATAAAGCCTTTCCCTTTCATGTCCCCGTGCCAAAGTCAACAAGCTCTATTAGCTGATGAAACAATGCTGACGCCACAGAAAAATACCCCTGACCCATCAGTATGGGCTGAGAGCTCAGCCTTGCATCAAAGGGCCTTGTCTGAACAAGAAATGCTGTCCTGACACCTCTGAGGGGGGGTGGGGAAAGGGTTCCTACCCCTGGGTGAGCTGGGCAGGGTGTGAGATGCCCTCAGCAGGGTGTCAAGGAGCAGCAAAGTCGTTTGGTGGTGGCTGTTGGCTCACAGGCAGCCCTCCAGCCACCTCTCCTGGCTTTGGCTGGAATGATTTGGAACCCCTTGAGCTGCCTGGAGCAGGGATTGGGGTTTTGAGGCTTGCTTGCTCCCTGCCCTGCTTGTAAACGACCCACAAATCCCATGTGTTTTTTTTCCTGGGTGCAAAATGCTGGGAAGGGAAACTCTCAAAGGTCTCTGCCTGGTGCCAAAGAAAAGCTTCATCACCTCAGAGCATCTCAGTGCCTGGGAGCACCCCACCAGCTGTGCCCTCCTCTTCCTCCTCCTTCTCCCCGGGAGGGTGGGATGGTGAAGTAACCCCACACCTCCTCTCTACCTCCCCACCTCGATCAGGTCACACAGGATGACATCCAGGCAGGTTTTGATCCAGAGGAGGAGACTCCACAGCCTCTCTGGGCAGCCTTCTCCAGTGCCTCACTGGTAGCAGCACAGCCCTGCAGGGAATGCTCCCTGCCCTCCTCCTCCTCCTCTGCCTGCCCACAGCGATGCCCCCCACAGGGACATCATCCTGCTCCCTCTTGCTGGCTGCCTTCAGCACAGGGGGATGTCTCTGTGCCTCTGGGTTTGATTTCAGCTGCCTGAGCAGGGCTGGTGTCCTGCTGGGCTGTGCTTTGCTCTGAGCAATGCTCCTTCAACCACTGGGGCAGAGCCCTGCTGCTCTGAGGGGCACCTGGGAGAGGTCTCAGCCCCTTGTGTGGCTCTGAGCTGAGCTCCTGTGAGAAGCAACCTGTTGCAGAAAAATAATTAAAACCTGAAGAGGAAGGATAAGAGGACACAAAAAGAGGCTGGAGGGGCTGCATGGGGCTTGTGAGAGGCACTCAACCCTCCCCTCCTGCAGGCAGGGGTGGGGCTGGGGGGGCAGTGACCACGATGGGAGGGCAGTGGCATTGATCAGTGGGCACTGACATCGATTTCTGTCCCTTGTTTCCTTTATGCAGGGGAAGCAAACCTGAGCTTGCATCCTCTGTGTGTCAATAGGTGTCAAGTCACCACCCAGCTCCAGGAATGGAAAGGTCATTTCTTGCTGACTCCACTTTCTTCCTGACCAGAAGGGGATGCTCAGCAGTAAATGGCCTCCAGGACAGAGGCCATGAAAATGTTCCTCACTGCCCTCCCAGCACATCCCACCCCAGGGCTTAAGCTGGGCCAGAGCTTGGAGCTCTCCTGCAGCCACCTGTGCTCTGTGCACTAAGTGCTGGGGGTGCTCCTTGCTCATCTGAGCAGGGCTGCTCTTCAGCTGCTTGGTTTTTAAACCTCTGATCCCTTGGAGAGGACATTGCTGGTGTGAGGTGGGGAAGAAAGGGCTGTGGGCAGGGTGGGATTTCATAACCCCATCCCCAAAACCTAACCTGAACCATCTCCCTTGTGTTCTTAGCTGGATTCCTCCTCAGGGAGCTGCTTGGGGCCATGGATGTGAGTGTTGGTTTCTGCTCTGGGAGAGGAGAGCTGGGCCAGGTACAAGCTCTGGGGTGAGGCAGGGACAGGAAGGCAGCCCCATGCTCTGCACTGATGTGACTCCTGTTCCTGCCTGCCCTCAGTGCTTGGAGTGCTCCAGCTCACAGCAGGCTGCAGGCTGCATGTGCAGCACCCAGCACCACCCAGCCCAGAGCAGAAAGATCTTAGCTCAGTGTTGAGTGAGCCAAGAGAGGCAGAGAGCTGCCTGCAGTTTGTGTCTTTCCCTTCCTTGGAGGTCAGCAGAGCTGAGGGCTTGGAGCTTCCTTGGACAGAAAGGGTTTGCAAATCCCTGCAGTGAATATAGAGTAAAGCAAGCTGGTGTCCACCTTTTGATCACAGAATTGCTTGGCTAGGAAAAGCCCTCCAAGATCATCCAGTCCAACCAACATCCAACACCACCAGGGCTACTACACCATGTCCCAAAGAGCCTTGTCCACACCTTTTTTGAACACCTCCAGGGATGGTGACTCCACCACCTCCCTGGGCAGCCTGTTCCAATCCCTGACCACTCTTGCTGCAAAGAAATTTTTCCTCCTGTCCAACCTAACCCTCTCCTGGCACAATTTCAGGCCATTTCCTCTCCTTCTATCACCTGATACCAGGGAGAAGAGGCCAACCCCCACCTCACCACAGCTTCCTTTCAGGGAATTGTAGAGAGCAATGAGGTCCCTGCAGCCAGCCAGCTAGATGGAAAGCCAGGCTGACCCCACAGCTAGCTCTTTTATCTGCAACCCTCAACTGAATCTCTTTTCAAATGATCTTTTAAAGGAAAAGCTTCTACTTAACAGGGAAAATGTCCTCCCTGGCACCACTGAGACCCTTTAGGCTGGTGGGAACTGCTGGCAGCATGATCTGATGGTCAGAAATGCTTGGCCTCTCTTGGAATCAAAGCAGTGTTTTTCTCTTTGATTTCCAAGAGGTGTCCTGAGCTTGCTGGGCCCAGGGAGGGTATTTTCCAGAGGGCGTTTGTGCATTCTCCAAGTGGGAAAAATGAGGCATGGGGTGCACAAGCCTGGATAATGCTGGCAATAGAAAATGGGGCTTCCTCCACTGATTTAGAGGGAGACCTTCCCCTTCTCATGATAAATAAGAGAAAAATAGACACTTTTTAAATAGACATTCCTTGTCTAGTCCTCACCCCAGCTGGAAACCCTATCAGCATAGCCTGTCTCAGTTCCTGTACCTGAAATAGGTGCTTTGGAGCATTCCCAGATGGCATTTGGGAGGGGATGTTACAGCCCTGCTGTTTTGCTCTTTGCTTTGACCCCTTGAACTCTTCTTAGCAATGCAAAGCTTTGTGAATTATGGATCAAAGGTTGCTGCTGAGCTTTGTGGTGCACAGAATGAAATGCAATGATTAATATTTAAGAGAAAATAAGTTAAGGATTTTAACTACCAGGGCAAGTGTTTGCCTGCAGAGCCCTCTCCCGAGGAGGCAGCAAGAGAGGCAGAGCTGCCTCTCCAGTGGTATTTGTGGCTGTCAAACCAACAGCCTGAGCTGCCAGTGAGCAGGGGCCATGCTGGCCTCCCCCACCTGCCCTCACTCTTCCTCACACTGAGATGAAGCACCCACCCCTAGTGCTGGAGCAGCCTTTGGGGATGGGATTGGTGCACACACCCCAGAGGCTTTAGGAAACAGAGGGTTGGATGTGCTCAGAGCAGCTCAGCTTGTGTGCTTGCTGAGGTCAGAGCTTTCCTCAAACCTTAACACCCCTAGATCAGGAGATTCTGAAGCCTCCCAGCTACTCCTCAGCATTCCAACATCATCCCTGCTCCAGGGCCAACCTCTTGGCCCCACACTGGGATGGGTAGGACACCTACTCCCCCTTCTATAGACCAGGAGAGCTCAAGGCAGCAGCCACCCTTGCCACCCTGAACTGAAATGTCCTTAAAACAGCATCTTTGCAGGACACTGCCTGTGCTCACCTGCATGCCAAGGCTGATAGAACTCATGAGAGCAAGAGGGAAACACTTACATGGGTGCAGAATCTCTCCGGAGGGTCCCCACAGGTGATTCCTGCCGGGTCCACCCGGACCGTCACATAATCCTTCATCCTCATGGCCTTGGGCTGACAAGCATAGAACTCCCATGATGGGCCATCATCTGTGGTCACCCAGGACTTGCAAATGTCATACTGTCCCATGGCCAAGGGGAGACAGTGCAAGAGGAGGGCAGCCAGGTAGAGCATGGCAGCTGTGGCCAAGCGCCGGACCCCTGGGCGAGGGCAATGCCGAGAGTCCTGAGGAAGGCAGCTACTGGGCTAGGGGTTGCTCTCTGGATCAGCATGGAAACTCCTCATCTAAGAATGATCCAGGCAAAGGAGATCCAGGATGCCCACAGGAATGATCCCACTCTGCATGCTCTGTTTGGAAAGTTTCTCTCAGCACAGAAGCCAACTTTGCAAATCAGTGAACTGGGAAAGTTTTGGCCGGAGCTGCCGATCAGTGGACAAAAGTCTTCCTTAGCCTCATTTCCCCCCCCTTTTATTGTACAAAAGGGCTTCCAAATCAGCATGCAAATACCTAGAGGTGACTCCAGTCAATCAATAGAAAGCTCAAGTTCTGAGCTGCTGATGAAATTTGATAGGAGTAAATTGGAGAGGCTGTGAGATGGTGCTGGATCAGGTTTTCCTCAACCTTCTTGTCTGCTGCAGTTGCGGTGCTGCAGAGAGCGCCTTGAACTGTGGTTTGCCTTTAGCTGGTGGAGCTTTTGAACATTAACACACAGAAGAGATCTGGCATCTGGTCATCAGAACAACTCTGACAGAGGAGGAGGTTCTTTGGAGTCAAAATCCCTTTCTCCCAAATGATGTTTGCCTCAACATAGTCGTTGGGTTGGTGGCGAGATCCATGCAGGTCCTAGTAGGATGCTGGACCGTCAGTGAGTTTGGCAGGAGCAGTTCTGTCCTTGCTGCTTCTCCCTCTGTGCCCTACAGCAGCAGGGAGACACTCACAGGAGAGGATTTGTGTCCAGCTCTGCCTTTTGGCAGCTGAGCATCGAGCTCTCAAAGCCTTCATCCACAAGCCATGGTGCTACCTGAGGTCTCTTTGCTCTTTCATGGTCAGGGCAAAGGGAGAGTTCATTAGCAGGCTGCACCTAGAGCAAATGGAAAGATAAATCAGCTGGGAGCAAGGGGGGACAGTCAGAGCAACAAGACTTGTAAGAGCAGGGGTCCCCCAGGAGCCCCAGCCCTCAGCTGGGCTTCCTGAGCCAGGAGCCAGGCTTTGTAAGAGGGAGATATACAACTTTAATAAAAGGAAATCCATAGTAGGATGCTCAGGGCTCTTCTGCTATCCAGGAGAGGAGGAGGACTGCTCCCCCATTTAAGGCACCTGGTTTGTAACAGCAGCTGGACAACAAAAGCCCTAATGGGTCTTCAAATAACATCAAGAAGCTATGGGTCATTAGAAGACAGAGAATATGTAGACAGAGAGCAGGGACAGACAGACAAATTGACAGCCTCAAAACGATAAGCAAATAACTAAGACGACTGGGGAGACAGATCCATCGTCCAGCATCCCCTCAGATGATTTATCTGAACAATAACATTTAATAAAAGAACAATTTAAAGTCCTAATAACATTTAAGGTTCACCTAATACAAAGAGCAATGACCTTCCCGGTGTTCATTTCAGGTTAGAGCAACATTTCTGCAATTTTGTCCTCTTTCCAGCAGAGCCATAAAAATCCCAAGTAATTACAAAACAAAAATGACAAAGAACTAGGGAGGGGGAAAACACAAAACCCAAAGAAAGTCAAACCCTCTCCCAGCACCAGATCCAGGAGGGAGATCTGAAGCAGGGAGGCACAAACCCAGGACATAAATTTAGCTCTGGATAATTCCCTTTGTTCCATTCCCCCCACACACAATCTCCCCCAGTTTAGGGAGGGTTGCTTCAGCAGCACCTTCAGCCTTTGCTTTCTGTCACTGTTCAATCACCAAAGCTCAGAGTCCAGGTTAAGTGATGCATTGATCCGTGTCTGGGGGGGTGGGCTTTGTGTCGCCATGCTGCCATCTCCCTTCCCCCCACCCCGAGCTTTTTGGTTGAAAGGTTGCTGATTGAGATGAATGAGTTCAGAAACGAGAAGCTATCTCTCATGCTTCGCTGCCAAGCTCTCAAAGAAAAGCCTTTTGGACCTGAACAAACTCCCCGAGAAAGAGGAGCCTGGCTGCTATTTTTACATTATGAGTAAATGTAGTAAAAATAATAAAGGGGTGTGACACAGTGTTTACCAGTGCTGCTGACATCAGAGCTGTCTCTTCAGTCCTAACAAGTCAGTTCCTAATTATTACATCAAACCGGTCCCAGCCAAGTGCCCAACACACAGTGGAGAGCGGCAGGCTGCAGGCTGATGCTGAAAACAAGCTGGGAAGGTTTAATGAGGACTCTGGTGTTGAGTTTATGGATCTATTTTCATAGCCTTAACAATTGTATTTGAATGGCTGTCAGGGAAAAAAAAAAATCAGGAAGAAAGAATCTATAATATCTATTAGTGCCTTATTATGCTAGCTAAATGTCAGAGAGATTCCCAGGGCAAGAAGAATTCACTGGGAAAATGAATTTATTGCTACTCGAGCAAGGGGTGTGCGGGCTCCCGGCAAAGGTCTGTGGTGCAGGACTTGTCCCTGTGCAGAAAAAGAGTTGCTCTGAAATGAGGCAGCACATCCTGCAAACGCGGGGCGGGGGGGGAGGGGGAGGGGGGGAGAGAATGATGGAATGGGAGGTTTTGCCCTGCTTGATTTGGTTTGGTTCTTAGAAAAATAAATCTTCACCTGCTCTTCTAAAGAAGCTGCAGTTGGGCAGGGAGGGGATCAATGTGCTTTGTTTGCTTTGAGGAGTTCTCAGCAGTCGCTGGGGACTGACAGCCAGAGTGTTAAGAACCCCCCACGAAATTAGATTGTACCTCGACTTGGCTGCTTCCTTTTCTGATTATTCTGATGGGATTAGCAGCTATGGAAAAGCAGAGACCCCGCCGAGCAGCACCCGAGCTGCTCCGCAATTAACAACTGAAAGTAAACTCGACGGAGGAGTTTGCTCTTTCCTTCCCGATATGTTTGTTGCCTTCGGAACAACCCCCAACCTCGCAGCTTTAACTCCTCTTTCCCATCCCGAAAAGCAAAGTTGGGGAGCATCCTCCCCCCAACCTTGCCGCGATGTGCCAGGAGCACGAACCAACCTCCCACCCCAACCGGGGAACCCCGCAGAGCTCAGCGGAGCAGCAGCTCCCGATAGAAAATCCTGGAACCCCCACATTTAGCCACTCTCGTTAATGCATTTGTGGTGCCAGGAGAAGCGAAGCCGCTTCACCCCCCTCCCCCGGCCCGGCTTGGGCTTTTCTCACTAAAGGACTTTCCGGGACTGCCAGGGCTGGGGTGGAGCGGAGCTCTCCCTGCCTTGAGCCTTCACTGCAAACTCCGCGGGGAGCAGAGGGAGAAAAAAATGCCCAGTTCGTTGTGGAGAGCTGGAGTTGCTCTCGAACAGGGTTGAGGGGAAGCCTGGGGGAGCCCCAGAGCAACTTTGGGGGCACGGGGGAGGATGCCGATTCTCGGGAGATGGAGATGCTGGTGCTGGAGCGATGGGGATGCCGATGTCTCGGAGATGGGGATGTTGGTGCTCTAGTGATGGGGATGCTAACGTTTCGCAGATGGGGATATTGGTGTTTGGGAGATGGGGGCTACCCGCCGCTCCCCCCCCCCCCCCGCCTCCGCCCCGCCCGCCTGCCTTTCCTTTCCCTCCCCCCCCCCCCCCTCCTCCCTCCCGCCCTGGCCGGTGCTCGGCGCTGCAGGTTCTTACCGGGAGGAGGGAGCTCTGCGGTGCGGGGCTCCCGATGGAGCTGTGAACTTCAGGGCTTAGGGGATCCCCCCTTCAAATACAACCCTCCAACATCCACACACACACACACACACCCGCCTCTTCCCCCAGGCCAGCCAGGAGCCACTGCGCCGCTGGACCCCAAGGGCAGATGGCCGGGGAAGCTTTGTGCAATCCCCGGCTCTCCCGGCAAGTTAATGCCGAGGCTGAAATCCCTTTTGCTCTCACTTTCAATCACAATCGGAGCTTTTATCTCCGAGCCTGATCCCGGCTGCGTAACTTCCTCTGTGCAGCTTTAGCAGACACCATCCCACCGGGCAGCAATGTGCTTCTTAAAGGTGCAGGGAGGAAATGCGAGCGGGGAGGGCGGGGGGAGGAAAGGGAGGGAGAGAAGAGCGAAGAGGGAGGAGGAAGAATAACCACCCGAGGAAGAAGAGGTTTCGAGCGGGGAGCCTTCAAGCCAGCCCCGGTGGCTCGGTGGGTACCGCGGCTGCAGCATCCGTGATGTCCCGGTTAGATAACGGGAGAGAAGAGTGCTCCTTGCTGGGGCTTTTCCCTTTTCCTTTTATTTTTTCCCCTTTCCTTTAAGAGCTTAAAAAAAAAAATCAACCTAAAAAATCATGAGATCATGTTTGCTCGAGGAGGAAAAAAAAAAAAAAAATCAAAGCTGTAGTCACGAGGGTTTCCCCACCCGTGGAAGTTCTCTTCGTGTGCCCTGAATATTTTTGGGGAGGCTTCTGCTGGTGGAAGCTGCTGCAAATGAGGCTGTGTGCGTGGTGTGTGGTGGGGGAAGAGGGGGTGGTTGGAATTAATAGGATAAACAAAGCAAAGAACTCGGGGATGGGGAAATCAGATGGCTGGGGAGTGTTTTGGCAATGGTAAGAATCGAACCAAAGCAGGTTTTGCTTTGGTAAGGCAGAGGATTAACGTGCAGGGCTGGGAGGGGTGAGAGCCCCTTCCAGCATCGGGATGCAGAAGCCGTAGTTGTTGCTCAGATCAACTCTCCTGCATCCACGCTGAGAGCAGAGGAAGCTCCGGCTATGGACAGGGCAGATAAAACTGTGTCCAAAATGACAGAATCATTCCTGAGCAGAGACCGATCCTGGAGGCAGGATCGTTCCCAAGCAGTGACAGGTTTTTGCCGTGCTCTTGGGTAAACGACAGCTCATTTATAGAGAGAAAACCCCAAGAATCCCCAGTGCCCCCTGTGTCCATGGCCAGCAAAATCTGCCTGTGCCTTCCTAAGCAGTAATTCAATCATGTCTAAGCCAGAAAGTTCACTGTCCAGCCTGCCTGAGGTTTGTGACCTCATCGACTCAGGATTTTATGAAATGATGTCACTGCTCCGAGCTCTCAAAGTGGCTTCTCCCACCTAAGAGTGCCTGGAAAACACAGGCTCCCTCCCGTGATGGGCAGAGGTGATTTAGAGCTCTGCTGGGAAACGTTTCCCATATACTGGAGCATAAGTGAGATTTATGGAATGCCGACGTCTCTTGAGCACGGTGCCTCACTGATGCTCAGGATGGTCTTCACCTGTTGGGGTCTCTCTGATTTTGGCTCCCCTTCCCTGGCCAGGGAAGGGCTGATGCTTTCCACATGGTAATCGTTTCTGTAAACACTTCTTTTACAGCAACAGTGAGAAGCCCTGACTGGGAATTCAGGGCTGGCTAATGTTCCTGGTTTTCACTTTGTGCCTTTAGGTCTTCTCTGCGGTAATGACTCCCCTGGAAATCCCCCACGTCTCACTTATTACTCCTTTATTAGTTATTATGGTACCGTAACAGGATAAAAAGGAGTTGGTATTTCCTTTTCATTCCCTCTAATAGCCACGGCAAAGACCAAGCGGTGTGCTGATTATTGACATCAGAGTTAAGTGACATGCACGCCTCGTTAGCTTTCAATTGGGAAGAATAACAGCACAGTGTGAGTCGTCACACTTCCCAACTCCAGGCATTTAAAGAGAAGCCAGAGTCGTTTTTCTCAGTCCTGCAAGCTCCAGAGATCAGAAGCTAGCAAGGAGACTCTGGAAAAGGCACAGCCGAGGAGTTAACTTTTGGGTGTAACACCCTGGAGAAGCCGGCAGCAACCGTGGAGGTGGTCCCAGGGTATGTGGTGATTCAGGAGATCCAGCAACAAAGAGGCTCTGAGGATGGGAAATTGTGCAGGTCCTGCTTGTTGGATGCACACAGAGGTCTGGCTCCGTGGTCCTTTTGTTCTTTACTGGAACAGGTTGATCGGGGAAGCTGTGGATGCCCCCTCCCTGGAAGTGCCCAGGGACAGGTTGGATGGGGCTCTGAGCCACCTGGGCTAGTAGGAGATGTCTCTGCCCACTGCCGAGGGGTTGGAACTGCATGATCTTTAAGATCCCTTCCAACCCAAACCAATCTATGTGGGGAAGGAAAGAGCTGGTCTGTGGCACCCAGACTCTGGAGCCCATAGGATGTGACTGCAGAGCAGCAGTGCTGCTGTCATGGGCAGGAAGGGATGGGGAAGAGCTGCATTTATGTGCCTTGTGAGGAGAGGCTGAGGGACCTGGGGCTTTTTAGTCTGGAGAAGAGAAGACTTAGAGGGGATTTAATAGATGTTTATAAATATCTGAGGGCTGGGGGTCAGAAGGGAGGGGACAGGCTCTGCTCACTTGCTCCTTGTGACAGGACAAGGAACAATAGATGTAAGCTGCAGCACAGGAGGTTCCACCTCAATACAAGGGGGAACTTCTTTACTGTAAGGGTCACAGCACTGGAACAGGCTCCCCAGAGAGGTTGTGGAGTCTCCTTCTCTGGAGACTTCCAAGGCCTGTCTGGATGTGTTCTTCTGACCTGAGCTAGATTGTATGGTCCTGCTCTGGCAGGGGGGTTGGACTCAATGATCTCTTTGGGTCCCTTCCAACCCCTGACATCCTGTGAGCCTGTGCATTAAATGCTAATTTTTTTTTTTTTTTAGACCATTTGCAGTTTTTACTGAAGCAAATCTTGACCACTGGGTATCATTTCCTTCTGATCTTTCTGGTGAGGCATTGGAACAGGCTGCCCGGGTTGAGGGTGGAGTCCTCATCCCTGGAGGTGTTCAAAAAACACCTGGATGTAGCACCTCAGGACATGGTGATGGAGGTGTGGAGTAGAGAGCTGGACTGAGTGATCTCAGAGGTCTTTTCCAACCTTCATGATTCTGTGACTCTGAATTTGGGTGAGGAGCAAAACGGTCTTGTCCTTGAGGGGCATCTCTGCCCCTGAGCACAGCCTCCCCACAGGAGGCTAGCACGGGTGGAAATCAATGATCTCTGCTGAGATTTAATTACAGCAGCCCAGGCAGGGGTGGAGAGCAAGGCCCTTAATATTTAATCCAGCCTCTGCTCCCAGAGGGATCCTCAGGGCTGGAGGGCCAAATGCAAGCCCATTGCCAGCAGGTGTAATTCTATTGACATATGCAGGCTCGCACCTCTTTAGGCAGGCTTCTATTTGGTTCCTGAAATCCAAATGGCAAATGGTGCCTCTGCCATGTGCTGGGAGCAGAGGGAAGTGTTTTCCCAACTTGGGATGAGGATGGAGGAGACAGTGAGACAACAGAAGGTAAACGTGACACCTGGCAGGCCCCGGCTAACACCTGAGCTGAGCTGAGTCCGTGGAGAGAGATCCAAGATTCCTGGCAGGATAATAAGCAGGCTGGTGGAGGATCTTTCAGCTGAAGGTACCTCTTGCTGTCTCACCCTCCTCTCACAGCCCTTATCTAGCAATGTGAAGCCAGGGATATCACAGTGCCTGCTGCAAGTGAGTAAGCATTCTATTAGGTGGAAACACAGGAGGAGACCCTTGGCAAGGAAGGGTCTCAGGTAATATCTGACAAACACAGCTCAGCCTGCCCCCTGTTTCCAGCCACAGCTCTCTCCAGCCCACTGGGACCACTGGGGAGAAGTTTGCAGAGAAAAGATAGGGAATCATAGAATCATCAGATGGTTTGGGTTGGAAGGGACCTTAAAGATTATCTAATTCCAACCCCACTGCCATGGGCCAGGACACCTCCCAGTAGAACAGACTGATTCCTGTCCAACCTGGCCTGGAACACCTCCAGGGATGGGACATGCACAACCTCCCTGGGCACTCTGTTCCAGTCTCTCACCAACCTCACTGTCAAGAATTTCTTCCTGATCTCCAATCTAAATCTACCCTTTTCCAGTTTCAGTCCATTCCCCCTCACCTTATCACTACAAATGACCAAAGGTGCTGTTGTTTTGAGGGTGCTGGAGGAGAAGGCTGCTTGAACCTTGTGTGCTGCTTGAACCTTGTGTGCTGCTTGTGAGGAGTATTTGTCTCATCTCACCACCCTTGCTCTCCTTTTGTTCTTAGCAAGCTGGACGTGCAGAGACCTTCCAGCTTGATCCAGTTTAAGCTTCCCAGTTCCTTGTGCACGGTGCAAAGCCAGGATCTCTGAGCTTCCAAAGGCAGAGAGATGAAATGTTTTGTAGTTAGAAGAAATACTGGGAAGCCCACACAAAGCCTGAGAAACTGAGCACCAGACCGTGCCAGTACAGGCAGTCCAGGAGGGTGTGGGGGGTGATACTCAACACACCCCTGCTCAAACCTCAGGGCTGGACTAGCAGGTCCCTGCTGCTGGCCACACAAATACCCCAGGGAGCAGGGAGAAGCTGGATGCTTCACACCCTGGAGTACTCTATATGGTTTGTTGGTTGTTGGTTTTTTTTTTTTTTTTTTTCCTTTGTGCAAGCTACTGAGGAGATGGCAGAGAGCATCTGCTCAGGGAGGGGAGGCTCCCCCCAGCTCCCGCCTCACACCCTCCTGCACAAGACCTTGGATGCATCTTCTGCAGCTCAAGGAGGGGTTGGCAGATCCCTGGGTGAATTTTGCCCTTCCCTGATTAGATAACCAAAGGAGCAGTGACTGTACTCTCCAGGGAGAAGATGCTGTCTCTTCCCTGCCAGAAGGACAGCTGGAGGGAGGGTGGGATTTTGAGCATGCAAGCACTTAGCCAGATCAAGGGAAATGGGATGCAAAGCATTTTAGGCTAGGGAAGGTTGTTGTGCAGGGAAACATGAGGCTGCTGTTCTGGGAGGGAGAGAGAGTGCTCCGCAGAAACGCTGCTGCCTGCCAAAGTGCCAGCCCCAACCACGGCAGGCCAGAGCCTCTGCAAGGAAAACAAGCATGACAAGTCAGAAAAAACCAACCCCAACCACCCCAGGACTGTCTTTGCTGAGAAACTTTGGTCATTTAAGTACTACTGATGCTCATTAACTCCAGCAGAGATGTGCTGGGTGAGAGGGAGAAGTCCCCAGGTCCTTTTCACCTTGAGGCAGGGCAGAGCAGTTGCTTTCTGTTGCCTTGGCTTTTGTTTCATGTCTCACATCAGAGCTTAGCCAAGTGAATCAGCTCAGGAAGCAGTTCAGATTGATTTGATTTTGGGGCAGATAGAGCTTTCCTCCTCTTTCCCAGCTGTGGGGGGTGAGGATGGATAAAACCAGGAGGAGTGTTTAAAGGAGGGATCTATCATTAAAAACCCCTCAGAAGGGGAACTTTCCTCTTAGCTTACTATTAAAATGGAAGTGTTTGAGAGTACACAGGCTTGGCTCTGGGGATCTCCTCTGTATCCTTGACAGAGCTCTGTGAATTCCTCCAATCCCTGCCTTAGAGCATGTCTGAGGGTTTAAATCCCACTCCTGGCACCCTGTGGAGGGCTCACCTCAGCCCTGGGGCTGATGCCCATGGGAAGCTCCAGTCTTGCTCCCTGGTCTCACTTGGGGTGATGGGGAGAGGAGCTCCTTCCCCAGCCTGAGGTTGTGGTTGGTTCCTCAGCAGCCCTGAGTATCACACTGGGAGGAGAAGCCTTCCATAGCCACTTTTAACCTGGGGAAGGAGCAAGTCACTTCTAATGGAGCTGACAGCAGGAGGGAGGGGTTTGGGGGTGGTGGCTGTGGAAGGCACTTGTAAGGAGTGAAGTAATTGAATAAATGCTGACAATTTGGTGTGGAAAATGCAAAATCAGCTCACTGTGAAAGGGTGACTTGTGCTTTTTTTTTTTTTCCCTCTCTCTTTCCCTAGCACTGGGATGAACATGTTTGTTCTCCTGCAAGCAGGTGATGTGTTCAGCAGCACAACCCCAGCAGACACAGGCACATGGCCCCCTCCCAGGCACACATGTGCTGATTGCCCAAGAACTGACCCAGTTATGCTGATATGCTCCTTGCATCACTGCAGCTTCAGAAATACCTCCAGAACCAACCTCAACACTTCTGCTCCAGTCATGTGCTGGTTGAAGGCTCTCTTCAGCAGTTTCCTGGCTCAGCCCAGGTTGCAGAAGCTGTGGTTGGGCTGGGGGAGGGAGGTGGCAGTCCCTGGCTAGGTACAAATGAGGCCACTCCAGGGTGATGCAGGAACAACTGGAAGCCTAAGTGGCTGTTCAGATCCCAAACCCAGCTAACCAGTTGTGGATGTAGACAGAGGAGCTGACATACTCCAGTGCAGAGACTTTCCCTACCCAACCATCATCTCAGCTTTATGCAGATGGAAGCTCAGTGACTTTCTTGTCATCAAGCCCCCAGTTTTAGGCTGACAATGGGAACAGCATCATCTGTGTCATGTATGTTGGAAGCAATGAATAGGGAGCTGAGCTCACCAATCTATTTGCATATGGAAGATATGGAAAAAAACTCTCTCCTTGCTTACTCTGCTGCCTACTCGAATATCTGTGAAGCAAGGAGAAGGCTCTGGGCCCTCTTCATGCTGCAGATCCCAGTGCCCTTGGATAAAGGAGCAATTGCTCAATGCAGCCTCCTGGGATGAGTGTGAAGCTCAGAACGAGCTACAGTGATGAAAGGTCTCCATCTCTCCATGGACAAAAGGCAGTCCCTGGGTTAAGAATGCTCATCAAGATGGATGCTTTGACTTTATGTCATGAGGACACCTTCCTCACTCCACATCCAAATCAGCACTTGCATGTCCAGGGCTCAGAGGTTTGATCTGACAGCCCTTAAGTGGCACACTCCCCCCTGACAGCATGGAAGAGCCTACACCCGTGGGAGAGACAGGCTGGAGACATGCAGTGCACAAGAACAAGGAGCCATCAGAGCTTTTCCTTCAAGATGGAGCTGGAGGAGTTGTTTACCCCAGCAAAAGGGCAACAGCAGCACACAGCAGTTCATCTGTATCCTGGGGAGGCTCCACCTTCAAGGCTGAGCTGGAGTTCAGGCTTGAGTCCCTATCCATCAGCTCTGGAATTGTGCCAGGGGAGGGTTAGGTTGGAGATTAGGAACAATTTCTTTGCTGCAAGAGTGGTCAGGGATTGGAACAGGCTGCCCAGGGAGGTGGTGGAGTCACCATCCTTGGAGGGGTTCAAGAAAGCTGTGGCCAGAGCACTTGGAGCCATGGTTTAGTGGCCATGGTGGTGTTGGGTTGAAGGTTGGGCTTGATCTTAGAGGGCTTTTCCTAGCCAAACAATTCCATGATTCTATGACCTTTTTAACTTGAAGAGATTGTTTTCCTCTAGGCTAAAACTAGAAGCAGTGGAAGCAAGATCCAGATCAGGCTTTAAGGTCTGGAATCTCCAAGCTTTTTCTTGTGCTTCTGCTATTAATTTAATATGCAGTGGAAAAGTAATATCCTGTCTGTCACCAGAGAGGAAGAGAGGAGCATGAGTGTAAGCACACAGGCAGGGCTGACTGGGGGAGCTTTTTACCCTCTGTTTTCCAATTTTTTTTTTGGCAGGAAGTGGGGGGGGGGTGTGAGGTGTGTGTGAACATTCCTGAACTAACCCCAAAAATCAGGTGCAGGAAGGATGGATGTGGAACACCGAGGAGGCCAAAGCAGGAGATGTTTCCTCCTGTTTTCCTAGCTCATGGTCTTTGTGTGTAAGAGTGGATTGCATGGCAACTGCATTCACACTTCTCTGTAATAAAAGCTCCAAGCAGATGGCCCCACTATTAACGTGTGTCCCCCAGATTTGCATATCTCCTATTCATGCCAAGATGGCAGGGAGCACACGTTGGGATGAGCCAGGCTGAGATAAACACAATGGCACCAGATTCATGCTCTGATCAAAGGGGACTGTCCCAGCCTCCCCATCAGGGTTCCAGCTATTGTTAGTTATTAATATTGTTAAACTCCTGCTGGAAGTCAAATTAAGGTCTTCCAAATATAGTTGGACAGGGCTCTTAGGTACTACAAGTTGATGAATGTGTTATGAATTCCTGAGAGGAGGCTGAGGAGCAGCATTTGCATCTGAGCTGTGAGGAATCCAGCTCTGGAAATGTGCAGAGCTCAAGGTTTGGTCCAGCCTGTCCTGTCCTCCGAGCTCACTTGAAATTCAGCTCTGATCCAAGACCTGGATCCGAGTCGCTCCGAGCCGAGGTGCAGCCACATCCTGTCAGGAGGCAAACCTCTCTGTAACACCTTAGCAAATATTAGGCACTACAAAGCAGTGCTCTGGAGCCTAAAAAGAGGTTTGGCCCCATTGTTGTAGCCCATTAATCAGGCAGCAGGCTGCACATACTAATGGGATCCAGCCCTGGGAAATATTTATGAATGAGCATTGTTGTGCCTGCAGAAATTAAACACAGCAGGTTTTAAATACACAAGATCTCAGGAAGGAAAACTTGATTATCTCCTGTATGTCTGCTGCCAAATGCAGAGTGAATTTCAAGTGAATCTTAGGTAGTCTGTGCTTGAGTAATTTACACCTCCCTCCAGCTCCTTCCAGTGTGTAAATTACACCTGCTCCCTCCTCCACTGGCTCTGACCCACTGCTCTCAGGGCACTGATGAGATGATGTGGCACCAGGTAATGTGGTTGCAGAGAGGAAGAGGGACTGTGCACACCACGAAGGGCCTCAGGGGGTACAAAGCTCACACTCACATCTGACATCCTTGGGCTACATCTGCACCTGCAGGGTATAACCCCCTGAGCACTGACAGCATGGCACTGCCACTGCTGCTGCCAGCAGGGTGGGAAGGGAAGGGGAAGGGGAAGGGAAAGGGGAAGGGGAAGGGAAAGGGGAAGGGAAAGGGGAAGGGGAAGGGGAAGGGAAGGGGAAGGGAAGGGAAAGGGGAAGGGGAAGGGGAAGGGGAAGGGGAAGGGGAAGGGGAAGGGGAAGGGAAGGGGAAGGGAAGGAAAGGGAAGGGAAGGGGAAGGGGAAGGGAAAGGGGAAGGGGAAGGGGAAGGGGAAGGGGAAGGGGAAGGGGAAGGGGAAGGGGAAGGGGAAGGGGAAGGGGAAGGGAAGGGAAGGGGAAGGGGAAGGGAAGGGGAAGGGGAAGGGGAAGGGAAAGGGGAAGGGAAAGGGGAAGGGGAGGGGAAGGGAAAGGGGAAGGGAAAGGGGAAGGGGAAGGGGAAGGGAAAGGGGAAGGGAAAGGGGAAGGGAAAGGGGAAGGGAAAGGGGAAGGGGAAGGGGAAGGGAAGGGGAAGGGAAGGGGAAAGGGAAAGGGAAAGGGAAGGAGAAGGTTAAGGGAGGGGAAGGGAAGGAAAGGGGAAGGGGAAGGGAAGGGAAAGGGAAAGGGAAAGGGAAAGGGAAAGGGAAAGGGAAAGGGAAGATTGTTTAAGGCTGGCAAAAATCCAGTAATTGTCTCCTAAAATGTAAAAGGTGCTACCAAAATGTCCTGAACTGCTGCCCACCTTCAGCAGGGTAGGACAGAACTTGTGGGACTAAACAGCAGCAAATGCAATTTGGATTAGACTTTGGGGGAAATGTTCCATCTGTAAGAACAGCTCCTGCCCAGAATAGACTGGGGAGCTCATGGAATCTCCTTCAAATCCTCCAGGGATGAACAGGTCAGAGAAACTCCTGTCAGGACTGATTTAGGCAGGGTTGGTCCTACCCTGGGGGAAGGAGATGGACTAGGTGACCTCTCCAGATCCCTTTCCCTCTGCTTCCCTGCAGTTCTGTGTGTGCTTGGAGGTGAGACTGGGAGAGCAGAGAGCTTGGCTCTGCATGTTGGGTAAATATCTTACATTTAAATGGGGAAGCCTTGTTTGCTTGTCAGTCTGTTGTTGTTGTTCCGATTTAAATCTTCCTCCTTTAAGCTGTGCTGAATTAGAAATTACAGTGATGGGTGTGTGAGGAGGATCTGAGGAGACAGATCCTGAGACCTTTCCTCTCTTGCCAGCATTGACTGGAGTGTTTCCTTTAGAACAGCACATCCCTGGTTTAAAATATGCTTGAAAAGATTCTTTTCAAAGCAACTTCATTTTCTCACCTTGCAGGAATTCTCCTCTCCGATAGGTTTGTGTCCTTAAGGAAAAGTGTCCTACAGGAAAAATGATGCTGGCACCAAGACCAAGGATGAAACCTTGTGCTGCCACAATAAGAGGAAACCATCAGGGTTTAAATGAAGCCAGGCAGTGGGCTGGCTGCTAATTAATGAACATTAGTGGTAAGTGATGGCTTGAAAAACAGGTTCTGGGTTCCCAGAATGGTTCTTGTTCCTCATTTAGGTTGGATAGTAGAAAGAATTTCTTCCCAGAAAGGGATATCAGGCACTGGAACAGGCTGCCCAGGGAGGTGGTGGAGGCACCATTCCTGGAGGTGTTTAAAAGGTGCATGAATGTGGTGCTGAGGGATGTGGTTCAGTGGTGGTGGCTCAGCAGCAGTGGTGGAATTGTGAGCTCCAGGTGAGCAGCTGGGCTTGATGATCTCAAAGGTCTCCTCTAACCTCAGCAGTTCTGTGATTCTCTGATCCAGTACTTGAAGAGGGCTACAGGAGAGCTGGAGAGGAATTGTTTCTAAGGGACTGTGGTGGTAGGACAAGGAGCAATGGTGTTGAACTAGAGCAGGGTGGATTCAGATTGGACATTAGGAAGAAGTTCTTTACTGTGAGGGTGTTGAGATACTGGAACAGGTTGCTCAGAGAAGTTGTAGACACCTCATCCCTGGAAGTGACCAGGCTGGATGAGGCTTTGAGCAACTTTGTCCAGTGGGAGGTGTCCCTTCCCATGACAGGGGTTGGAACTAGATGATCTTGAAGGTCCCTTCCAGCCCAAGCCATTCTAGGACCCCATGATCCCTCTCAGCATCCCACCAGCTGCTCCTTCCTGGCAGCACAGCCCCTCCAGCAGCAGGATGCAGCAGCTCAGGGCTCGGCAGTGAAGGAGAAGAGTGAAAGCAGGAGGTGTACATGTTAAAGAGGACTCATAAGGTGAAGGCATGGGGATGCAGCTAAGGGCTGAACTGAATCTCCTTTTTCATACTGGCTTGCAGAAATCAGGCAGTTGAGGTTCATAGAATCATAGAATCAGTCAGGGTTGGAAGGGACCACAAGGATCATCTAGTTCCACCCCCCCTGCCATGGGCAGGGACACCTCACACTGAGGTTGTTTCCTCTCTTTCCTAGTGTAGGTCTGTAAGAAACACACAAATGTCTTTGTTTTCTGTAGTGTCTCAGCTGAACAGGACCAAGAACAGGGGATAGCGCTAAGTGTGCACTAATTCTGCACTAAGGACCAAGAGAGCTGCAACGGCCCTGAGCAACAGAACGCTTCCATCTCTGCTGGTGCCGCTCGCAGCCCAGACTGGCAGGCTCGCAGTGCCCTCTAGTATCGCAGCCGAGCAGTGCCCGCCGCTGCCAGCCAGCGCAGGGCCGCGCACACCGCGGGGACTGGGCTGAACCGGGCTGGCTGGAGCTGGGCTGGAGCTGGGCTGGTTAGGGCTAGGGCTGGGCTGGAGCTGGGCTGGAGCTGGACTGGTTAGGGCTGGGGCTGGGCTGGTTAGGGCTGGGCTGGAGCTGGGCTGGTTAGGGCTAGGGCTGGTTAGGGCTGGGCTGGAGCTGGACTGGTTAGGGCTGGGGCTGGGCTGGAGCTGGACTGGTTAGGGCTGGGGCTGGCTGGAGCTGGGCTGGCTGGAGCTGGACTGGCTGGGACTGAGCTGGAGCTGGGCTGGAGTTGGCTGAAGCTGGACTGTCTGAAGCTGAGCTGTTTGGGACTGAGCTGGGCTGGCTGGAACTGAGCTGGAACTGGGCTGAATTGGATGGAACCAGGCCGTCTGGAACTGGGCTGTGAGCATTGGCTGCCTCTGCTGCCAGGCAAAAGCAGGACTCAGACCTTTCTGCACCATGGGTGCAGGATAAAAATGCTTGTGAGGCTCCAAATGCATGTCAGGATCCAAGTGTGGGTGCAGATCCAAATCCCAGAATGCTAGGGGTTGGAAGGGACTCTGGAGATCATGGAGTCCAGCCCCCCCTGCCAAGGCAGGTTCACTACAGCAGGCTCCAGGTGAGGATCCAAGTGGAGGTGCAGATCCAAATGCATGCTCTGCTTAGCAGGTTGCAGTGAGAGGCAGCTTGGGAGAGTGCTGCTCAATAGTTTGTGACAATTTGGCAAAGTGATTTTAATAATAATTTGCCTAAAACCAGTCCTTTGCAGCTGCTGCTGCCTAACCACTAACTAGCAAATTGCACCCTGGTGAAAGAGAGGGAAGGACAAAGGAGAAGAACCTGAGTCACGTGAAACCCATTAGACATTACCCAGGACCACATCCTAGCCAGCTGAGGTGACTTAATGCAAGGACTTCTTGGAGCTGTGACCTTCAGCCTCTCCTTGGTGGAGTCAGAGGTGGCAGCTACTGTAAGAGTGGGCAGGTTTCTAAGGCACCTCCAGAGATTCCCAGCTGCTGAAGGAGCCTTTGGAGGCTGCCTGTGTAAGATTTGTGCAGAGTTATTGCTTCTCTGAATAGTGCTGTGGGAAAGGTCCTGTTCCTGTGGAGGCAGGAGGAGATTTTGCCTCCAAAACAGAGCAGTGCTGTGCCCAGGAGTGCTTCCCCAGAAATCTTTTCTCATGGGAGCTGGGCTTACACTGAGCTCTGAAAGAGCTGCTCCATCAGCTGTGACTCTGAGGAGTTCTGCCAGTTCCTGGTGAGGAATGAGCTGCTTCAGATGAAGTCTGTGTTACAGAGTCCCAGAAACCCAGCATGGAGAGGGGTGGAAGGGACCTCTGCAGATCATCCAATCTAATGCCTGTGCTCCAGCAGAGGCACCCACAGCAGCTTGCCCAGGAGCACAATGCCCAGGTGGGTTTGGAATCTCTCCAGAGGAAACTCCACAACCTCTCTGGGCAGCCTGCTCAAAAGTTTCTCCTCCTGTTCAGGTGGAACCTCCTGGGTTCCAGTTTGTGCCCTTGCCCCTTGTCCTGTTTCTGGGCACCACTGACAAGAGTCTATCCCCAGCCTCTTGCCCCTCACCCTTTATCTCTTGCTGAGCATTGCTCAGATCCCCTCTGGGGCTGCTCTTCTGCAGGCTCTCAGCCCCAGGCTCTCAGCCTTTGCTCCTCACAGAGATGTTTCAGGCCCCTCAGCATCTTTGGAGCCTCCTCTGGACTCTTGACTGATCTCTGTGGAGAGCTGGTGAAGCCCAGCAGGCACAATCGAGCTGTGAGTACATGGAAACGGTTAAGCTGCACTAACTAAGCAATTGTTTAGTTAATTGCCCTAACTAATTGCTAGTTAATATCCCTTTTCAGATAGTTCCCAGCATTTTACACAGCTGCCAATGAGATCATCATGGACAAAACTGGGATTAAAGATGGAGCTCTAGAACCCAAAACAACTGGCACCTGCACTTCCCTTTGAAATCCACCATACCAGGGGAAAGCTTCCTTCAACACAGGCATCCACTTCTACTTGCTTCAGCTCCTGGGTTACAAGAGAACACCTGAGCCACCCTTTCCTGACAGCACAGGAGAAGGCAAGACCTGGTTAGTGGCAACTGTTGTTATTTTTGGAGAGGATAAGGAATATTTTCCTGCTTTTAAATAATTTGTGAGGGTCTCACAGAGTTTAAAATGAAACTGTAGCAGGAATGGCAACCAGAGTGTCCACAGGCCAGGCAGGAGCTAGGAAAAGTGGTAGTAAAAGGAAAGAAGAGTGAAAGCAGGAGGTGTACATGTTAAAGAGGACTCATAAGGTGAAGGCATGGGGATGCAGCTAAGGGCTGAACTGAATCTCCTTTTTCATACTGGCTTGCAGAAATCAGGCAGTTGAGGTTCATAGAATCATAGAATCAGTCAGGGTTGGAAGGGACCACAAGGATCATCTAGTTCCACCCCCCCTGCCATGGGCAGGGACACCTCACACTGAGGTTGTTTCCTCTCTTTCCTAGTGTAGGTCTGTAAGAAACACACAAATGTCTTTGTTTTCTGTAGTGTCTCAGCTGAACAGGACCAAGAACAGGGGATGTGTGTGGGTAGCCTACATCAGCCTGGTCTAGCAGGAGGTGTCCCTGCCCATGGCATGGATTTGGAACTAGGATGATCTTTAAGGTCTCTTCCAACCCAAACCATTCCATGAATCTATGAATACTGCCCCTCTCACCCCTCCCCTCTCCCCCCTTAGACTCATAGCAAGGTGACAGCACCCAGGCAGGGGTTTGTTTTTTTCTCACCAGAATATTTTCCTGCCCCTTCCCATCCTCTGCCCTTAAAGCAAATGCTGAACTTTCCTCATTGCCGACACAATTTCCCCACACTGAGCCAGGAGAGTCTGAAACGAGGTCTGGAGCCCTTCCTGCTTTACATTCCAACTCCTGCAAGTGGTGCAGGGCACTGAAGAGCTCTCTCATTGTACATGCAACG